>NW_026067973.1:7638756-7711705 GCF_014885135.2 Alexandromys fortis
TCAGAATGGCTAAAATCAAAAGCACCGATGATAGCCTTTGCTGGAGAGGTTGTGGAGGAAGGGGTACCCTCATCCATTGCTGGTGGGAATGCAATCTTGTGCAACCACTTTGGAAATCAGTGTTTCGGTTTCTCAGGAAATTCGGGATCAACCTACCCCTGGACCCAGCAATACCACTCTTGGGAATATACCCAAGAGATGCCCTATCGTATGAGAAAAGCATTTGTTCAACTATGTTCATATCTCTTGTATTCTGCTGTTTATGTTTGCATTTGTGGTTCTTGATCGTTTTCTCATGAATTCTGTTTCTATAATTCCCTCAGCGTGTATTTTCTTTGTTATCGCTATTTCAGTTTTTAAGTCTTGAATAGTTTCTTTCATATGTTTGATTGCTTTTTCTTACTTTTCTTTAAGGCATTTGCTGATGTCTTCCAATTTTTTCTTTGTCTTTTCCTCCATTTCTTTGAGGGAATTTCTCATTTCTTCTTTAAGAGTCTCAAACATTCTCCTGAAGTTATTTTTAAGTCATTTTCTTCTGTTTCATTTATATTTGGTCATTCAAGTCTTGCTGTTGTAGGGTCTCTAGATTTTTTTTTACTGGTGTTGTGTTGCTCTTTGTAGTATTGCATGTGTTCTTACCCTGTCTACTTATCTTTTCCTCTAATTGGTGTGGTTGGGGCTGTCTGTGATTCTGGTGATTAATTTTATAGGAGCCAATGGATCCAAGGCTCAGAGGGTTGTTCCTAGTGGTACAGTCAGTGCCACAGTTCTACTTACCTCGTGGGTCACTCTGTGTTCCTGGAGTTCACTCAGTGTTCCCTGGGGTTTGCTCTGCTCTGGTAGAGTTTGCTGTCTCAGGTCTGCTCTGGTCTAGGTTGCTGGCTCAGACCTGTTTCTGTAAATGTCCCTGGTTTGGATCTGCTCCTGTGGGGGTCCCTGGTTTGGGATTGGTCCTGAAAAGGTCTCTGGCTCTGATCTTCACCCTCGGAGGTCCCAGAGTCAGGTGCACCTTGACGTGCAGAGAATCTGGCCAGGCCTACACCCTCAGAGGTCCCAGACTCATGCCCAGACCCATAAGGGTCCTGGCTTAGGTCTATGCCCTCGAAGGTCCTAGATCATGCCTGGACCGCAATGATCTTTGGCTCTGGCTCACTGGCTCAGCAGTTGCTCCCCTGTACCTGTTTCTGTGGAGTTTGCTGTCTCAGGTCTGCTCTGGCTCAGGTCACTGGCTCACTCCTGCCTCCACCAGTATCCCTGGTCTGGATCCGCTCCCTCTCCTGTGGAGTTCACCATCCAAGGCCTGCTCCAGCCCAGGTCTCTGGCTCACTGACTCTTATATCTTAAATTAAGCCATTTCTATTAATCTGTGTATCGCCATGTGGCTGTGTCTTACCAATAATTTTCCAGTGCACCTCAGAAATAAGATTTTTATTTATAGAATTAGTTACTATGAAGATTTAACAAGCTAAGTTCTATTTTTCTTCATTTCAAAGAAAAAAAATCTTGTAAAACTGATTGCATATGCTAATATTGTAAGATAAATCAATTCAGATAGCTGAAAAAAATTTAATCTGTTTTCTAAAGATTACTATTTCTATTCAATCATCAAAAATAAGTAAATATAAACATGTTTTATATTATTTATGAAAAACAAGTTTATTCAAAATAATGATTTTCTACACTTATGCTCTTATCAGATATGTGCATATATACATACATGTGTATATAAACTAAATGATAGCAATAATAACAGAGACAGGAGGAGGTTTTAGGGTTATTTTGTCCATGGTACTTTTGCTACCATAAAGCAATAAATACGGTGTTATTTGTAAGTTGATTTGGGTTAGTTGTAAATGTAAAAAGCACTTAAAATATTTAAAAATCTGTAAGTAAGACACAGGCCTGTAGAAGACTGAGTCAGGAGGACTGAGAGTTACGGGTCAGCTTAGGTTGTGTAGAAAAAACTAAGACAGATTAAAAATTAATAGATGAAGAATAGATCAAGTTAACACCAATCAAAGAAAGCAGCAGTGACTACATTGATTTTAGATAAAGAAACTTTCAAAGCAGAGAAGGTTGTCAGGGATAGTAAAAGGTTATCAGAGGATCTCATGTTATAGTAAAAGGGCCATTTTTCCAGAAGATGAAACAATATTTAATAGGTATGTGCATCAAAGCATGACACCAAACTATGTGTGACAATATAGTAGCAGTAGTAGTAATGACTGTAGAGTTACGTACAGCTGCTAGAAAAAAATCAAACCAAAATATTATAGCTGGAGACTTCAACACTTCCCTATCTGAAGTGGTCATAGTCAGATCAGTAAGTGCCTGGTTGCATCCACCAGCATCCTCAGTCCACAGGAAATAATGAGCATCCATAGACTGTACCATCCAGCAACAGAAAGCACATCTATCTCCTACTCACATAGAACACTAACCAAGAAAGGCCACATTTGGAGCCATAAAACACACCTTAACAAATATCTAAGTCTACAAGTCCAAGCATCCTCAGACCTGCAATGAAATTAAACTAACAAAGATAGAAAAATATCAAAGTCTGGTTGAATAACACATTTAGCAATATGTATGACCAAGTGTCCTTGCAGTGTGGTTGAGCATCCTTTGGGTTTATGCACAAGAGCAGTATAATTGGTTCTTTCTTGTAGTAGGTTGATTCCCAGTTTTCTGAAATTTCCACTGTGGAAGCCGTACAAGCTTGCACTCCCACCAGCAAAGGAAGAATTTCCCCTTGCTCCACATCTTCTCAAGCATGAGCTCTTGCTTGTCTTTTTTATCTTAGCCATCTTGACAGGTGTAAGATGGAATCTCGGAGTTATTTTGATTTGCATTTCCCTGAAGGCTAAGGATGTTGAACATCTTCTTAAGTCTTTCTTGGCCATTTGAGAGTCTTCTGTTGAGAATTCTCTATTTAGATCTGTATCAAATTTTTAGTTGGATTATTTAGTTTCTTGATATCTAGCTTCTTGAGTTCTTTATGTATTTTGGACTTGCTCAGCTATGTTCATAGCAGCTTTATTTGTTATAGCCAGAACCTGGAAACAACCTAGTTATCCCTCAATCAAAGAATTGATAAAGAAAATGTAGTACATTTAAAGTAGGTTATTACTGTTTAAAAACAATGACAGCTGTTAAAAAACAAGGACACCAGGAAATTTGAAGGCAAATGGACAGAACTAGAAAAAAAAGTCATCCTGAGTGAAGTAACCCAGATCAAGAAAGACAAACATGGCATGCACTCACTTATAAGTAGACATTAACTGTAAAATAAAGCACAACTGTGCTACCATCCACAGACCTGGAGAGACTAGGTAACAAAAAGGGTCGTGGGTGGATGCCTGCATCTCCCTGGGAAAGATAAATAGGGAGGATTTGTGAGTGGACTGAGGGCAGGTTAGGATGGGAACATGAGTAATTAGGTTGCGGGTTTGGGGGAAAGAGTACTGGAAATAGGGTACATTTGGGGATCAGGTAAAGCCTGGTATAAGAGAATTTCCCAGGAATCTACAGGGATGACCCCAGCTAAGACTCCTAAAAATATGATTTGTAGTCTTAACTGACCATCTCCTAAGACAAGACTGGGGCCTGGCCCAATTGTCATCAGAGAGGCTTCATCCAGAAACTGATAGGAACAGAAGCAGAGACCCACAGCCAAACATTGGGTAGATGTCTGGGAATCCTGCAGAAGAGGGGGAGGAAGGATTGTAAGAGACAGAAAGGTCAAGGGCACCACAAGCACAAGAAAACTCACAGAATCAACCAACCTGAGCTCACTGGGGCTCACAGAGACTTAACCAAGAACCAGGGTGCCTGTATGGGACTGACCTAGGCACTCTGCATGATGTAACAGTTATGTAGCTTGGTCCTCTTGTGAGACTCCTAACAGTGGGAACAGGAGTGGACTCCAACTCTTTTACTGACTTTTGGGACCCTACTTCTGATACTGGGTTGCCTTGTCCAGGCTTAACATATGGGGAGGTGTTTGGTCTTGCTGCAACTTGACATGACATTCTTAGTTGATATTTATGAATGGTCTGCCCTTTCCTGAACAGAAAGGGAGGAGTGGATTGAAGGATGGGAATGGATGGGTGGTAGTGGGGGGGGGGGGNNAAATAGGAGACAAAGAGGAAAGGGAAACCATAAATAAATAAATAAATAAATAAATAAATAAATAGATGGATAAACAAATAAATTTATTTTAAAACAACAAAAGAAATGTGCACAAGTCAAGGAATGAGTCTCAATAGAAATTCCAAGTTATCTTTAACTAATTAAAAATAAAAAGCAATATGAAAATTTGTGGAGTGCAATAAAAACAAAGCTCAGGAAGTTAACTGAACTCATTGCATGCCATGCAGATATTTAAAAGAGGAAGGATCTAAAGTCAGGAATATGCTTCTACCTAATGAAACTGCAGGTCGAACAAGTCAATCAGAAGACAAAAAATAATAAGAATTTATATAAAAATCAATGAAATTGAAAACGGAAAATCAGCAGAGCAAAGAATCAATAGTCGGCATCAAGAACAAACCCTAATATAAACTACAGTCTCTGATCTGGCTCCTCAATGACAGCCAATGCTCCCTGGGGGAAGGAGGCCGATAATGGGGGGAGGCTGCCAACGTGGGAGTGGGAACATTTCTATGCTCTTGCCTTTTTTTTTTTTTACTGTGAACCAAAGTTGCTCTTTAAAAATATATATACTTTGAAAAAGCTTTAAATCAGAAAACTGTAAAAGATTTAATATATTCTAAACCAAGATAGAGAAAGCAATGGGAAGGAAGCAATTAAGGGAGAGTAATCCCCACCATCCCATCCCCACCCCCACAAAAATTGAGTGTGTAACCGACCGACGGTATTCCTGATAGGGTGGACTTAACACATTAATTGTGGAGAGACAGAAAAAGATTAAGTAGAGATTAAGTAGGTTTTCTTTAAGCTGCAGAATTTATCAAAGCTTCTCGTATACATGCCTAATAATGTACAGTGTCACTTGAGCAGACTTTCCAAAACACACTTGGCTATGAAACTCTATATTCTCCTAGAGGATCTTAAGGGACTGGTGTTGCATATGGCATGCTTTCTAAAATATGCTGTAAATTGAAACATTGCTTTTGGAATGTCTTCATCTAACTTCTCAACTTCCTTTTATTTTGTGCACTGTTTTGTAAAATAATAAGCACTTTTGCAAATTACCAGTATCATTCCTATAGCAAATATGCAAAAGGTTGATTTTTAGCTGTTTTTTTTTTGCCTATATAGTGTGTGCATGTAAGGTGTGTATGTGTAGTTATGTGTGTTTTAGACACATACACACACGCGCGCGCGAATGTATGGGTGTTCCCACACATGCAAACACCCCAACAAAGCATCGGCGGTTTACTTTTCTGATATGGGATTCCCTCTGCATGCTGTGAATATGTTTTGTTACCATTAGTTAATAAAGAAGCTGCTATGGGCCTATGGCAGCACAGAATAGGGCAAGGTGGGAATTTCAAGCAGAGATAGAGGAGAAAAAAAGGGAGAGTCAGAGAGACACCATGTAGCTGCTGAAGAAGACAGACACCCCGGACCCTTACTGGTAAACCATGCATCTCGTGGTAAAATATAAAATAATAGAAATGGGTTAATTTAAGATATAAGAGTTGGTTAATAAGAATCCTGAGCTAATAGGCCAAGCAGTGTTGCAATTAATAGAGTTTCTGTGTTATTATGTCGGGTCTGGGTGGCTGGGAAACAAATGAGCAGCCTCTGCCTACACTTCTCCCTGCCTTATTGCTTTGAGACAGCATCTCTCATTGAACAAGAAACTTAAATTTTTTCGCAAGACTGTATGGCCAGTGAACTCTTCTTTCCATGTCCTCAATGATGTGGTGACTGTCAGGGCCAGTCAAGCTTGGCTTTTCAAGTCAGTTCTGGGGGTTCAAAATCAGGTCTTCATGCTTGCTAAGAAAATGTTTTCACCCTGTGAACATCCCCCCATCCCTTCACTTGTAATTCAAGGAAAAGAAGGGTTCGCACAGCCCTGAAATAGAGGAATCATGTTGGAAGGATGAATTCCAATGCACCTCTGTGGAGAACTGGAACACAAGCATGTAGCCTGGACTAACAAACCTGCAGCCAGTCGAAACACCTAGGAAAAGGGGCAGGAAGCCCAAGTGATTTGTGGGAAAGAGAAGTGTCACAGATTGGGATTACCCCTGAAGAATGGGCAAGAAAATGACTCATGCAGCGGAGAATGAATGATTAGTTAATTAATTTTCTTTCTGGCTCATGAAGCAATCTAAATTGTGATGGAAAACACATTTCTTCTGCCTTTTTCTGTTCCTTGTTGAGCAATCAAGTTGTTTTTGTAGGATGAAGCCTTTGACCAGCAAGAAAGCTAAGTAGGATATGTCATATGTCCCATGAAAATGGATGCAACACTGTTCATGGTCACAAAAATTAAAAAAAAAAAAGATAGTGCCATTGGATTTAGTGACTAAAAATATGGGCTTTGGCTCCTCGACTTGATGCTGGCTCTTGCATTTCCAAGCTATATTTATTCTAATAAGTACTTTAATACCCCTGAGTACCAAGTTGTTCATTTATGTAGCAAGCATAAAAATGCAAGTCACTGTGGGGGGGGATGGTGGTTTCTTAAAGTTTGTTATATTATAACAAATGTTTTCTATAGTCTTTAATGCCCAAATCTTTAGCTCCATCCTGTAAAGTTATCTCCTATTAAGTGATTAGATATGAGTATTACCATGTTATTTTGATATTCCAATGATAAATAGAATCTGATTTGGCTTGGGAAACAATCCATATTTGGTTCAAATCCTAATTCTCCTATCTCAGTGAATTAAAAAAAAAAAAACAAGAAAAGATAAGCAAAGGGCATGACTGCTCCTAAGTGTGGTGGAGGAGACGGTTTATTATAGACATGTGGGAGAGTATACAGAGCAAGAGACATAGATATCTGGGGGAGTCCAGAGTAGACATGATCTTAAGTCATGTGAGGAGAAGAGAACAGGAAGGGAGAGGGGAGAGAGGAGAATTAGGTGATTCAGCCAGGAGGCCCAAAAGAGGGTAGATGAAAAAGACCCGATAACTAAAACAGCTGGATTATATAGGGAAGGGCAGTCTAGCCCCTAGGCTGGAGAATTTAGGGTAAGGGGCAGGATATGCCAGCCAGGAGGAACCCTGTAACAGGTAGGGACTGAGGGATGCTGGGAGAACCTGGTGACCAGGTCCACTTTAATGTGGTAAATAGATAACTCAGCCTTTGGCACAGGTCAACCCACACGATTATTTTTGAGTCTAAAATGAGCATGATGGCGACTGTAAAGAGCACTTGCTGTTCTTGCAAAAGATTCTGACTCAGTTCCCAGCACTCACACTGTGCAGCTCACAACCACTGGTAACTCCAGCTCCAGGGGAATCCAATGCCACTGGCTTCCGTGAACACTGGCATTCGTGTGCACATAATCACAGAGACACACACACATATACATAGTTAAGTTTTTTTAAGGATCACAATAATTTTGCATCACAGGAGATTGAGTGAGATGTATATAAAGTTTACCTGACATATGGTAGGCACCCAGCAGATTTCATTCCCCGTTCACATTTCCTAGAAAATCAATGTCTACATTTTTACTCTAGAGTCCACAATCTTGTCCTGAATTATTTCTCTAGCTTGAGTTCCTAGCATATCTACATATTTCTTCCTTACTCCTGTCTCTAGATCCTTCTTCCTCTGCACCCTAAAATCTCTTATACTGGGATTATGTTCATTGTGCAAATATCGTCTTGTGAGATTACAGCCAAAAGAATAGGAATAAAGCCCCATGTCTGGTCTTGATCTGTCTTACATCAAAGCTTATGAATGTCTCAATCCCAAGTCACTCTGCTATCGCTTAGACAGCTCAGAGCAGCCTCTGTGCCACACAATTATTCCCTTGCTCTACAGAACTGAGGGCATGGGAAAAGCTTGAGTGTAGTTCAGAAAGAAACAAGAATACATCCCTGAGATGCAGGCAGGGCGGTCTAGGGGAAGCTTTGTAGGTTGGGTTTGGTACCTTATGTGATCCATGTTGTATAGCAGACATCAAAATTCCATTTCTTGAGGGTGACCAAGTAAAACTTCATTATGTGTGTAAACTACATTTATTTGTGAAAAATGCTGCTAAGAATACTGGCATAGGGTTACCTGTTAGAATCATTGTTTTCAGCTTGTGGGAAATATATACTTCAGA
Source organism: Alexandromys fortis (assembly GCF_014885135.2). Classification (NCBI taxonomy): domain Eukaryota; kingdom Metazoa; phylum Chordata; class Mammalia; order Rodentia; family Cricetidae; genus Alexandromys; species Alexandromys fortis. The sequence goes on from NW_026067973.1 coordinate 7,647,018, forward strand.
ATGGACTTGCTGAGTCAAATGTAATTTAGGTTTAAGTTTTTGAGAAAACACCAAATATACTGTTTTCCAACCCCACCATTCATGAATGATGACAGAAAAGTTTTACAGGGTACTTCATAAATTTTCTAAATGTATGGCCAAGAGAGAAGACAAAGGATGTCTCAGGTTCTCAAATATGCAATGTAACAGAGGACTTTGTGGTCAACCGTGTGGCACTGTCTGTAAGTGACTGGTTTGGAATAAAGTTGCAGGCCATTGACTGGATTTAAAGAGAGCAGAAATAAGATAGTGAGCTGGAACTATAAAGGCACATGATTGCAGGAATGACCAAGAACTGGTGAGGGGTGGAGCAGCTGAGAAGTTAATGAATTCAGCTCTAGATGCAGTGAGGTACGGGTGTTCACAAATGGGTGAGTCTATTAGGCACTCAACAGTGAGCTGGGGCAGAGATAAGGAACTCATTAACAGTTACCCAACTAGTACTATATGCAAGAATATGATATGACAACGACCACACAAAGTTCCAAGAATACTGGATGATGGGGTAAATCCGTGAGTGTTTCTAGGGTATGGAGAAAAAAGAAATAAATCTATAAAGATCATTGATGTGGACATCAGGAAGAAGATGAGCCAGTGACTTTCAAGGAGAAAGCCCTGGTCAAGGTCTGCCATACCGACTCTTACTACTATTCTCAATTCTTTTGCTCTATTGTTGTTCACACTCATTTGGCAAACCCTTTCTTTGAATGAATTCAGTCCACTTTCCAGAATCCCCAAAGAGAAACCCTACTTTGGAAAGGTAATGATAAATCCATGACTATGTACCCTGAGCATGACTTCAATACAGTCTTGGTTTTATTAGTCCTTAAAACATACTTAAAGCATTTTACTTACCATCTATCCTCCAATACTCAGATTGTTCCTTCAGTTCTCTGCAGAATTTACTGATCCCCAAACTAACCAGAGAGATGTTTCCTGAATCCCTAACCTCAATCCATATTTAGTGCCCTTACTTACAATATATCAGGCAAGCTTTCTGCCTTACCCACAATTCTTTCCTGCTCACCTTTTATAATTGAAATCAGTGACGTTCTGTATTATTGGCCCCAGCATCTTCAGCTTCTGTATCACCCCCCCCCAATGCCTTCCCTTCAGTATTTACATGAACTCACTTGGCCCACTTAGATTTCTTCTCTAATTTCTGCCTTCTCTTTCAACTCAGCCGTACCTCTAGACAGAGTAATGCACTTTCATTGTATATCTTCCTTCTCATTTGTAAAACTCTAGCCTATTCATGTCCCTCCAGCTGATCTGTAGAGGGTCTTCAGAACACGCACACATGCGCACACAACACACAGCTCCTGTTGGTAAATACAATAGAAATTTTCCAGTCTTACACTTCTTGATCACTTTTTCTTTTTTGGAAACATTTCCTCTGACCTTGTTCGCTAAATGAATATTAGCATCTCTCTCGTTCCTCACTTTAGCAGATCTTGCCTCCTGCTTTGGTGATAGGCTCCTTCTCCCTCTGACAGGGGCTGTTTTGTTTTTCTTTCTATCCTCTGCTAACCTATAAAGAGAAGCCTTTAATCCTCCTCTTTTCCTTTTCCTAGTACAACTTAGTCTCTGGCAGCTTGGCTTCTTGCAGTCTAAGACCACTATTTCCCTTCTCCAAAAACTTTTATATTGACTTTAAAAATGAACCCACTTGGTGCTGTTCATTTTTCTCTGAACTCATTATCTTCCTCCCCTTCCTAGTTTTTCACCTCCATTAATTTACCAGTTATTTTCAGTGGCAACTATAGGTTGTTATATTAGATAAAATCATATATCTAGTTGATTTCTCAGAGAGTTTAAGCCTAATATAGGCAAGTTATTATTTTTTAGAAAACCCAGAATTATACTAAAATATTCTGATTTTTATACTTGGTGGCACGATTTTTTAAGTGGGTGTATCTGGACTCGCCCTGCAGGCCATCAGTTTGCACTGTGTCTAGGGTATTTGGAGAGCAGCCAAAGTGACTGCTGTGTGCATCTTGGTATTTATAAGAACTATGACCGTCAGCTCATCACGTGTCCGATGCCATTGTCCTGCCTATGAAGAAGCATTGCATGAAGTTTCTTTGATAGTTAAGTTTCTTTGATACTATTCATTCTGATGATTGGCAAAGCACTTTGGTTTCCTTCTTAGCATCTATTGTAGGCCTGCTCCTGGTGTTTCCCTGTTGCTAGGTGTTGGCTATTCTGAATATTTTTGCTTTAAAGCTTATTTTACAATCCTGAGGATTTCCAGAACAAATATTCCACCGGTGATGCCTATGCCCTGGATACTAGACATTTCAGGGTCAGGTCACAGGGTAGACATGTAGGTTAAAGATTTCCCGGGCTGTAAGAAAGTTCAAAGTCACGGTGGTGTGACAAGCCAGGGTGGGCTTCTGAAAATATAAAGAATTCAAGGCGGCAGAGAGTAGGGTGAGGGTTAAAAAGACACAAGAGACAGCAAGAAATTGAAGTGGGGGTGGGGTGTCAGCGTTTCCTACTGTTCTATGGCATTTTAGATTTGTAGTCGGCATCAAATAATGCTTCAGCAGGGGAGTGATGGGATCAGAGATGGGATCTGCTGGCACCTGTTCCAACCCCAGTTTCTTGAGTAACCTTGCCTCAAAACTTAGGTTGTGGGTGGGGGTGTAATTTTCTGTGCCAACTTGTACTATTTAATCTCGGGAATAAAAACACAAATTGAGCAGTGAAAATTTTCCACGTTCGCAGTAAAGAAAAGAGCACCTTGATTTGGGGCACTGGGTCTTTTACCACAGAGATACGGTCTGAGTGACAGCTCACACTCTGTTGACCCTTCTGGATCTTTCTCATATCATTTGTGTGTTTTCTTAGTTTATTTAATCTAACAAACATTTACTGTGTTAGACACTGCTTTAAGTATTGGGAGTCAACAGAGAACAAAAAAAAGTCGACATGCTTGCAATTCTCGGAGCGAAGTGAACTATTTGGAGATAAAATAATTGAAACAAAAAATGAGGCAGATTAAGAGAATCTGGGAGTGTCCATTCACCAACGAATTAAGAGATTAAGGAGCCCGTGAGGATGATTTCAAGTCAATGAACAGAACCACAAAGCCCTCTTTAAAAGTGACACAAGCTAGTGGGGGGAGGGGTCCCTTTTCTGCACAAGGGCCACAGCTGTACTACCCCTTATGCACAGATGTGTGAATGTATAACATTTACGAGATTTATTAAGCTTCCCTTTAACAATACGATATGAACAGTGCCTAAAATTAGCCTGTGTTTCCGCAACAATTTTGGGGTTTGGTGGTGGTGGTGTGTGTTGAGGAGTGTGGGAGGGGGGCGGTTTGACAGCATCCTCTAGCTTCAAACACTGCCTGCCAGAGTTCGATTTCTTACAATCTGCCTTAATAACAGCCCAAACTGACTGGAACCTCTTTTTTTTTCCCTTGTCACAAAAACAGGCCAAACCCGTAACAACCTAGCATCCTAGCTGTGTCCTTAGTGATTTTTTTTCACTAGTTCTGATTCCAAGGAAAGAATGCCACCTACCGAATCATCCCCACCAGCAGCCAGCCCTGCAAAGCGCGAGCACTACTTAACCCTGGTGTGTTCCAAATGCCTACTGATTATTATTTAGTCAAAAAAAAAAAAAAAGAGTCACTATACGGGCTATCAGGAAGTTGGGCTCTGAGCACAGTTATCTGATAAACGCTTCCACATATTGTCGCCTTCTCAATAGCTATGCCAAATTTCAACCTCTTCTCTGCCTGCATTTTCCTTTTAATTGGGCTCTCTCCTACAGAATGCAGGCTCCCTGCAGCCTGCAGCCTGCAGAAGCCGGTGGTGCAAACCTGCAAGGGATGGAAACTTGACTGCTGGCTGCCCTGAGACTGCAAAAGCCAAGGCCGGCCGAGGGTTAACCCAGACAGGCTTAGCTAGCAAGCGTTCGAGATTGCACCCGAGGTCGGGCGATGCCACGGGGGCTTCCAATTTTTTCCGACTCTGTCACCAGGCCTCGGGCGGGGAGGGGTGTGGGGGTCCCTTCCGCAGTCCCCCGCGAAAGCGAGGCTAGGCAGGTGGTCCCTGCAACTCCTCCAAGAGAGCCACGGTCGCTTCGGCTCCCGCGCTGCAGCTGCGCGGGAAAGGACGCGGGCGGGAGCGAGCAAGCGGACAGGCGCGCGGGGCTGCGACCAGAGGCCGCGGTGCGTGGCGCCCGGCAGCGAGGACTTCGGACCTGGCTGGACCCGAGGCGCCCAGCGAGGTTGGTGGCTCCTGCGGCGAGCGCCAAATGCCGAGAACTCGCGGCGGCGCGCACGGGAGGCTCTGGGAGGGCGGCGGGGGCGGGGCGGGCGCGGAGGGGCGGGGCGGGGCTGGCGCTGACAGACGGGCGGGCGGCCGCGGGGAGCGCCTGCAGCCCGAGCTGAGTGCGGCGAGCGCGGCGAGCGCGGCGAGCGCGGCTCGGGCCGCGGTCCATGGCCCCGACGGGAGGCGCGCCGCCCGCAACCGCACCCGTACCCCGGCGTCCGGCTTGAGCGGACCGCGCGGCGCAGCCACCTTGTCCTGGGCTTGGGATTGGCTTGCAGATCTTCTTCATGGAAGCGATGTCTCCACAGCAGGATGGTCTAGGGGGGCAGCCGGGGCGCTCCTCCTCGCTGACAGGGATGTCTCGCATCGCGGGAGGCCCCGGCACCAAGAAGGTGAGCCGGGGAGGGGGGCACGGGCGCGCGCCTTCCACGCGTGCCTGGCGCTGAGAGGGGTTAACGGTCCCTGCCAGGCGAGGCGGGAGGGGGGGGGGCGGTGTCACCTCCCGGAATCCCCTGCTCCCTCTGGTGGAAACCGGTCTCGGAAAGCCCCTTGCCTCCCACAGGTCCCTCTCCACCTCTGACCCCCGAGGTGGCCTTGACCGGGCAGCCTGGGGAAGGTAGGGGGTCCGGGAGGGTACACGCCCAGCCCAGGCCTCCAGGGGTATCAGAGATGGGTGTCGTGGGCCACACTGTGGGACCCGGAGATTCGTTCAGCTGGCCTTGACCTAGGCTGGATAGCGGCGGGTGGGCAGCTTCCGGAGGTCTCAGCGGGGCGTGGGGGACTTGGCCCGGAGCCACCTCCTGCGAGGGGACCCTGCAGGAGCCTATGGGGGCGGCGCCCTTGTTCCCTGTCACGCCGTGGACCGGTGCGGGCAACTACTTGTAGCATTTGCTTGCGATTGACTGGTCCAGGGTGCAGAGGGAGGATTTCGATGGAGGTCAGGTGTCTGCAGTAGGTTCCCAAGCAAGTGCACTGTGGGCCTCGAGCTTCTGGGCTCCTGGGAATTGATTTGGGTATGCCTGTAGCCATGTCTGTCCCCCCTTCCTCCAGCACAAAACCTTCCGATATTTGGCCATATTTGTTCCTTACGGTGGTGCAGCCTTTCCCAGCTTCTCTGGAAACAAGTTGCGATGAGAGATCATTCTAGATCTTCTCTGACAAATATGTGAAGACGTTGCATTGCTATAATTAGAGGCTCAAGGGGATACATGGGCTCCCTGCATGTACGGATTTTATGGCCTTTCATTAATCTTCCCACTAGGATGGTGGGTTGGCTGGAGGTCAACGCAGAGAGGTGACATCTGTATAGAAATGTATGTGAGCTCCCAAGGACCTTGGCCCTGTCGCAGAGCCATCTATGGGTGTCTGTGAACTTGATGTATGGGCAGGAGTGGAGGCTCAGTCTTTGATGTCTGGAGACTGATGTTTGTCCTTGTCGTTTTATCACCCTCCCTTCAGAGATGGAGTGAGTGTGTGTATGTGTGTGTGTGTGTTTGTAATTCGGTTTTTTTTCCAAATAAAGCGTGAAAATGCCAGGATGTCCTAATTTAGAATGGCAAATGAACATTAAGCAATTGGCAAAGATTTAAAGCATTTTCTGTTTCTGTAAACCTAAGGAATTAGGAAGAATCAAGCATTTGTTTTCCTGAAGTGCGGCCCCTCCCCCTAGGCTGATTAAGCATGCTAGCATAGGGGTGGTGGTGGGGAGGAGCCTCAGAGAGTAGCTTTATCATTTCCAAGCCTCAATTGTCCCGTAACTGAAGGGTGACTGTGCCCTTTTTCCTGTGTTCTTTTCTCTTAGCACGGCCACTATCATAACACACACCATGGTGTCCGTCATTGGAAAACAGAAAGGACTAGTACATGGCCTCGTCAATCTGTACTTGCCCAAGACTGCTGAGAAAATTGAATGAATGAATGAATGAATGAATGAATGAATGGTGGCACATAGGCACGATGGTGTTAGCACTTAGCGTGCATTTCCCCCGTGCTTACAGTTCACATTGGTGCCCCGTAATCTAGACTGGGTTTTCAACACCTTTCCTTGCTCTGCAACAGCCAAGCCCTCAGAGCAGCTACTATCCTCCCAACGTGTCTAGAATGTCTGCCCTCCATCCCCTCCCCACTGCTGCCACTGCAGTCCAGGCTGCCCCGTAGCCACCTCGAACTTGTGCTTTTGCAGAAACTGCTGCCTGACAGCTTTCCTGTCTTTCTGTGATCTGTCTGCATTTAGCAGCGCCAGGATGGTTTTTTATTTGAATTGATTGGGGTGTTCATTTGCTTACAGTTCTGAAAGAGATTCATTCTGTATGAGTAGTAAAATGCAGGTCCTTTCCCTGGGTCCTGCCTGCTTCTCCCGCCCCTTCACACTGCCCCCTTTGGTATGTTCTTCAGCCACGTGGACCTTCATTCTCATACACCAAGTCGAATTCATGGCTATTTTGAGGTTGTCGGTGTTATATTCCCTTTACGTCTGCCCCGAGAGTTGGCTTCCTAGAGGTCTGTCTGTCTCCTTCCTGATTAAATGGAAGCCACCTCTAGACAGGCTCTGTGCCTTCTGCTTTTCTGGTTGTCTCAGCACTGTACCTGGCATTTTCTCGTCTACTTGTTTCTTTCCCATTACCCCTCCCAACTGTGTCCTCAAAGCTAGGGCCCGCTTCACCATAGGTGTTTCCGAAGCATTCCTTGGGTTCTGTAAAGCCAAGAACATGTGCAGTGTGGCTTTTGTCCTTAGAATCTGTCATTTAGAGAAGGACCACCAAGCCTTAAAGAAACAGGTAGGAAATACTTTAGGTTTGCAGGTCTCATGGTCCCTGCTTAATTCTGCCATTACAGCTCCAAAGCCGCATGGACAGTATAGAAATGAGGGGACGTGATTGTGTTCCAGTAAAACTTTATTTATAAAAACATGTAGCAGAGGCCAGTGAGATGGCTCATCAGCACTTGCTGAGCAAGCCTGGAAACGTGGGCTTGATACCCCAGAGCCCACAGTAAGGTGGGAGGAAAGAACTGACTCTACGGAATTGTCCTGTGACCTCCACACACACAGCACATACATCATTCACACACAATAATAAATAATAATAATAATAATACACACATACATACTTACATACATACTCTGTCGTTCCTCAGGCCCTGGTAGGGAGCAGTGCTTTTGGGTGGGACCTGGTCAGGTGATGAACTTTTATCTTCGGTGTCTAGTTCAGTAGCCGCACGTGTCTGTGCAACTCCAGAAGTGTGGATGGTACAGCTGCAGAGTTTAAAGGCTCCCTTGAGTTTATCTGACAAACAATAACCTAACATATTTAGAATTTATCAGTCTAGGGCGTGATGCACATATTCACTTAGAAAAGTGACATATCCCTAAGAAATCACCCAACTGCTTTATGTCACTATAGATTAAATGTGCATTTCAGCTTACATGAAATATGATTTTATGTTTGTTTTTGCCTTTCTTTCACTATAATTTTAGCTCCATCCTTCTTTTATTTGTATGTGTTAATGCCTTTCATTGCAGAATGATAAAGATAAAATATTTCAACTTGGAGGTTTCATATTTCATATGTTTTAGATTTTGAATTATTTACTTATGCATAAGTAAATAATTCAAAACTATTGTGGATGACATTCAGGTCTCAATATAAAATTCATTCATGTCTCATAAGCACCTTACATGCATAATCTGAAAGTAATTTTGTTCATTGTTTTTAGTGTATTTTGATCTTCACCCATTACAGGAGATGTGGCATAGAATGTTCCTCTCTCTCTCTCTCTCTCTCTCTCTCTCTCTCTCTCTCTCTCTCTGGTATTTTTATTGAGCTATATATTTTTCTCCACTCCTCTCCTTTCCTACTCCCTCTCCTTCTACCCTCTCCCATGATCTCAACACTCCCAATTTACTCAGGAGTAGAATGTTCTTCTCATATCTTAGATCAATAATCAGGAAGTTTCAGGGTTGGACGCGGTTTTGGATGCCAGGTTGGGAACTATGGATCTTTACCCACTCATCTGGTATCTGTGTTGCTTCCATTTCTTGGCTGTTAGAAATGAAGCTGCTGAGAGCCCCCACACCTCGCTCTGCATGGAGCCATGCTTTCTTTGGGTAAATACGTAGGCAAGGGATGACTGGATTGTAGTTAGTCATATACTTGACGCTTCAAAGAACTGGTTGCTTTGTTGTGAAGTGATTTTATATTTCCAGTAGCAGTGAATGGTAATCCAGTTTCCACTCACCAACACTGCTCACCTCTCTCTGGTTTATCGTCATCCTCGGGGGTGTGAAGTGGTGCCTTGTGATCTAGATCTGTACTCCTCGATGACTCTGAGTATCTTCTCAGTGCTTGTCGTCCACACAGTCCCTTTGGAGACACTGCTCTTCCTCTTGCCAGCTTTCGTTGGGTTGCTAGCGTTTTTATTACTGAGGTTTGAGAATACTTTATACATTCTGAATTCAAGTCCGTTATTGGGTATGTGCTTTTCAAAATATTTTCTCTCTGTGACCTGTAGTTTTTATTTCTGTAGCCTTGTTTTTTTCAAGAGCAAAAGTTTTTCATTTGGTGAAATCTAACTTGCTCTCCTTTTTCCCTTTAATTTGTCTTCATTGTAATCAACTTGAATTTAATTTAAATTTACATAATGGTATATATTCAGTGGTTACAGTATTGGGCAGCAGGTTTAAAGGGAGAGCTTAAAACAATAACAAACAATTATTAAATGGCTTATTAAAACACTATCCTAGTAGGGGGCCCACAGCTTTAATTCCAGCACTCAGGAGACAGAGGCAGGTGGATCTCTGTGAGTTTGAGGCCAGCCTGGTCAACAGAGCAAGTTCTGGGATAGCCAGAGCTACACGGATAAGCTGAGTCTCAAATGATAATAATAATAATACAAATAAAAAACAACAAAACCAACCACGATCCTGATTTGAACAGATGTAGGTATTCAGATGGACTCTCTACACTGGACTGTTGAAAGGAAGGAAGGCCTGTTTAAAGTGCCCTTTAATTCTGTAAAAGGAAAAGACTTACATAAAACAGGTTTCAGAACGTGGGGGCAGCATCAAGTCCAGAGGTCTTAAGGTGTGTCTGTTTGAGCAACTAGCCTGTAGGTGTTTTATAAGAAGTCAGACTTTTTATTTTATGGCCTCATTTATTATTTTAACCACAAGAATTACCTAGCTGGATAACTTGCCTTTATTTGCTACTCACAAGATTTGCTGGTTTTTAGAGAAAGTCCCATCTAAGTTAGAAGACAATTTCTGTTGTTGGGGGGTCTTCAGAAGAACCTACAATAAATTTATGTAGCAGTTGCTAGACTGGGGCTCTCAAATGTAAGTACAATATACACACGACAATTTAAATTCTTCTGGAATAGTATGTTCTTGGGGCATGTCCATATTTGTCCTGGACTGTCCTGGAGCCCTGGAAGCCCATATTAGAGTCATTTCGGTGTTAGGAATGATTTGTGTCGTACTCAAGCGCACTGGCCCTTTGGCTTCACTTAATAATTAAAACCTGTTTGATGGGTCAAGAGGTATTGGAGTAGGAAGGAGATTTGTAGGCACAGAAAACCAGTCAAAAGAAAATAGCTTGAAAAAATAGTTCTAGCAACTCCAAGAGCAGCAACTGCTGTCACACACACTATTGTTCCCTCTCTGTGCATTTCCTGGGTCCAAATCTGTTTATAGCATTTGGTGGAAGAACACCCTCACTCCCCCACCCCCACCCCCACCAAGAGCTGACTGCTTTAACCAAGTGTGTGTCTGGTACTGGGCCTTGAATGAAATGCCTTAATAGTAAGCTTCAGTCTTACTCCAGTACCGAGTAAGACAAGCCCCTGTTTAAAGCTGTGTCCTACTGAGCCCTTCCCTGGTGCTACTCACAGAGTGAATTGCCTGAAGCCAAGGAAGAAGGATACTTTTGTTGCAGCCACTGCAGCCTCTGGGTAAAGTTAGGTAAACATTGACTAGTAGTGACCACTGCTGCCACATTCACAAGCCTTAGTATTTGTGCACCCTTCTTGGTTTGTGCCTTGATGTCTGCCACTTTCCGATGCTTCATAGAAGGAAGGCAGATGTATTTCAGGAGCTCTTCAGCCGGGCCTGATGTCCATGTTGATAGCTCAGCCTATCAACATGCCTACTGTTGGAAAGCCTGGCACATTCTGAACATAGACTCGAGACTATGTTTCGAAGATTTGTGTGGATGCCCCGCCTCCTGTGTGTCTGATAACTCTGCTGTGGAAGAGGATGTGTGAGAAATGTCACTGAAAGTTAGGTCAGTAAACTTAGAAGTCGTGAGACTGAGTTAAAGGATATATGTGTATATGTACATGCATGTGGATGTGTGTGTGTGTGCGGGTGTTCACACGGAAAGGCTAGAACAAGGTATTAAAGGTCTTCCTTTATGACTTAAGAATGCCTTGTTACCTTGAATCAGTCTCACTGACCCCAAAGCTTGCCTTCCTACTGGGTAAACAGACTGGCCAGACAAGGGAGCTCCCCCCGCTATACACACAGCCCTGCTCTTCTTTATAGGTGGCTATTGGGGATTCAAACACAGGCAGATCCTCATTCTCAGCCCAAACAGTTACCCACTGAGTCATCTCCCCAGCTCCAGTTAGTTCAATTTGAAGATCGAGTCTCATAGATTAAAATGGGTAGTTATAACTCATGGACCAAAAATTCACAAACCATAGCTACCTAAAGAGTGGGTGCAATTGCTGTTCCTAGTTTTGAAATACAGATTGCAGTGAGGCAATGCTTGCTTCTAGGGACTTCAGCATTCTCTCTGGTTATGGATTATCAGGGTCTGCAAGACAAACAGCAGCACCTTTGGTGACCGAAGAGGAGCAAGAAAGCTGAAAATGAATTGTTTCCTGTTAATGACTGAGATGTCTCAATTCTTTCATGGCTTGTGATCTTGTCAGGATATGTTGGATTTTTTTTTAGATTGTAAATGCATCATAAGTCTGCACCACACACAATTTACTGGGGACATGTAATTATACAGCTTATATTTTTTTCAACCTTTGTGGTCACTAACAGTGCTACCAAAAATGTATAAAGACAGTGTATCAACATATATATGAACATACACTTATGTCATATATTTAGTTTTTGAAGACACACACACATGCATATATATATATAAACACATATACATAATACACACATTATATATAATTTTGTAACTCAGTTGAAGTATCTTGAAATACACTCCTCATGTCTCCAGAGATATGATAAAATACATCTAAAATAAACTTGTACTGGAGGAAAAGTTGACTTCCCTGCTGTTTCTGTTGGTTTTCTCATATTCAAGATTATAGAATTCTACGAGTCCCATTACGTTTAAGACACAGAGAGCAGACTGTCCATGGTAGTCACAACTCTAATGGTTGTCTGAAACTAGGATAGGGTAATATTTAGGCTTCGCTCTTGTATGGGAGACTCTGGCACCATTTGGGGGACCGGAGCAGCAGAAGAGGTCACTAACTTCTGCCATTCACCCCGATGGTGCTTGTAGGCAGCACAGCCCAGTTTATTTTAAGTTTCGTCTCGGCTGTGTTTTCTTCAGGACAAGTTTAGATTAGAAACATCCAGCCGGCAGCAGAAGCAGCCCCATAAGCACTGCGTGTCCGTAGTGCGCTGAGCAGCCCTGACCTAATTTTGACAGACACCTGTCACACGGCATAACTGGATGTAGAAGCTGTTTTTAGACATCTGGTCACTCAAGAGGACTCTGAGAATAGAAGGTATGTGTTGCCCCAGAAGCTCACGTATCAAGATCTAGAAAACTCAACTTCTCCACAGCCTGTGTTTGCCCGCTTTACCTGGTACTTTGTTTGCAGCAAGGAATGCCTGAGAGTCTCTCTTCTGCCTCCCCAGTCACCATTTTATATCTGACCTTGAATAGTAACCACTCCCAGATGGTACCATAGAGAAATCTGCACAGACTCTGATCTGTTTCTCTTCTCACTGGTGCACTCCGGATGTTTTTTTTTTTTTTTCCTTTTTTGATCAGTGTGTCTTTTGGATTTGATCATGCTGTCTTTTGTCTCTGCATGTGGAAAATAAAAGGCTATACTATAAGGCTCTCCAATCACTGCAGTGTTTATCATACCTTTAGGCCCTTAGCCCTCAGACAGGTGGGTATTGAGATGATCAGACTGCCGGTGTCATGGCTGTAGAGGTAACTATCTTGTGGTGGCCATGATGTACAACTCCCCAGCAGAACCCTGCTCTGTAAGGCAAAGAGCACTGGTGGTTGACCTGCGTACGTGAGTGCTGCTGGAAGGGAATTGTGGCCAAGGGTTGGAACCAGTGGCTTTGACAGAGACAACAGTCCATGCAGTTCAAACGCTGGTAGTGATGATAGGGCAGAATCCATTGTGGAGAGGGATGGAGGCAGAGAACAACGAATGTGTAAGGGACATCATAACGATCGCACTTGCTATAAACACTCCTGGAAGTCTGTGCCCCAGTATCAGGGTCCCTTCTGATTCAGGAATTTCATACAGAGGGAGAGAGAAATGGGGGAGGGTGCAGATATTGGGTCAATTTTAGAGAGAATTTGAAAAATTATGTCATGAAATTTGGGCTCAGATTTAAGGCTGGGATGTCTGCTAGCCTAGTGCTTACTCTTCTATATTGTATAGATTCTTGTGTTTGTTTTTGTACTTGAAAGTAATGATTGTCTTGTGGTAAGAACAAAGAGCCAAAAGTAAAATTGTTTCCATCCTAATGTCAGCTGGAATGTTAATCTGTTCATAGTAGTCTTTACTGTGATGTTTATTTGAGCTAAGTGGTGAGACTGGTTCTGGATGGAATGGTTTGTGAGCAGATAGAATATTATATTTAGCACAAGCTGAATTGACAATAGCTGGGACCATCAGCTTGCCACCGTGGCCAAAAGCTTGTGGTGATAGTAGGATCCAGAAGCAAGGTGCAAGGTTAAAAAAAGTTCTTTTCCTACCGCAGAGCCAGTGTTTCCCCACTCTAACTGTGCAGTGGCTTGAGTACGTCTCCACAAATAAACACTACAGGCATGCAGGGAGCGAGAGAGAATACACAAACCATCCACAAAAGGATTACGAGTCAAAGTGGAGTACGCTAGTTTGTAAATTTGATCCAGTGTTTTTCTAGCTGTGAAAATCTGTACTTTAAAATGTTCCCTCAAATCTCTCATTTTAGTGTTATTCTTGTTTACTTAAAATGTTCAAAGGTAATGTTAGCACCATTTCTGTGAAGTTTAATTGAAATGCTTGAATTTTTATCTCTAAACAAATCATAAAAACTTGCAGTCCACCTCTGACTTAAATTCTTCATCTGACTCCTTACTCTTGATAATGTTTATTTCCGTTTACTCACTGGGAAAACTAAGAATGGCCAGGTCTGGATTCACATGTGGAGGTGAATAAGGCACTGCCATTGCACTTGGTTGACAAGAAATTAAAATTCTAATACAAACCTCTAACAAGAACCTATCTGTAGTGTTTACAAAGAAGGGATTCTTTCTAAAGACCTGGGGTTGGGGAGGGGGGACCCTGTGGAAACATATTCCTATTGAAGCTTCTTTCAATAGAAACATAAACATAGTTTCAAAGAGTTTAGATGGAGTTACCCTATAATGGAGAAGGGGCAACAATGTCTCTTCCAAAAGTATAGACTGTCAGATAAAAAGCCCAATGCCAGATATGTGATTTCCCTTTTATGAGCTGTTGTTTGGTAAGATTCTATAGGTACATTGCCTCCCCCCAAAAAAAACCCAACATGACATTGTCATGGCTTTTGGTTGCCCTCCAGAACTTAATGGAGAGATCCAATTGCCAAACACAGTACAATACTTGAGTCAGAGACCATGGAGGAGTAAAGCTGCTACCAACCTGGAAGTTTCATCCCTACTGGCTAGCTTTCAATTGGCTGACAGACACTATGTACATTACCAGAGAAGAAAGGTAATGGACAGTTGTACCCAGCTGTGAACCTGTGAGCTACAATGATGACTGGCCCAACAACACGTGCCTACTAGTGAAATTGGGGCATAAATGTTATGGGAGTAACCAACCATTTTCTGATTGAATGTAAGGCCACAAAGGGAAACTCATGTCTGCTTCCTTTAATTGTCCCGAGGATCTGCAAGTTATAATCCGTAGTAAAAACTCTACTACTATTCTTCTAAATGGACATGGTATCCAGCTATCTTCTTTATACCCGGAAATGAGTGCATGACTCAGCCCTCATCAGAGAACCTTCTTTGTGCAGAAATAACAGTACAGAGACCTCTAGATGGCCAACATGCAGAGAAGGAAAGACTGTGGCATGGCCAGCCCAGAATGGGACATCTGTCTAATACCTCTTCCCCCCAAACCTTAAGGGTCATCTTGGAAGAGGGAGAAGAAAGATTGGAGGAGCGAGAGGTGGTGGATGACTGCGTTAGAACAGTGTTTTCTGGACATGACAAGGCTGGTATCCACATGAACTCAGCAGCCGTGACTGCCAGACAAAATGCAAGCACGGGTGGGGTCTGTAGTCCCACTCCTAGCTGAGAAGCTATTGGCAAACTGGAGGCTCCTAGGAGAAGTTGGGTTGGTTTGCTTCAGGGAGCATCCCTTGAGTTACTGCCCATGCTCCAGCAGATGGCCTGCATTCACCCACATGCTGGACTAGGTGGACTCAGTGGATTGGTTTTTTGTTTGTTTTGTTTCTTTAGAGCACATGAAAGTTGGAAGGAATAGTGGTTGGGAGAGGGGAAGAATTATAGGAAGGGAAATGGAGGCAAATTTGATAATAATTTTAATATTAAAATTCAATATTTTTAAAGAGACAAACACTTTTAATGATCCAGTATTCTTCACTAGAAAATACTAGAACAGTAGTGGTTCTCATCCTTTCTAATGCTATGACCCTTTAATACAGTTCTTCATGTTGTGATGATCCCTCAACCATAAAATTATTTTTGTTGTTACCCCATAACTGTAATTTTGCTATTGTTATGAACCATAATGCAAATATTTTTGGAGATAGAAGTCTGCCAAAAGGATAGTGACCCACAGGTTGAGAAAGGCTGTACCAAAGGGGAAAGTGTATTTTGTTCTTTCTTTTACTGAATATCTTTTTAAACAATAAAATATGAAGAAAATTTTCTGGATCAAAAAAATGTTTTTGAGTTGCTGAAAATGACAGCTCTTTCTTTAAGCTGCCTGTTTGTAAGTTTACTCTCCTGCATATGTCCACCCATGTTAGTCACCTGAGGGGCTCATGTGCAAGTAATGGTAACGACTCTCCGACCCAACAACTTTTGATGACTTGCCACTAGAACACCTAAGGGGTGGATGGCAGCAAACGCTAACAAGTGGGCAGGCCAGTTCTGGAGTTCACGGGAGAGCTGCCGAGCCATTCGCACAAAGAGCAGTCAGTTTTCCCTTTCGATGGAGTATACTGCAGGTGGTGGTGGTAGGAATATTCTAACTTCTGATCATCAGTCAGTTTGCTGGGACAGAGCCTAATGGTTTAGTAGACAGCTAGTTAGATTTTTTTATTTTAATTTTGATTGAACACACAATTAAAATACTACACAGTTCACCAGCTTCAGTGTACGAGTCACTGGTTTCTAGATTGGTTCTTTAATTATGCATTGGTCTTAGGAAGCTTTGATGAACTCATAAAGGATCAGTACAGCTCTGTTATCTCCCACTGCCTCGTCTTCCCAATCTCAGGACAAACACTATTGTACATTCTGTTTTTGCAGAGTCTCTTGTCCTGAACAGCTTCTATAAATAGAGTCCATAATGTATGGGCTTTTGTGACTGTTTTACCTACATTAGCATAATGTTTTCAAGGTTCCGGCATGTCATGTCATAGTACCTGTCAGTCCTTCCAAGTAATATTCCATGTGTAAACCTGTGATGCTGTGCTTATTTATCCATGAGCTCGGGAGACATAGAGTTGTTTCTGCAATGCTGCTGTGGGCATTGCTGTGCAAGCCTTTGTGTGGACACACATTTGCATTTCTCTTGGAGGCCTAAAACCTTGGCATGAATTGCAGGAAAAGGTCACTGTTGGTAGGAATTTTACCTATTTTCAAGAGTAGCTTCCCCAAGTTGGAATGAGACAGCGGTGGGTAAGAGTCCTGTGTCTCTGTAAAGAGAAAACTTTCTTATTGTTGCCATCCTAGTGTGGATAAAATTGGTAACTCATTGTGGCTTTTATTTCCCTGGTGGCTAATATTGTTGAACAGTTTTTCATGTGTGTTCATATGTCTTTGTAGAAATCATGTCTTTCACCTGATTTCTACTTGGGTATTTGCCTCTCTTTCTGAGTTGTAATATATTTATATATAGCTATTTATATATTCTAAATACAAGCCACTTAACATAACTATAATTTACAAATGATCTCCATTCTGTGCAAGTATTCAATATTAACAGTATCCAATTTAGTGGCTTTGTTCTTTTGTTGCTTGTGGTGTTACGTGAAGGAACAATTGATTGCCTCATAAAAGTAACCAAAGTAGCTTGTATTTTGTAGGATTTTTATAGTAACACACATGTTTCATCACTTTTGAGTTAATTGTTGTATGTGGTATGAGATCCAACCCTAACTTCCTTCCTTCACATGGAGTTATCCAGTTATCCTGGTACAGTCTGTTGATGAGTAATGAGTCTTTGCTAAATCCTCAGACAGATAGTTGACCAAGTAGCACAACATGATGGTAATGTGGTGCTTAAAGGATAGCTTCCAGTGGACAGCAGCGCTGCTCACTCTCTGGTCTTTGCAGAGGCCCCTCTATTGAAGATCCTCCCTGCCTTCCTTCTTCTTTCCTTATTTTGATGGGACCTCACAGTGTAGCCTCTAACTCGCAGCCATCTTCCTACTGTAACCTCTCAAGTGAAAGGATTACAGGTGTGCGCACGATTCCTGGGTGTTTGTTTTATCGTCTCCGTGTTTGGGGATGGTGGTGTTGATGTGGTGAATGCCTGGACTTGAAAATTCACATCACTCCCCTCCCCTATTTATTGAGTTCATCCATGCCACACATTACACTGATCTTAGGGGATGTAAAGTCAAGTTTCAAGAGATAATTGCTGAAGAAAGAGGGCAAGTTTGGAAGGGAAGGTAGTGCCTGTTCTCTAGAAAGCGGCAGAGAGATCGTGTCAAACAACAACAGAAATTGTCTAACTTTTGAATAGCACATTAAGTGAGACGGGAACACAGAAAGTTGAAAGTATGATGAATTCGGCTGATTGAACTACTTAGGGTGGGAAACGTCTTGCAGATTAGTTGGCAACATCACTTAAACTTTGAGTTATTTTTGAAAGACAAACCAAAACATGAATTACATGCTTTTCATTCCCATCTGCAGTTGTGACCTCTGTCCGTTTGCTCTTGGGCAGAATAGTTTTTTTTTGACCTGCCAAACTAAATATAGCCTCAGAGGAGAGAGCATAAAAATCAAAGATTTCATTTCTCCCTAATGTCCTTGCTCGGCTTATCAAATAAGTGGCTGCTCGCAAAGCGGGCCAGGTTTTAAAATGCGGTCGCTATTTTCTTTTACACTTTGTTGTAAGATCATATCCTATTTGGGGACAGTGTAGACAGAGATGCTAGTTCGTGTTTGTTTGATTTTTAGCACACATAAAATTTTTGTTAATTTTGGAGCTGCTTCACGAACCTAGATGGGTGGTAAAATATGAAACACAATTTCCAAAAGATATATACAGTTGCCTTTTAATTTAACGTATGGTTTATGCATTTTTCTCTTTGAACATTTTATTTTTTAAGATAAAAGATTACTTTTCAAAAATACTTCCTTCCCAAATTGCATCCACTACTATGATGTCACCTCACTCTAAAACGAAAACACTTCAGAAAAAAATAGAATATAGTGATAAGTGGAATAGTAATTTGTAAGCCAACACAATGTGCAGTGTCTGCAGTTTACTGTTGGTTTCTCATAAAACCAAGTCATGATTGACCCTGGAATAGCTGTACCTTTTGTTGGTCTAATATGGCCTGACCTGACAAGCTTACATGACTTTTTATATTTATAAAAGAATAAAGTCTCATCTTCTAATACGTTCAATTTTGTGTTATTATAAACAAATAGAAAATTCGAGTCCTTGTTGACTAAGAAAAGAGCAGTGATTTTGTAGTATCAAAGACCCCATAGACCTTTGGTTTTCATATACAAGCAAGGGAGAACTATGGATTATGAATGAAATAACACCTAAGTCATTGTATCTTCTGTTATATCAGCTGCTCTTGAGACTTTTATTACTTCTGGACAGATGAAATCCTGTGAATCCTAAATAGTCATGTATTGCTTCTTCTTTCATTTCATTTCTGTCTTTTCTCTTCCTTTTTTTCTTTTTTCATTATTTTTGCAAATCCATGGAGAATATCAGAAATAAAAATATTTAATGCCCTAGAAAACTGCAGTTCAAGTGTTCTTGTTTCCTAGACAATAGAAACCCATAGAATGGATAGGATTGTCTTGGATTGACTCCATCAGGAGTAAAGTCTGAGACGTTTATCAATAGTAATATGTGTGTGGGTAATCTGATTTCATCTCCTTCAGTATGGCTCAAGCTGGATGAGGTGAGTTCAGTCAGTGTTTGACCCTTCATGTATCTAACAGTTGGTGTTACCTAGAACACCATCTAATCACTGCATATACAGGCATTCTTTCATGTTGTTTTCATGAAAAAGAAACCTGCATCTAAAGATACCTTTACAAAGGAACATTTGTAACCATTTTTTTAAATTACTTATTTGCATGTTTTACAACTGTCTCAGGAAAAAAAAGGTCCTTAAATCAGATAGTTTCTTAATCATTAGATTCTTAAGGAATCCATTTCAAATCTTTGTAATTCTGTGAAAAAGTTAGTTCACAGCTTTTGTGAATTTAATACCCATTTAGCCAAGGGTCACCCTTGAATCTCGTTCCACTGCTCTTTCCCGTTCCCTGTCTTTCACATGGATGGATGCCCGTTCCTTATGTGTAACAGCGCTACACTAACATGGAGACCACCTCTGAATGAAGAATCTCCTTGTTACTTTGTGTATGTGTGTTAAGCTCTTTTCTTCACATTTTAATACATTTTATGACTCTTCTCTGAATTCTTTCCAAATTTCTTGATCCACCCAAATGCAGAGTTCAGAATTAGAAGCCATGTATGCATTAAGAACCACTCTAGGACTTTTGTCTGCTGATGGTGATGTTAGAGGACACCAGTAAGAAGTTGCCACAGCAGCAGGCCTCAGGGGTGATCCCACGGAGAAGGTCAGCAAGCCCTCAAGGTCAAACAGGTGGGGGGGGGGCTCCAGGAAGACCAGCAGGATTGTCCACATTTTAAATATCACAATGACAGAAACTAATCATGAGAATCAAGATGGGGAAGAAGGATCAAGACAAAGCCAGAGTGGAGTCCTCAAAAAAAAAAAAAAATCAGAAACATCTTTGATGAATAATATTAACCTACACCATCGTTAGTAAAATGAACCCAGTCTTCCAGTACTGAGTCTGTTCACATAGGACAGTCGTAGCAGCCTCACTCAGTGTCAGTGGCAGATGGGGGGGGGGGGATTTGAGGGTATAGTATGCAGATAGGAGACAATGATGATGTGCACCCCAGTAATGAAGCCAGAGTGCCAGCAGCATCAATAATTTGAGAGATTCCCTAGGAACATCATGAAGTTTTGGAGTAAGAGTCATACTAAATAAGTTTCTTATTCAACTAGATGATGATTCTTCTGCCCCCATGTTAGTATCTTACGTTTTATTTACCACCTAAGAAGTGGTTGATGCTTTTGTGAGACATAATGAGATGCTGACCCTAACCACCCACTTAGCTTTGTATCGTTCCTACTAGAGCCATGTCCAGTTTCCAAACAAGGCTGTTCCAGGCAGAGATGAGACCTCTGGCCAGGTTGGGGAGAGGCTATGGCAGGAAGAATGGCTTTTGTGGTACGTTTTGAAGTTTCGTCATGGCTCTTGTGACTCATGTTAAACTCACTGCTCAGTCTCTAGAAGCAGGCTCCGGCTGTATCCATGTCTGTTAACACTCATAATCTTCATTAGAGAATAATTATCTGGATATCCCATACTGAATAGATCCTCCTTCACCACAAATTTTTGGCTAGTAAAAATAGAGAAGTTGAAGTAGCAAGTAACTTACTACTTGTAAATTTTTCTAAATGAAAGATGAATTTTTCTTAATAGCAGCATTATTTGTAATAGCCAGAACCTGGAAACAACCTAGATGTCCTTCAATGGAAGAATGGATGAAGAAAGTGTGGAATATATACACATTAGGATACTACTCAGCAGTAAAAAACAATGACTTCTTGAATTTTGCATGCAAATGGATGGAAATAGAAAACACTATCCTGAGTGAGGTAACCCAGACCCAAAAAGATGAACATGGGATGTACTCACTCATAATTGGTTTCTAGAGATAAATAAAGAACCTTCATCTGGAGATGGATGGAGATAGAGACAGAGACCCACACTGGAGCACCGGACTGAGCTCCCAATGTCCCACGGAGACAGTGGGGCTGATCTATTGGGGGCTCACCAAGGCCAGCTGGACTGTGACTGAAAAAGCATGGGATAAAACCGGACTCTCTGAATATGGCGGACAATGAGGGCTGCAGAGAAGCCAAGGACAATGACACTGGGTTTTGATCCTACTTCATGTTCTGGCTTTGTGGGAGCCTAGCCAGTTTGAATGTTCACCTTCCTAGACCAGGATGGAGCGGGGAGGACTTTGGACTTTCCACAGGGCAGGGAACCCTGACTGCCCCTCAGACTGGAGAGGGAGGGGGAGAGGAGTGGGGGGAGGGGGAGAAGAGTGGGAGGAGGGGAATGGAAAGGGAAGACAAGGAGGGAAATGGGAGGCGGGGAGGAGGCGGAAATTTTTTTTTTCAATAAAAAAAATGGAGACTGTAACTTTAAAAAAAAGTTAAAGAGAACGGGTGCACTTAGAAGGATGAATACCCGTTTGTGTAAATATTTAAACGTAAAATAATATCAAGAGTTGATTGCATGTCAGTTTAAGAGTCTGATTGCTAGACTGGAGAGATGGCTTGATGGTTAAAGGTACTGGCTGCTCTTGCAGAGAACCAGGACTCAAAACCACTTGCAACCAGTCCAAGGAATCTGATGCCCTCCTCTGGCCTCCATGGCCACTACATGTGTATGGTCTGCATAGGTACATGCCAGCAATACTCATACACATAAAAATCAATAAATCCTGCTTTTAAAAAAGGTCCTAGCCACTATGACTTTGGCTTTAACTGATTCTCCTTCCCTTTATTTGACCTCTCAAAATCTTTTCTTCCACTGAAGCTTGGTCGAGAACACATCATCACCATAAAATTGCGTCACAATTATATCCCCCAATGTTAGCTTAGAATATGAATAAAATGCTCCATGTCTACCTAGCATAGTTGTTGCCAACCTGTGGGTCATGTCTCTTTGAAGGTCAAACAGCCCTTTCCCAGAGGTCAAATATCAGATATCCTGCAGCTCAGATATTTACATAACAATTTATAACAATAGCAAAAATTACAGTCATGAAGTAGCAACAAAAATTATTTTATGGTTGGGGGTCACCACAATGTGGGGAACTATGTTAAAGGGTTGCAGCATTAAGAAGGTTCAGAACCACTGCTCTAGCATTTAGCATGTATACAAAAGGCTGTGATGTTGTTTTTCCTTATTCCCTGACCATAAAAACTGCCTGTACCTCATGTTGATACTTGTGGTCCTATTTTAGATGTGGTAACTTTAGATCCTTAATGGAGGTTGTAGACTCTTTGATAGTCAAGACAAAGCTTGCTAAATTAGATTGAAAACCAACATTTACTTCCTTCACAAGCCATCTGCTCTTTATTTTTTTTTTTTTCTCAACAGAAAATGAAAACACTAGCAGAAAGGAGGAGGAGTGCCCCATCCCTTATCCTGGACAAGGCCTTGCAGAAGCGGCCAAGTACGAAGTGAGTACAAGGCTTCACATTTACAGCTCCACCGTGCTGGGGGCTTTGTGTCATTGACGAGGTTGTCAGGTCATCTTTCTGTAGGCCTGAGGGTTGTTTATCAGCACCCGCAATTTCTGCTTGATGATAGACTATGACCTGGGAAGTTACCTAATAAGATATAGACAGATTTAGAAGTAAAGTGTCTACCTGGTTGCTTGGAAGCCAAACAGAGTGACTTTCATACCACACAACTCACAAGTATGGAGGGTCAGAGTCTATTTGGAAAAATTAGAAATCCCAGTATTGACAACGGAATGTTTACATTGTATCCCCAAATTTGCTTACTGTTTATCACAAGGTAGGACCTATCCATGAATGAGGTAATTTTTTTACCAATTACATTTGCGAATAAATAAGCCATACTAAGGTTATTTTCTTTAAGAGGTTCTTATAGACAGTACTGTAAGTTAGTAAAATTTGAACTGGAAAGCTAGACTAAATATTAAAAATTGCCATTTTACTTATTAAATCTACTTTTCAAGGAGGATTTTAAGAAAGTCTTTTATAATGTGTTCAAATTTAATTGCTATTTAATCACCAATTTGAGGTTTGGGGTTTTGTTTTATTTTTTGGTTTTTGTTTGTTTGCATGTGTGTGTGTGTGTGTGTGTGTGTGTGTGCATGCATGTGTGCCTGTGGGTGGCCCACATGTGGGTATAGGTACATTTGTGTGCATGAGTGTGTGTGGAAGCCAGAGGTTTACACTGGGTATTTGCCTCAGTCACTCTGTTTACTGAGCCAGAGTCTCTGAGCACAGAATTTGCCAAGGCAGCTGGCCATTGTGCCCTGCCTCACAGTTGTCCTGTCTCTGCCTCCCATCCCTGGGATTGCATCCAGGCTGCCACTGCCACCAGCTTTTTATGTGAGTGCAGGGGATCTGAATTCAGGTCCTTGTGCTAGCCTGGGAATCATTTTATCCAGTGATCCATCTTCTTGGGTCCCTAATTCATTCATTTTTTTAAAATGGCATTTTAACTCAGAGACATTTTTTTCTTTGAAATACAACTATGATGACTTTCTGCTAAACCATAAATCCATGTAAAGAAAATCTCTGTAGCCTGTATTTAAAGTGAGGGTCTAACTGTAACCATTTTACAAATGGTATGCTAACTTAATAAAGCATCTATTTTGTCATAGCAGGTTTTTGTGAAAAAGATAAATTTCCAATCCTATTTAATGAAATATTCAAAACACTTAGGTCACTTTTTTTTCTCGATTTTCAAACTAAGTCCTTTTTGACTTGTGCCCTGAATGCATACACTGCAGTCAATGGGTTAGTAAAGAAAGATAAACTACTTTATTCAATGGGTGCCTAACCACAATTTAATTAGGGAGACGCTCTTCAAAGTAAAAATGCAGTAGAGTACTTCATTGTCACTCGTGACTTTAGGTATTTCCTTTAATATGCTTCTGTGTTAGTGTGGATAAAAGGAAATGGCCTCATCCTCACGGTTTGGTCCTGGTACCTAGGAAACACAGGAGCGGGTCTTTTAGGGGAAGTGGAAACAGAGAGAAATGCAATTCTCAGTATAGCTCTCTCTAGTGCTCTGCATACAAAGATAACCTTTCACAGGGTTTTAAATGAAGTCTATTACTGGACACTTGTAGGTTCGAAGTGTTCTAGCGATCTCAGCTAAAAGAGGCCTTGAGTTCAGTGTCAGTAGATAGACATTGTCTTCAAGCCCAGACAGGCATTTATATAACATTGTACTGAAACTTACAAACATAATCAGCTCCCTGATGGTACTAACCTCTAGGGGGCACTTGGAATTGTGTGGAGGTTGGCTTTTCTGGAAAAAATGCAGAGGGCAGCAAGCACAGAGGGTGAAAGGCAGAAGGCATCCAGCCAAGTGGAGTCTGGTGCTCATGTCCCTGTGAATGTCCCACATACAGCGTATTTATGGAGAGAAAAATTATAGATGTTGTCCCTACCTAAGATCTGAATGTTTCATATAGAAGCACAGTATTTTATTCACTTTAACTGATACTACATTTTCCAGAAGTGCAGCTGTGTTGTACAGCAGGAGGTGATTACACTTTGTACTCTTTTGAACCATTTTTTAAAAAAAATCCCTTGGTAGTACCACATTTGGGGGTATTCGTTTCATTAGAGGGTTGCTTAGCCTATTGTCCTTAAATGTAAATACATACATTTAAGTAGATGTAAACATTTGAACCCTAGTTGTGCTTTCGTCATGCCGGAACCTGCCCGTACCGAAGAGCATGATTTATAATTGCACTCTGGTCTTCCTTTTTGTTGTGATCCAGGTTCTGATTACTATTTTACAATTAAATTTACATACCATTTTACATTATAAAAGAAATTAAAATAGATGTGTGTTTATATAATATAGGTGATCCGTATAATAAAGGGACATCCAGTTTAGTAGATTAAAAACCACAAATAGAAATAAACAGGTAAATGACAGATCAGAAGCCACATCAGTACAGAGAAAAATAAATTAGGGTGTAGTTGATGATTGTTTAAGAAGACAGATAAAGTCCACTTGGACTTTTCTTCACAAGCAGGAGGCCAGCTCAAGTGCCCAGTTGCACTACACTACTTAGCTTAGCTAGAGTCAGCTGTAGCTACCGAGGAAGTACTCTCACAGGCAGACAGCGCCAGAGGCAAGAGAGGCGAAAATGCTACCAGGTATTGACTACAGCCTGCAGAAAGAGAGGGCTGTGGAGACACAACCAGAATGTGGCCTAGGAGCCTAACTCCCAGGAAGGAGATCCTCACCAGAGAGGGAAGTGCACCTCCCTGACCTTTGGTCTAGGATCACTGGAGAGTGCTGTGGACCACAGTGCAGCTGACTGGCTTGACAAAAGTAAGCACAGTCAGACAGGCCTTCTCCTCCTTCTCAGAGCCTGGGAGGAAGCTCTGTGCATGGAAAGAACAATCCCCAAAACCTCAGAAACAATGAGGGAACTCCACAGGGGATTCTGGCAGAAGCAGACTTGGCCACAGAAGCCCTTCTCATCAGGAAGGACACATCGACACAATGTGTCTGAATTACTAAGGCTTTCTTCCCTCCTCCAGCCCATGGATTCTGACAGGAAAGATGAGCCAAGGGTAGTCAGGAACCCTCTCTTTCCAACTGTAGTCACAGGACCTTATATTTGATTTAATTGCTTACTTTTTATCATTTAATTGTTATTACTTTCTTATTTTAATTGTTATGTTTACAACTTGTCTTCACCAGAAAGTGCTTATGAGCATCCTTTCTCTATACTTAAAAATATTACCTTATCTATTTTCTGGTACATTATATATTATACCTCTATTATATACTTTCCATCTCATTCTCACTCCTCCCCATTTTTCTCATTGCCAATTCACTTTACCAGCTCACTGTTAATAGTCTTAGCTCTAAAATAAATACTATAAATTGCATTTTCCCTAATCAGTACCAGTATCCCGCTGTCATTGTCTGAACCTCGTTGGAGACACAAGAGAAGTGCATGTGTCTCCTACTGCACATTAACACGGTAACTGCTGTCAGATCCTTTGTCATTGCCAAGGTCTTCCTCCTAAAAAGCAGTGACAGCGCCAAGTGAAGACAGCTCGCCAGGAGGACCCAGGATAAACCAAACAAATGGAGAAGGATAAGAAATCTCAGGACACATCCTCCCAACAGATACACAAACACAACAAGCAAGACGGTAATCTGCGATGGCTGCTCCACAAACTCACCACCTCTAAACACCAAAACCTGAAGCCGAATAGATGACTAAAGTCTCAGGAGGAGGACTCTGAAGTCCTGCTCTTAACAAGGACTGATGGCGGTAGAAAGGACCCGGGTAGATACGTGAAATCAAATCGGGACCTAGAAAAGAAGTTAGCACAAGGACGAACTGCTCTGAGAGGAGAAATTCAAACACATGGACGAAAATTCAGAAAGGAAATTGATACTCAGCAAAGAACCTGTGTAAACAAGTTCTGGAAATGAAAAAAAAATTAAAAAAAAAAAACGTGGAAAGCATCATTCAGAAAACAGGAAGCATGGCCCTGCCACAGCCAGGGGCTGTGATGATGTCTGAGGTTCAGGTTACCATCGAAGGCCATGTGGATGCCCGGGGCCTGGTGCCATATTGGTGTCTAAGGGCCACACTGCTGCTGGGCCCTGGCTGAGCTCAATGGCCTGCACAGCCACCCAGGGCAGTGGTGACATCCAGACCCGGCTGCTGCCAAGGACCCTGTCTGTGTCTGTGGTTCTACTTGGCTGGGGTCTGTGTTGAAGTCCAAAGCCCATGTTGCAACCAAAGGTCACAGGGAAGCCCAGGGCTGGGGCCGTAACCTGTGGCCTGGGTTAGTATCCGGGAGCCATGCTGCCACCCGACCCATGCCCATCTATCTGTTGTCCAGGCTGAGCTCCTGCTGAGGGCCATGTCCATGGTAGAGCTGCAGCTGGTCTTTGTTGATGTCTGTGGCCTGTGGTGAAATCAGAGGGCCATGGTGCCTCAAACTTTGCTGGCCCTGGGAAAACTAGCTCTGCCTCTGGCTAGACACTGCAGCAAGGAAGGTGGTCCCTGCACTATGGAGAGATGTCCTACCCTGATGGCATGGGTAGAGAGGAGCTGGCTCTGCCCCCTCACCTGAAGCAGGTGAATCCAGTAGCCTGAACTGACCAGCTCAGCTACCGACCTTGGGTTGGCCCATACTAAATTCTAACCCATATAGCATCTGCTGGAGCTCATGAAGAGACTGGTCCTGTGGAATGATACCCATAGGATCTCCATGACTTGGGACAATTGTGGGATATCCCAGAGGAGTTTCAGTTAGGATCCGGTGATGAGGACATACCAGAAACCAGAGGCTATGAAGCAGACCAATGACTCATTGCAATGAGCATTTGTCAGTAAAGCTGATTGGACAAAAGGGTATATACTATGTGACATAACCACTGTCAGTACCACCAGTTCATGAAGAGGTGTTGTTCAAGAGTCAGGAAAGGAGAATCAAAGAGGGTGTTGTTTTGATCTTGTTTTTGTTTGTTTGTTTACTTGCTTGCTTGTTTTATTTTGGTTTGATTTTTAAAAATTTTTCTTTTGGGATGTTCTACATGGGTAAGGGGAGGATTAAGGGGACTGGGAGGTGAGCAGAATTGGAGTACATGATGTGAAATTCCCAAAGAATTAGTAAAGAAATTGTTTAAAAAAAAAAACAAGAAAAACAGATTTCAGGGTGGTGGAGGATGAAGTCAAGACAACAATCCACTCTAAGGTATGTGAAGACAAAACCTGATGAACATGACCAGGCTTCCAATAACTTTGGAACAGGTTCAAGAGAACAAACCTAATAACTCCTGAGAAGAAAAAAAAAATTGAGATAACTTCTAGAGACTTCAATTAGTTTATTCCATAAAATTTTAGCAGAAAATTTCCCAAACCTACAAGGGAAAAAGTACAAACACAAGAGGCATTTTGGACCCACACTAGGCACAAGGAGAGGAGAATCTCTCTACTATGTATCATGATCAAAATCTCAAAAAAAAAAAAAAAAAAAAAAAAAAAAAAAAGAAAACCAAGCAAGAAACAACAATAAAATCTGTAAAGGAAAAACACCAAGTCACATACAGAGGCAGAAATGGCAGCTAGCAGACACCTCTCCTTAAAGTTCTCATTCACCAGGAAAGCATTATTTCTGGCCCTGAATGTAAGTGACTGCCAACTAAGATCTCTATATCCAACAAGGTCACTACTTAAAACTGAGAAGAAATGGGAATGTAACACAAGGTACTTCATCACAGCCAAACCAACACTGCAGAATCTACTTAAAGCAATACTACACACAGAAGAAAAAAAGGCAGTTTTTGCCACAAGAGCATAGGAAAACATAATTTTGTGAAAGGGATAACAAAGGAGAGCCAGGAAGGAGTCATCCTGCTCAACACAGTGAGACAGAAAGCTCTTGGTTCTAATAGGACAGGAAGACGAGAGCTACTGCCAATCCAACCAGAATATCAAACACAGAGACTGTAGGAAATAGCAGGGCCTGCTCAAGAATCACCTTGAGGACAAATAGCCATCACTCATCAGTTAAAAGACAAACACAGATTAAATTATAAAAACAAGATTCAACTGTCTCTTGTCTCCAATAAAAGACACCTCACTAATAAAGTCATTGAAAAACTGGGAGTCAAGAGTTGGTAGGCAGTTTACCAAGTGCATTGTAGCCATTAACAAGCTGGTGTGGCATCTGTCATTTTGGGTGAAGTAGGCTCCTAACCATTGTGAATCAGGTAGTGAAAGGCCACTGCATTTTATTTAATAAAAGGAAACAATTCACCAAGAGTGTATATAAGCAACTTTTAACAATTGTTAGATCACGTGTCAGCATACCCAATTTTATAAAAGGAATACTGAAAGGCATGAGAGGTCAGATAGGTCCCAGTATGGTAATAGTGAGAACTCCAGTACCCAACGCTCATCTTTACATCAGTCTTCCAAATTAAGACTGAGCACAGACACTCCAGAGCTAACATACCATAGATGGACTGGATTGCACACATGTCTAGAGAAGATTTCCTTAACAATTAGGGGATACACATTCTTGCCAGTGGCCCATGGAACCTTCTCTAAAATAGTCACATTAAAAACCACAAAAGCAATCTTTAGAAAATACAAAAATGTTAAAATAATTCCTTGTATCTTATCAGACCATCAGAGAGTAAAACTACAAATATGCAGTAAGCAAAAGTCACAAAAATTATGCAAATCTTTGGGGTCTGAAGAGTATACTTTTGAACAAAGAATGAGGTCATTGAGAAATCTAGAAAGAAATTTTAAAACTTCTGAAAGCAAATGAAAACGATAGCACAATCTGTCAGAACTGGTGTATAGCCATGAAAGTCCCTGAAGGAATGTGTATAGCCTCAAGTGTTCACCTTAAAAAAGAAGAGGAAGAGGAGGAGGCAGAGGTAGAGAAGAAGAGGAGGAGGCAGAGGTAGAGAAGTGGAGGAGGAGGCAGAGGTAGAGAAGAAGAGGAGGAGGCAGAGATGGAGAAGGAGAAGAGGAAGAAGGGAAGAAGTAGCAGCTTATGGAAACAAGAAGCCAAACTCAAATATGGCAGATTGTAGACAGAGACCGTTCATTCCTGGCTGCCCAGACCAAAAATAATCATTCAGAAACTATATTAATTAAATTACTGCTTGCACAGTAGCTTAAGCAAATTGCTAGCTAGCTCTTATATCCTATCTTATATTTCTATTAATCTGTATATTGCCATGAGGCTGTGGCTTACCAGACAAAGTTCCAGCATCTGTCTCCTCTGGCAGCTACATGGCTTCCCTCTGACTCCACCTTCTTTTCCAGCATTTAGTTTAGTTTTCCCGCCTAGCTCTACTCTGCCCTATCACAGGCCAACGCAGTTTCTTTATTCATTAGTCAATAAAAGCAACACATATACAGAGGGTTTCCCACATGGGCAGATGGAAAGAAATAATAAAGGCTAAGGCAGAGATAGGTATTTTAAAAGAAACTGGCTGGTCAGATTGCATTCACAGCTGGAAAATGGAGAGCTGTGAACTCACTTCCTCTTTATTCAGTTTGCTGTTGGAATGAGTCTCCCAGGTTAACACTTTCTGTTCCTCAGAAATGATCATACGTATCTGTTCCTGGCGCAGTGTGCTGTTTCTTGTGGCATAATCTGGGGAATTATTAGAAGGTTTTGTTTAATGAGCCCTTCATGTTCTAGTGGGCTTTGACAGGGTGGAACTGGTTTATTTTTTTTTTCTCGAAGAATGGCAATGCACGTGCTTTCTTCATTCCAGCTTGACTTAATTTGCTCGTTTCAGTTCTGACTTGGTTTTAGCTTTCCTTTTGGCACCGGCAGAGCACAGCCTACCTAGTGGATGCTGAGTTATAGTTTTTGTCCCTGTCCACAAGGATAGCAGGCTGTGCTAGGGTGTCATTGCTGTATTGGACTGCATACTTTTCTACCTTGTAAAGCTGAGAGCTAAAGTTCTCTAGAATACTTTTGGCAGTGGATGATTGATTTTCCTTTAGAACAATGAACAAAAAAAAGGAAGCCAAGAAATAAAGGAAAGAAAGAAAGTAGTTGCTGTAATTGAGAGACTTTACATTACATTACAGATTCCTTTTTGAGCTTTACTTTCCTTATCTGTAAAACCTATTAACATAGCTATTATAATACATTTTACATATTATAGTTGCACCATAAGCTTTTGTTAAATACACTTATCGACATATATAAACCCTTTTAGTCCCCAGCCACATGTCTTAGAGCTGATATAGCTATAGAACTTGTCTTTCCAATTTGACTGAGTGATGAGACCATATTTTATATGTTTCAAAATCTGTATGTTCAGTGCATAAACATTAGTTGAATTCAATACATAATTGCTTTCTTGTCTAGCTGAGTAAGAGCCCATGACTGCCTGAGAAAGTCTAGAATGGTCAGTACTGGGAAAAAAATCCGGATAGGAATGGCAATTCTTGAGTAATTAAATATATGTTTATTCAATGCTTGCCTATTTATTATGTCCTCTGACTTGAACCCACATGAATAAGGGTCCCAAACAGGAATATGTCAAGGGAGAGGACCAGAAATGAGAAATAAGGAGGTCAGAGAGCTGGGACCAGGAGATCTTCCATAAACACCAGCTTATGCCATGCAAGTTTATTAGGAAGTACAGCATCTTAGATACCATTTCTAAGGGGAAAGTGGGCCAAGGTCAGCAGAAAGCTAAATCAAACAATGCTGGCAAAGAGACCACAGGATACCTCAGACACAGTTGCCAATAGGCATAGCCCTTCAGGGCAGAAAGCAGGGGTTCGTGGGACTTGACATCTTAACTCCTTCAGGGCCTTGGCCCCACCTCCAGACCAGCCCTTGCCAAGTCTGCTCCTGGGCAAGGGCACACAGAACTAGCATTCCCTTTGTCCTTTCATCAGGGCCTTTAAGAAAGTCTTGGGTTAGCCTGGCTCCTGGCAGTCTGCTATCAGGGGCCAATGCAATTGGTTCTGTTCATCATTCCTACTATAAGAAAACACAACTAATGGATTCTAATGCCCTGCCCAACTTAACCTTGGTAGAGCTACCTGTTCTTTCTATGTCTTGGGGCTTCTCCTTATCATCAATTATATAAAAGGATTAAAGGTCAGAGGAATTTGTTGACTGAGTCTTTCATGTTCTTTCTAACCAGCCCCCAATTCTACAACTTTTGGTTTTAAAATTTCCCTGTGTTTCCACATACAGTGATGCACACCTTTGATTTCAGCACCCAGGAGCAAAGGCAGGAACATCCCTGTGAGGTGAGGCCAGCTTGGTCTGCATAGAGCGCTCCAGAACAGTAGAGTGAGACTCTGTCCCAAAGGAACTCTCTTCTCTCTCTCTCTCTTCCCTCCCTCTCTCTTTCCCTCTCTCCCTTCCTCCCCTCTCTCTCCTCCCTCCCTCTCTCTCCTCTGTGTGTCATGTATGCACGTGTATATGGGTGCACACGCCTATGCATGAAGATCAGAAGAGGACACAAGAGTATCCAGCTCTGTTGCTCTTAGTCTTATTCCCTTGAGACAGTCAGGGTCTCTCACTGGAACTGGAACTAGGCTGATAGCCAGCAAGCCCCAGTGATCTACCTGTCTCTGCCCTACTCCCTGCAGTGCTGTGGTAACAGGCACATGGAGGTGACCTTACCTCCTTAAAGTTTTAAAAGTCCAAATGATTGTCTAGGGAGGTAGCTCAATTGGTAAAGGGCCGACTTTGTAAGCCATATTCATCACCACACACTTGTAATCCCAGCTCTGGGGAGGTGAAGACAAAGGGACCCCTGGCGCTTGCTGGCCAACTAGTATAGCTGAGTTGGTGAGCCCTGGGCTCAGTGAGAGATGCTGTCTCATAAAGAAGGTAAGTGAAGAACAACGGAGGAAGATAGCTAACCCTAACCTCTGACCTCCACATACATACATGTGGGCATATGCATACACGTGGTATCCCCTTCCCTCCAGTAACTCAGTAACATACAGAATAGAAATGGTATGTGCGGGTCTTGCATCTCTCCCATTTATATATAAAACTTTTTTAACTTAACTATTAAATAACTTTAAAAAATATTTCATCCACATGTATAAATTCGTTTTTACTTAACCTATTTTCTTTAATACATTTGGGCACTTCTTAAAATCTCTGAGTGTGTGTTGCACTAGTGAGAAACAAGTAGTAATCTCTCTCAAGGAAAAGGCTGAACATTTGTTTCTGTGGGGTCTCTGGTCTGTTCTTGTCAGCCAGCTTCTACAGTGCCCCTACCCAGTGACTTCTGCCCCTTGGTCACAGGCTTGTCTGGTTCCATCACTGCATCAGAATTGCACTGTGTAACCAGTAGGTTTAGCAGAAAGCGCTGTTGCCACTAAAATGAGGTTATGAAGACTGACTCCAATCTCGATTGCTCTCAGACTCGTCCCTGATTTGATTTGGGGGCATGTGAGGAAAGTCATGCATTATCAGCCCTGTGGGGAGACCCCCAAGGAAAGAAGCCACCTCCCACCTCCCCTTTCTAACTGAGAATGAAGGGAAACACTACTATTTCGTCGGAAAATGTTTAGTAGCATTTATCAGTGATGTTATTATGTAAGGGTTGTATTTTCTTGTCTGGAAACATCATGAATTATTATGTTAATTTATTTAATAGCTAATATGCAGAGTTATTTAAGCATTCATTGCTTTTTCTGAGTTGGTTTCGGTAATTTGTGCCTTTCAAGGGATATGTCCATTTTACTCTTGTCACCAAATTTAATCATAATACTTTGTTTTTGAAGCAAAATATGCCTTGATTTTTTATTGGTTTTATTGTGCTATATATTTTTCACCATTTCTTTCCTCCCCCTTCCTTTCTGCCCTCTCCCATGATCCCCACGCTCCCAATTTACTCAGGAGATCTTGTCTTTTTCTACTTCCCATGTAGATTAGGTCCATGTATGTCTCCTTATTGTCTAGGTTCGCTGGGATTGTGAATTGTAGGCTCATTTTTTTCTTTGCTTTATGTCGAAAAGCGCTTCTGAGAGAGTACATATTATATTTGTATTTCTGGATCTGGGTTACCTTACTCAATATCATGTTTTCTAGATCCATTTATTTGCCTGCAAATTTCAAGATGACATTATTTTCTTCTGCTCTGTAGTACTCCAGTTTGTAAATGTACCACATCTTCTTCATCTGTGTTTTTGGCCGGAGGGCATTTAGTTTGTTTTCGGGTTCTGGCTATGACAAATAATGCTGCTATGATCATAGTTGAATGCATGTCATTGTGATATGATTGATCAATACCAAAAAGTGGTATTTCTGGATCTTGAGGTAGGTTGTTTCCTAATTTTCTCACAAATTGCCATGCTTATTTCCAAAGTGTCTGTACAAGTTTGCACTACCACCAGCACTGGAGGAGTGTTCCCTTTACCCTATATCCTATCCAGCATAAGCTGTCATCAGTGTTTTTGATCTTGGCCATTCTTACAGGTGTAAGATGGAATCTCAGAGTTGTTTTGATTTGTATTTCTCTGATGGCTAAGGATGTTGAGCATTTTCACCTTGGCGTTTATGAAGTGTGCAAAAACAGCAGTTATACCATTTTCATTTCTGATATTGATAATCTCTTATGCTCTTTATTAAGCTAACATCTGTATTGTTTTATTTTTATTTTCTAAGAACCAAGTTTTAGCTTTGCTGCTCTTCTCTGCTGCGTTCTTTGGGCTTCATTGGTCTGTTGTTTTCTTAAGATTTAAGTAACTTATGTAATGAAGCACACACAGCCTGCAATGTGATGAATTTTAATTTGCTATACAAACATGAAGCCAGCACCACAGTCAGATAATGAACAGTTAATTACATGGCCTCCAAAGGTTGGACTTGTTCCTTGTACTCATCCTCTCATGATTGCTCCACCAACACTTAGGCAGTCAGTGGTTGATGTAATGTCACAGAGTTTCATTTCTCTTTTTGAGATTTTAATAAAATACTTGTTTTTAAAAAGAAAAAAGGGAAAGCTGCTGTGAGATAATGCTTTTGTACACTGTAAAGATTTGTCACTCATATTGGTTTAATAAAATACTACTTGGCCAGTAGCCAGGCAGAAAATATAGGTTGGGCAACCAGGCTAAGAGCTTTCTAGGAAGAAGAAAGGCAGAAATGTACTCACCAGTCAGGTCAGACATATAGAAAACGAGATGAGAATGCCTCACCGAGAAAAGGTACCAAGCCACATGGCTAAACCTAGACAAGAATTATGGGTTAATTTATGTCGTAAGAGATAGTTAATAATAAGCCTAAGCTAATGGGCCAAACAGTTTATAATTTAAAAAAACTGTATTACTTTTTACTGCTGAGTAATATTGGAGTCTGAGTTCACCATTGCTTATGCTTTTTAATATGCTGGTAGACAGTAGAGGTATTTCTAGCATGTACCAATTAAAGTTGCTTTGCACATTCATGTGCCAGTATTTCCATGTATGTACATTCCATTTTGTTTTTATTTTTAAGTAAGTATCAATAAGTTTAATATCTGTATTGTATGTTAGGTGTATACATTAAGAAACTGTCAAATTATTTTCCAAAATGGTTGTGCAGATTATTAAAAATGGGTTAGATCAATATGTAAGAGCTAGGCAATAAGAGGCTAAAACTAATGAGCCAAATAATGTTTAAATAAATACAGTTTCCATGTAATTATTTCGGGTAAAGCTAACCATGCGGGCGGCCGGGTGCCAGAAATGTAGCCCTGC
This sequence comes from Alexandromys fortis, assembly GCF_014885135.2. Lineage (NCBI taxonomy): Eukaryota > Metazoa > Chordata > Mammalia > Rodentia > Cricetidae > Alexandromys > Alexandromys fortis. Next base: position 7,682,120 of record NW_026067973.1, read on the forward strand.
CACTCTTATTACAACAAGTATCAATAAGTTTAATATCTGTATTGTATGTTAGGTGTATACATTAAGAAACTGTCAAATTATTTTCCAAAATGGTTGTGCTTGGGCCTGAAAAATGGGGTAGTCAGTAAAGGTACTTGCCACCAAGTCTAACGATCTGGGTTTGATCCCTGCAATCCACGTGGTAGAAGGAAAGAACTAACTCCAGAAAGTTGTCCTCTGACCTCCACTTGCTTTCCATGGCGTGAACATATTCCTATGGGTATATGCGTGTGTCACACAGACATACACACACACTCAAAAAAGCAAACATAATGACTATACCATTTGATTTTTTCAGTAGCCACATATGTACCTATCTTTGTCAGCACTGTCAGCATTAGATATGGTCAAGCTTTTTAATATTGAGCATTCTTGTGTGTTATGTCATTTTATCTCTTATAGATTTTTATTTCTCTGGTTATTCATAGTATTGAGCATCTTCTCATCAGCTTATTTAATATCTGTATTGAATTTGGTAGAATGCTAGGTTACATACCTTAATTTTGATTTCTGTTGAATTGTTTGGATTATTTTTGTGTTTTAAGTGTTATTTATATGTTCCAAATACTATCCAGTATAATGGCCACCACTGACAATATAATCAACTGAAATACCATAGATTAACCTCCCCACTCATGCCAGCTACATCTTAAGATCTCATTGGAATGCGAACAGTTATACAATTCTGATAAACTATTTTCATAATCTCCATGCAATTTCCATATATCAGAGTTTTGCTTGGCATATGCTTTCTGAATTTTTTATCCAAATATAGAGATAATTATTTTTTCCCTCATAACAACATACTTCAAAGAGCCAGATTTTAAATTTTAATGAAGTCCTGCTTACTGCTTGTTTCTTTTACACCTTTGTACTATGTTCTGTCATTTCTTTTTGCATTTCTTGTGCATTATTTTAGAAAAGTTTACATTTATGACTATGATCCACTTTTTTATATATCATATGAAATGAGGGTCATATTTTAGTTTATTGCATATGGTTATCCAGTGACTTTCACCACTCTTTTTAAGAAAGTTCCTTTTCCTTGCTCAGTTTCCTTTCCTCCTTGGTCACACAGTCATTTTACTTTATCTAGGGCATAACTCTTATACTCCATACTACTCTTGCTAATATCACACCTATCCCAGTAATAAGAGCTTTGAAATATTTCAAGAGTCAGTTACAAGTCCCTCATCTTCACTGTTGTATTTTTTTTAAGATTTTATTTATTTATTTATTTATTTATTTATTTATTTATTTATTTATTATGTACATAGTGTTTCCTTGCATGTTTGCCCACAGGCCAGAAGAGGGCATCAGATCTCAGCACAGATGGTTGTGAGCTACCATGTGGCTGCTGGGAATTGAACTCAGGACCTCTGGATGAACAGTCAGTGCTCTTAACCTCTGAGCCATCTCTCCAGCCCCACTGTTGTATTTTTTAAGCTGTGTTTTACTTTGTTTTTCCTATTTCTTGTTGATTATTTTAGAACCTATGCTCATCTGTAGTAGGAGAGCATGGGCCGCATCCCCCCACCCAGCTATCTTAGCCCTCAAAATAACCACACAGAAATTGTATTAATTAAATTACTGCCTGGCCATTAGCTCTGTCCTCTTATTGCCTAACTCTCACATCTTGATTAACCCATTTCTATTAAATCTGTATATCACCATGTGACTGTGGCTTACCAGAAAGATTCTAACCTACATCCATCTCAGGCCGGAGATTCATGGTGTCATCCACACACTGCCCTTCTTCCCAGAGTTCTGTTCTGTCTTCCCGCCTACCTGAGTGCTGCCCTATCAAAAGGCCAAGGCAGTTTCTTTATTCAACCAATGAAAACAATACATAGACAGAAGAACCTCCACACCACTCATCCATGTAAATATGTTAATCTGCTTGTCAGTTTTGGTAAGATTGTTGCTGAGATAATAGTGGTAGCTTTTCACTGATAGTAGTGTGGGTAAAAATAATATTTTTTACTTCATCTTTGAATGTTTATTGTCTTTATACAGAAATAAACTTGACTTTTCATATTGCTCTTATTCTAATATATTTCTAAATTCATTTATTAGCTTGAGTTAGTTTTTTGTGACTTCTGTGGAACTCTACATAGACTAACTGTGGCACCCATGAACAGAACCCCATGCTGCTTCCCTCTGATCTGAACATCTTCTGTCTCTAGTCAGAATCCACAGTGCAGTGGAGAGACTGGTGTTAGTAGATATCTTCCTTTCCTCCCTGGAAGTGAGAGGAGACAGAAGGCATCCCTGCCATTCCTAGAATGCTTGTGATGAACATCCAGCTCTGTCAGATGCATTGTAAGCTTCACCATCTGAAAAGTCTTATAATCTCCTTTTATTACTTCATAGATTGTATTGGTTTTATGTGAAAGCAGCCCTACATGAACAAAACCTTGCTATATCGTGATATAATACCATTTACGTGACTTACTGTTGAATTCAATCTGATGAGTACTTTTAGTGTTTTAGGTCTATATTTCTAAAAGATACTGATCTGTTGTTTTCTTTGCTGGTACTGTCTTTGGCTTTAATATCAAAATGATGATAGATTTGTAAATAACTTGGGAAATATTCTTTTCCTTTCAATTTTCTGGGAGCATTTATATAGAAAGAAGATAGTATCTTTCTTAATGTTTGATAGAATTCACCTTTGAAGCTGTTGTGGGCCTAGAAGTCTGGTTTGTATGTACGTGTGTTATGGAAGTCTGTGATTACATTAAGTTTCTGTATCAATAATATCTGAACCATTTCTTTTTCAGTAAGCTATAGTTTGTTATATAGTTAAGGAGCTTTTTCCATTTTATCTAAGTTATCAGTTACATGGCCATGTTTTGCCTCATAATACCCTTATCCATGTAATATTAAAATAGGTAGTCACATTTATAAAAATTAATGCTGAATTAATTATGTATATTATATATTATAATGTATATTTTATACACATTAATAAGGTATATTTTATATGCATAAATTATGAGAGTTACTGAAATTTTCTTCAACTGTACTGTTTTCAGTTAACATTTGCATACCATAATGACTTTAAGAAGTCAAATTCACTAATTTGCAAACTTCATTCACAGTCTTTAAACGGCAGTTTTCAGTTAAATTCTGAGTATGAATTTCTTGTACTGCTGATTTTGTCCCAGTGTTTTCCCCCTTTTGTCTTAGATAAACACATGTTTTTCATTTATTATATAAAAATGAGTTTAGGGTTATGTTTGTGCACCTGGTCACTGAAATGGACTAATTCTTTTTGGACTTAGGAATTATCTGTTTTTATTAAAAGATAAATAGATGAAGACAGGAAAATAAGATGAAAGTCAACTCTTAAGGTCCAGCAAACACTAAGAGGATGGGGTGACTTTGTAGTGGAATACCCTGCTATATCTGTGTGAGTCATCACAGTGTGCCCTGACATATCTGTGTTGAAACTGTGAACACTTCTGAACTGAACATCAAAAGTCTGGAGTAGAGAATCTCCAGCACAAAAACTGTTCTATGGATGATATATTATAATTTTACATTGTATCACTTCAGGGTTTGCATTAATTTCAGGCTCTGTCTCATCTGACCAAGGGAACCTCATATTCTTTATTAAGGTGGTTTTTCCTCCTTTGTAATTCTCAGTTTCCAAGTTGAAACATGTCCTTTTTTTTCATGTTAATTATGGCAAAAGAAATAAATTTTCACATGATTTTTTCAATGTCAGTAACTTAATTATGCCATTGTATGTTCCAAGTTCTGTAAGTATATCTCTTTATTTTAACCTCAGTAGACAATAAATACTCGTTAATTATCCTAATCTATAGAAAAGAAAGCATTATACTCAATTTAAAGATTAAAGTGCACAAGTTAGTAAATACTAGAGCCAGGATTTAAATTCTGACTCAAATCTCATACTGTTGACTTGTTGTGCTGGATAGTTTTATGTCAACTTGACACAAGCTAGAGGCATCTGAGAGGAAGGAGCCTCAGTTGAGAAAATACCTCCAAAAGATCAGACTGTAGGCATGCCTGTAGGCCATTTTCTTAGTAATTGTGTGGGAGGGTCCAGCCCACTGTGGGCAGTTTCACCTCTGGGCTGGTGCTCCTGGGTTCTATAAGAAAGCAGGCTGAGCAAGCCAGTAAGCAGTACCCCTCTATGACCTCTGCATCGGCTCCTGCCTCCATGTTCCTGCCCTGACTTCCTTCAGTGATGAACTATGATGTAGAAGTATAAGCTGTTGGAGGCCGTGTGGGTCCAACACAGATTCCCTAACTGGACTGGAACAGAGTCACGAGATATAAACCGACGCAGCTTACAATAAGCCAAATAACCTTTTCCTCCCCAGCTTGCTTTTGGTCATGGTTTTTCCAATGACCAAATATATAGGCAATAGTAACCCTAAGACAGTTGTGGTCATAAAAAGAAAACTTCAGACATTCTACCCATTGTTCAAAGGTGCCTCTTGAAAATACAGAGATGAGTCCAGGAAAACAAAGGTATGATTTTTGTCTTTTGTAACTGGAAAGATTTTCTAAGGTATTTATTTAAGATCTCTTCACTGCCCTTTCATTTTATGAAGGGGGAATTTGAGGGTGAGAGTCTGACTGTTTATCTCATGATAGACCACCTGGTCCAACAGCTTCTTAAAATAAACACTTGGAAGTTTAATATTAATTACACACTGTTTGACATATTATCTCAGGCTCATTATTAACTAGCTCTTATAACTTAAATCAACCTATTTATATTAGTTTATATTTTACCACGTGGTTCATGGCTTGTTACTGCACATCTTGCTTCTCTGGAAGCTGGTTGACTCCACTTTCTTTTTCCCTTTATCTTTACTTGAATTTCATGCCTGGCTCTATTCTACCTTATTATTGGCCAAATTGGCTTCTTTATTAACCAGTGGTAATAAACCATATTCATAACATACAGAGGGGCATCCCACATCATATAGACATGAAAGAGTAGATGGCAAAGAGACCAGTGTGATCAAACACAGACCTTCATAGGGTATATAGCAATAGTTTCTGTTTCGTTTTCTAGGTCATTGAAAATGTGGGTAAACTCTTACAATTCCAAGAACCGGGGAGAGGTCAGGATATTTGTCCTGAAAGATTATGCTCCTGGAAATAACAGCCCCATCTTTCTGTAGAGATCGTGAAAGGCTACTGCAGGTGGGCTAAGTAGGCCCCACCACTGGGGTCTAATGAGAATGGCATGAAGAAAAGGCTGACCTGCTGGCACTTTCCACCCATCCTCACATCAAGCCTGGAGACCCAAGCACTCTGAAAAGCTGGCCAAAGAGCACTTTATCCTTCCTTTTAGCCCTTGAGTTGATGTGCCTGTTCACATCTGTTCCCATGGTCTGTCTGTAAGTCAGGATAGTTTGCTCTTTTCTGATCTCTCGGTAACTGGGAAGTACTGTACTCTGTGAGCAACCACACGCAGTAGTGAACATTCAAAAAGACATCTTCTCATTGGGAGCATCATCAACATCACCTTCAACCCAGCACCATGGTAGGGCACTACCCCATACTAAATCAAAACTGTCCAGAACAGTAAATACTTAGTGTTTTAACAAGCTCTCTCTGTGGTTCTAATGCAGAGGGAAATTTGACAGCCACTGTCCTAAGTCATTGTGTAGATGAAGGAGTGGCTAAGCCTTGGCCAGGAAATGAGATAGAGATACTGGCATACTAAAGTCTTTGAAAAAAATAGGAACATAAGGAAACTTTCTGTGTATATTGTCCTCAAATTTCTTTTTCCTAATGCAAATGAATAGGTTTATCTGAAATTCTTGAGAGCAAAACTACTTTAGGTTTTTCAGATTTCAGAAATTGTGGATTTGAAACTTTGAAATAATCAGATGTTTGAGGATGGACCACAACTCTAAACATAAAATTCATTTATGTTTCATGCACCTTGCATATATCGGCCTGAAGACAATTGGACAATGGCTTCAGTGCTCCTGAACTCTGCTGCTGTCTGTCATAAGGGGTCAGGTGTGAAATTTCCCATTTTGTTATCACTTTGGCACTCAAAAATACAACAGAATTTTAGATACAAGTGTATTTTGGATTTCAGACTTTGGACTAGGCTCATGCAATCTATATTATATTTGGTGCCTTCATCTACTATGAGTCCTAGAAGTACGTTTTTATTTGACTCATTCATCCTCTAAAACAATACCTAACAGTTGTTCATTTATTTAACAAAGATTTTAGTGACAATTGTGTATCCGGCACTTTTCCAGGTGTTTGGGTATATAAATGTAAGATTTCTGCTTTCATGGATTTTAAATTCCAGTAGGGAAGATGAATAACACATAGTAAAAGTAGACTGGGATATTAGAAAGTGTTATCTGATAGGAGAAGTCAAAATAGGTCAGTCTACGAGTGACTAAGTTAGAAAAACTGGGGAAGATCTCTTTCATTTATTTATTTATTTATTAAAGATTTCTGTCTCTTCCCCACCACCGCCTCCCCTTTCCCTCCCCCACCCCCAATCAAGTCCCCCTCCCTCGTCAGCCCAAAGAGCAATCAGGGTTCCCTGCCCTGTGGGAAGTCCAAGGACCACCCACCTCCATCCAGGTCTAGTAAGGTGAGAATCCAAACTGCCTAGGCTCCCACAAAACCAATAGGTACTGTAGGATCAAAAGCCCATTGCCATTGTTCTTGAGGTCTCAGTAGTCCTCATTGTCCACTATGTTCAGTGAGACCGGTTTTAACCCGGGCTTTTTCAGACCCAGGCCAGCTGGCCTTGGTGAGTTCCCGATAGAACATCCCCCTTGTCTCAGTGTATGAGTGCACCCCTCGCGGTCCTGAGTTCCTTGCTTGTGCTCTCTCTCCTTCTGCTTCTGATTTGGACCTTGAGTGCTCCAATGTGGTACTCTGTCTCCTTTCATCGCCTGATTAAGGTTAATATTCAGGAGGAAGCCTATATGATTTTCTTTGGGTTCTCCTTCTTATTTAGGGGAAGATCTCTTTTATCAGCCATATGGTTGCCAGTCCCAAAGAACTCTACTGGTACAAGACACTGGACAGAACAGGTGTCAGAGATAAGCACTCTCACCCATTCTCAGACTTGAATTTTCTGTAGCCACGATCCTCGATGATATCTGTCTGGTCCCAAGGAGACAAGGATCACACACAGAGAGACAGAGACAGAGAGAGTAGTTTTATGAGACTATATAAACGTAAAACTCATCATTGTAATTTATTTAGCTGACATTTACTGTGTGTGTTTCCTATGATCTAATATTTCTAGGAATATTATGAATATAAACAAAAACAAAAACAAAAACAAAAAATACCCCAGTGGCTTCATGGAGCATACATTAATATTCCAATCCAAAAAATAACTAAACCAATTATACTACACATGTATAGTTCTCTCAATCCTACCCAGTCCAGACTTCACAACTAATCGTTGACTGATAGATTACCATGAAATTCTCATTCAAATCACCACACCATGTAATCCATCTCTACCACTCTTGCTTATATCCCCACAGTCCTACTAAAATGGTATTTGTACATCCATGTTTGTTTCTATACCTTTGGGAATAGCTCAGAATGGAACCAGGCGAGGTGTCCACTCAGTGGAGACATGGATTAGGAAAATGTGCTACAATACACAGTGGGGTTTTATTCACCTGTGAAGAAATGTGAGATCATGGCTTAGCAGTACCAAAGAGCTCCACAACAGCCCAGAATGGACTACAACAAAGGTTTATTTATTGGGAGATAAGCTCACAGTGAGGGTGGCGATCCGCAGTCCTCTGTGTGTGAGCTGGGACCTGGAACCGCATCCAGCAGAAAAGGGGTCATACACGCTTTTCATCTGCACTTCTAGTACATGAGACCACGCCCAAAACAGAATGGTATCTTAAAGACTATCGGCTGAAGGAGTTTCCACAACACATGGCAATAGCAGAAAATGAATGTGGCTGGAACTCATTAATTAAACAAAATACGCCTAAGTCAAAGACCACATGTTTTCTTTTATATGTGATCCTGTATTTTAATATCCATTCTCCTTTCTGTGTATGGAGGGGACACTGCTTTAGCATTGTGAGCTCTGCGGTCAGAGAAAGCATCCGATGGCATTGTATTAACAGTTTCAGAGCCTGGAAATAAATAAGGCCCACAGTGTGTTTGCTCAGTTCTGCCAACCCAGGTGCAGTGTGCTCTCTGCTTTGGTAAGGTAATGCTGTCATCTTTGTAATGAGTAACTTTGAAAAATTACCAGCTGAACTGTCAATTGTTGTTTTGTCCAGCTTTTATTCTGTGCTTTTCACAGGTTTTTAACCTAGCTTTTCACACTTTAATAAGCATCAGCAGTCATTACGGAATTCTACTATTCTCTTATTACTAACATTTTTTAGAAGTTGGGTAAAATAGAAACTAAATCACCTATTAACATTGTGTGATCACTGTGATTAAACTCTTGATAATTTAAACATAAGGAAGATCATTTTGAGAACGACGATTTTAATATGATGGTTCCTCATTGACTGATTGGCAAACATCCTTCTCAAGTGTGAAATCTGGAGGCTGGAGAAGGCGCTGAGTGGTTAGGAGTGCTTCTGGCTGCTCAGAGGACCTGAGGTTGGTCTCCAGCACCCATATTAGGTAGCTCACAACATTCTGTGACTGTAGCTCCAAGGTAACCACGTGATGCCTCCCTTCCTAGGGCACTGTCACCCATACACACACACACACACACACACACACATAATCATAATTGAAAATAAGAGACAAATCATTATTTAAGGTCTGAAATCATTGCTGATTCCTCTGTGAAGTGTGTGACCTTGTGTTTTCCTCTGTTCATCCTTTATCTTCCCACATAGTTGTCCGGAATGACTTTCTGACTCTTCACCTCCTTAACATGTGGATTATATGTTTTACTGTTAAATTATTGTTTTATATATAATTACAGGACTTTCTGTAAGCGAGTATGGGTGTTACAGCTCTTGAACGGCAACGATATCCTGACTCATCAGGAAGCCAGGATATGCTTAGAGTTGCAATAGGACAGTTCCAGAGGGGTAGAGCCGCAATAGGACAGCTCTGGAGGCTGGAGCCAGAATAGGGACAGCTCAGGCCTGGAGGGAGAGGTGTCCTGGCTTGTGAGGAAGCCAGGCTACCTGAAGTTGGGATGAGGTGGAGAATGGTCTCCCTGTAGGATGTAGCAATACCACTCTTCTCCTGGAAAGCCACTTCAGCCGAGGTCTGTTGTGTCCTCTTAAGGGAATGTCCTAGCAGAGTTATCTACTTCTTCTTTGGCCCAAAATGTTATTTCTGCTAAAGGTGAAGCCCCTGCAGAAATGTAGCAATCTCCACTGCTCTGGCAAAAAGTTGATACTGTTTTCTGCTCAGTCTTGCTCAGCCTCCCTAAGGGAGCCTCCCAGCAAGGTTCTTCTGTTCTGTTTTATTCAGCCTTGCTCAGCCCACCCCAAGGGAATGTCCCAACAAGATCTTTCAGCTCAGTCCCCCAAAGGATATCCCAACCAGGTTCTATTCTGCACTGGTGAATGAAGATCTTCACCCAAGACGCCTTTGAGAAAGAGATTTATTTGGGAAGGAGTCCAGGAGAGCGGATGTCTCTGCCAGGGTGGTGAAGGACAGCCAGCAACTGAACAGACACAGGGACTTATATAGGGCTTCTTAAGGGCAGCATTTTCCCAGGGAGAAGTTTCTCTGCTCAGGAATTGGTTAGTTTTCCCTGCTCGGGGATTAGTTAGTTGGTCAGGGACAGAGATAGCTCTGATTTAGGGCCAAACTGTGTTTCTTTCACTGGTCCTTTTTAACCTTTTGACTCTAATTCCAGGGCCAGGGCATATTTCTTTAACTGACTCTGATTCTAGGGACAAATATTCCTTTGACACTAGTTTCAGAGTCAGGGCATGTTTCTTTGGTTTGGGTTCAGGGATAAGGTGTTTCTTTTCCTAACTCAAGTCTTAGATTCAGGGTGTGTTTCTTTTACTGACTCTGGGTTCACAGTCAGGATGCTCAGACATTGTTTGGTTTCCTACTTAGAAATTGGTTTGTTTTATTTCTGTTGATCAGGGACAGAGTTGGCTCTGGTTTCAGATCCTGTGTGTTTCTTTCCCTGGCTCTGGAAGAGTGGGTTTCTTTGGCTGTCCCTTTTACCCAATACTTTCAATACAGATTGATGATAGCCAACATTTGCCTGGCAATTTTAGAGTATTATTGTTTTATTTACTGTGTTGGTGAGAGTGAATTGAAGTAGTAATGATGTAACCAAATAGGTTAGGTTTATGGAAGGTAAAGGAGTCATTTAAAACAGCAAAGTATGATATCATGTCTTTAGGTTTTGTTTGACTGGGCTGCCCTTGTGCCAGTGTCATGCCGACCTTGTCACTGTGGCTGTATACTATATTTTGAAGTTAGATAATGTGATAGTTCTGGCTGAGTGGTTAAGGGCACTATGGCTGTTAAAGAAGACGAGATTGGTTCGCAGCACCTGCATCTGTGTTCTTTCTGCATATTTCTATGGTCTTTTGTGTTTCCATACAAATTTTAGATTTTTTGTCCTATTTCTGCTAAAAATATCATTGGAATTTTGATGTATGTTGTATAGTCTATATATTACTTTTTGGAATCGAAAATATTCACAGTAGTAACCCTGGAATATGGAAGGTTTTTCTATCTTTCATTTTTCAGCACATTGAAGTTTTCCTTGTAGAGGTCTTTCATCTCCTTGGTTAGGTTTATTATGAATGTGCTATTTTTACTAATTTTATTCTTAGCAGGTTTATTACTGTATATGAATTTTGGTATCCTACAACCTTACTGAAAATATTTATCACATCTAAAACTTTTATAGTAAAGGGCATGGATCTTTAAAGAGTAGAACTGTGTCATCTGTAGCTTTTGTTCTTTCTCTCTTTGTTTTCTCATTGTCCTATGTAAGACATAAAATACTACATATACTGCATAAGAATCAAATGAGGAGGTGCCCTTAACTTTTACATTTAAGGGAAAATGTTCTCAGTTTTCTCTCATTTAGTAAAATATTGACCACTGGGTTTTTTCATATTTAGCTTTCATTATGTTAAGATATATTTTATTTATTACTAATTTCTTCATAACTTATCACAAAGGGCTGTTAAAATTTTTCTAATATGTTTTATGAATATATAGAGATAACCATGTGATTTATGTCTTTATTAGTACTGTATACTACATTTTTTGAAGATGTTGAATCAACTATGTACTTCATAGGATGAAAGCAATTTGGCTCTGTTATATGATTTTTTTAATTTTTCATTATTCCAGGATAATGTCATACATGAATCCAGTATCTTTAGATTACATTTATCCTGGGCTGAAGAGATGGCTCAGCCATTAAAGGCTGGGCTCACAACCAAAAATATAGATTACATTTATCCTGAAATCCTCCAACTGCTACCAGATCACCCCACCCACACCTCCTTCCCAACTTCATGTCTATTTCTTTATTTACGCATGTGTGTATGTCTATGTGTGGGTATGTGCATAGGAGTAAAATGCCTTTACAGAGGTGTCAGATCCACTGGAGCTGGAATTATGAGCCTCCCATCATGGTTACTGGGAACCAGTCTTTGGTCTCCAGCAAGAGGAATTCATGCTCTCAACCACTGAGTGATCTCTCTAGCCCCTTCCTGTTGTTGGAGGCCACTTGTTCATTTCCCAGCTGCCCAGACTCCTGAAATAATCACACAAAAACTATATATTTGCAATACTGCTTGGCCAATAGCTTAAGCATATTTCTGGCTAACTCTTATATCCTAAACTAACCCATTTCCATTAATCTGTGTATTGCCATGAAGCTGTGGCTTAACAGGTAAAGTTCTGGTGTCTGTCTCCAATGGGACTAAATGGCTTCTCCCTGACTCCACCTTCTTTTCTCCTAGCATTCAGTATAGTTTTTCTTGCCTACCTATATTCTACCCTGTACAGGCCCAAGAAAGTTTCTTTATTAACCATTGCTATTCACAGCATACAGAGGGGAATCCCACATCATCTTCAAAAAGTCAAGAGACCCTGGACATCTAGATGCCTAAAGAAAAAAAGATAATTATCCAGATAGCATCAACAAGCAAAGAGAATTATGGCTTATGAGCACAGGTCATCTGAGGGTAAGAATCTCTGAACATAAACTAGAATAATAGTCATGATTCACTTAAAAATCAAAGCGGGCTTTGGAGTTGGACAACGGCTCTGTCCTTCTCTAAATCCAAGCATGTTGTTAAAAGAAAAATTCAGAGTTTCTGTCTCATGTCAGCAGCCATCTGGTATGGGTCAGAAAGAAGAAAGAATTTAGAAAAAAATTACTTTTTTTCACACCTATTTTTGTCTCTATTGTACCTTTCATTGAAAATATGTCTGTATAAATAATGTTTAAGTTTTCCACAGTGAACAATAAATTTTCCTGCAGTAATTTTTGAAGTTTCCTGGAAGAAGATGGGGCCCCACAACAACCATTCCTGTTTTGGGTACCAGGTGCTCAAGATGGTTCCAACTTGGTTAGCTGAAATGGTGCACCTTTTTACAACATTCTGGCCAGAACTCCAAATAGAAACCTCAGAAAAATCCTACCAAATATTCAGAGACTATTTGCAGTTATACCAGACAGTAATCTTGAAACTTAAAAATCATTTTACTTTCACAGGATCCCATAGAAAGAACATCACCCCCATAACAGAATTAATTCTGGAATTAATTCTAGAAGACAAAGTCCCCTCTCCCAACAAAGTCTGCCTCAGGGTTAAGGACATCAATTAGGGGTTGATTATAATTAGTATAGGGTTGAGGGTTGGCAGGGGAATTATGTAGGCTCAGGTATCTCTTTAGAAGAAAAAAAGGAAATCGGATTGAATAATAGATTAGTGTGAGCTTACTCACAATAATAATAATAGTGAGTAATAGAGTGAATACTTGTGAGCTATTATTTACAGGCAATTTACATTGGTACAGATTCTTGTATATTGATACAAACTTAAATTATATTAAATATGTTCCTGTTTTTATCTATAATATTTGTATACCTAGGCAAAGTTATTTTGACATATTATATGCATGCATGTATCTACCTCTGCTTAAGACATTTTGTATATTGATATAATTTTAGGATATATTTTATCATATTGCAATATACATTTTTACCTCTGATCAAGATACTTATACATTGTTTACATTTTGAGGTCATTGGCCTCATTTGTTGCACAGTTGTTTAAAAATTGTTAAATATTCTAATATGAAGTCTTAGTCATTAAGCTATATAGGTATTAAGAATTATAGGTCAATAGTCATCCATGTTTTTCATACTTATAGTTAGAATAATCAGGTTCTTTAGATCATAGAGATTATATTCTGCATACATAGGTAATCTTCAACCACTTCAAAGAGCTGTAGAATATGGCATTTAAATAACTTAGGGTTCTGTTGACACGAGACACGATTCCTCCTGGCAGCACCAATCTATTCCTGAGAGAATGTTAAGCACCAAAGACACTCCACTTGGAGTTTGTTTTCTTCTTGCCAAAATTGGCCTTTGGGCAAGGAACTGCCCATGCCTTGACCACTGACAAAATGCATGATGTCCAGACAGAACATGCAGGATACAAGAAAAAGGGCTGTCAAATCTTGCCAAGACAGGATAAGATGGTTTTGAAATTTTTCCTGCCTCTGAAAATGGTCTGTCAGTTACTCTAGGCCTTAGCCAAAGTTGGCTGCCCAGCATTGCAAATGAGACTTTGGGTGATTGCACAGGTAGACAGTTGTCTCTGTCATTTTTTGCACATTTTGAAAGCTGCTCAATTATACTTCCTGCTTACTCAAGTAATATTATTTCCCTTCTCAGGTCTTCGATAACTAGATAGTCATAGTTACTTTTCTCTCATGTCTTGGCCAAGTTATTTATAATACAAGACTTAGATTCCTTAGGATAGAATAATTTGAAACATTTATCATATGTTTCTTGCTATATAGTTTTTGTTAACTATAATTCTAATTTTTATACTTGGTATTTGTTCTTATTGTATATAATTTTGTATTAGGCTTAGAACTCTTTTATTTAAACAAAAGGGGGAGGTGCTATAAGAAATCCTTCAGCCAGTTTCTTTAAGATACCTGCCAATTTGAGCATGGCCTCTTATACTATAAATGCCAGTGTAAAGCACCCACTACCTCTCTCTTCCGGCTGCTGGATTCCCCGTTCAAGCAGAGGACTGTGATTTGTGAGTCTACCCTTAAATAAATAACTCTTTATTATACTCAATTCTAAGCTAGTGTGGGATTTCTTTTTAGGGTCCATCTTCACCTTCCTTTTTATATTAACTCATTTAGTGCAATTAGTACTGCCCAAATGCACATCCCAGCTCTCTGGAGGCAGAGGCAAGCGGATCTCTGTGAGGTCAAAGCCAGCCTGGTCTACAGAGCGAGTCCCAGAAGAGGTCCCAAAGCTACAGAGAACAGAGAAACCTTGTCTCGAAAAATCAAAATAAATAAATAAATAAATAGGCAGAAAGAAATTGTTATCTATACACAAAGGAGTATGCTTATAATTCTCACAGTTTGGCAGACTGAGGCAAGAAGATCACTTGAGACCAGGAGTTCAAATTCAGCCTGGGCAACATAACATAGCAAACCTGCCTCAAAAGAAAAATGAAAGAAATTCGGGTAGTGTTTTTAACTTTAGTAAACTCATAAGGTACAACAGAATGACTTAGAATGAAGCGTGCTGACTTGTTCCTTCCTACATGCCATTATATAACTGTTATCTCAACCAATCCACTCCATTGTTAGAGAATTGAGTCACTGTGTTGGTGATCTGGCTCATTGTTGAATCAGTAAACGTTCTAACATGTGGTTCCATCATAGTGCACTCAGTGTATACATAAGTTGCTTAAGTCATTTAAATGTGTTTGCATTCCTGATTCAAGATGATCCAAATTAATGTTACTTAGTTCATAATGGAGATAGATAGTATTTTTAAGTCAACAGGCTGCATTAAAGGGACAAGAATCAGTTTGGCTTTTTATCCAGTCCTCCATTGAGGCTGACTTGCTTCTCGTCACCCTTTCTTTTTTGCAATAGAACTATTCTTGCAAAGTTACCATCTCATTTGAAGTTCTGTAAATCATATGATTGTAAATGTGTATTTTCATCTTTTTTTTCCTCATTGTTGAATTGCAACATTTCTTACATACATTTACTGTGACAGCTTCCTAACGGCTTCCCTCTCCCTGAGTTTCCCTCCTCTGTTTTTTCCCTATATTACAAACACAGCCTAAAAACCTGCGGTGTTTAGGGTAAAGGTTAAATAAGATTCTTATAAAATGGAAAATGTCCTTCCCAGTCTTGTAATTGAATACTCCTGAACTTCCTTGATATAGAACACATGGTCTTGATTGGCACACTTCCTTTTCTTGGAGTACCCTTCAGTGTTTAGTGATCTGTCTGCCCATCCACCCTTTAAGACTGGGTCCTTCAAGAAACTTTCCTAATCCATGCAGTCTCAGATAAAGGCCATAGGTTTGCTGGGCCTCGGTACCCTATGTGTCTCTCACAGCTCTAGCTTCTCATTGTTTACTTGTTGATTCCTCTGTTGGATTACTGACTTCCTGATATCAGGGACAGTATCTGTCTTCCATGACTAAACACGCAGGTACCCAACAAAGCAAACTGTAACACTGTTGCATGCCTTACACGGTATTCACAATAAATGCTGAGTAAGACTATTGAAGACATAGAGAACTGAATCTAAGCCAGGAGCTGGCAAGCAAAGACTGATTTAAGAGAAAGTTTTCGTGGTAGACATGACATTTGGAATGGACTGTGAAGTAGGGCAATGCTTGAGGAGGCAGATTGTATTCAATAGCTACTGAAAAGTGATTTTGTCCTAGTGTGCCAGGACTTAGGCTGTATGGGTCCTATGTAGTATATTGATTATCACTTATGAACACATGTATTTCCCAGAAGTGTTCCGCAGTTTTGTCTGTTTTGTGGCACTTTGTGTTGGGGGTGTGGGTGGACCGTGGACAGATGAGACAGCACTGTGTGGCGGTCAGAGGACAACCCCAGGGGTCAGTCCCTTCTTCCCTGGGCCAGGCTCTTTGCTGCTTGCCTCGGCAGTGCATGCAGGAGGCTAAGGGACCAGCCAGCATTTGGGAGTCTCCTGTGTCTCCCCCCATCTCTCTGTGGGAACACTGCTACCACAGGTGTGTTCTACCACACCCAGACTTAGTGCGATTCTAGAGATTCAAACTCAGGAGCTTATACTTACACCCCACGACCTTTACTTCCTAAGAGAGCTCCCCAGCCACTCCTTTGTGATGTGATTTATATGAAGCAACTATCTCTGTAAAACTTTATCTAAAAGTCGGAGTTTTTTAGCATAATAGTAAATATTAGGAAATGTTACTATGGCCAGGTTTCAGAGAAGTTACATGGTTTTAGCAACAATTAGATCTTAAAAAAAATCTCTTTGCCACTCAGAAAGAGCTTCATAAATGCTTTACAATGGTGTGTTATGTGTTAGTGCACAGGTCTCAGCAGGTTAATCTTTAGACCATTTGCAGTACTTAACTTAGATCAGTTTAGAGATCTTTTAATTATAACTGGTAGATCCTATTCAGGCTATATTAAGAGTTAAATAGAAGGCTTACTGTTCCCATTTCTAGGCATTGATATTACTCCTTCCCATTTCTATACTACAAGAAACTAAAATAATCACATCTCTTTTGCACTCAGAATAAAATAAATATTTCATAACTGTTTAATAATAAATACACTTTCTGTAGAAAACACTAAAATTCTATTTTTTAAAGACACAAAAGTTATGTGTTTATCCTTTTAGATGAAAGTTGTTTCTAATTATTTGAATGCTAAGTGATTGGGTTCTTTTCAGATGTACTACAACATGTCTGTTAAATCAAGGCTCTCTTTGCTAGGTCTTGAAGCCTTTTGTCACACAGAAATCTTTAAAATTACAGACTGTCAACTTGCATGTTGCTAAAGTCACACAGAAAAGATGTTTTTTGTGGGTTCTTCCCAACAGAAACACTAAATCATATTTGAATGTATATTAACTATGAGTTAAACGTTTTTATTCTCTGTGGAAATCCTTTGTTTTTAAAGAAAAAATATTTTAAAAGTCGCCTACATTAACCCTTGGCATAGGCTAACCTCAAGGAAATAATAATAGCTCCTGACTTGTTTCAGGTTAGTGGCTGTTGTTCCTAAAGTCTCAGCTTTAGAAGTAACCGTTTAGATCAGGGCTTAGGGCAAACTATAGCCCAGACAGGGTGCTTTGTGTACAATATTGCAGGGCCCCAGCCTCCCCAATCCGTTTATGCATTATCTGTGCTTGATTTTGCAGTGTGGGGTTTGTGAAGAAGTCTTCACAGCATGCCTTATGGCAAGGAGCTGCCATCCAGAAGAGGGTGAGGGATCTCCTAGGGAAAAGGATGGGGACAGTCGTGTCTGAGGGCTGCAGGTGCAGTTGGTGTTGCTGGGAACATGGCAGAGGTAGCGAGCTCTGTCTCAACTTGGGCTCTCATAAGCGAAGACTCTTTAGTGGCCAGCAGATCTTGGGTGTGCAAAGCAGGCAGGCTAATAATGACTTGTGTGGGATAATTTTTACATTATTGTGTAAAAAAATTAGCCTTGGCATTAGTCTCAACCCGCAGTGAAGAATAAGACCACCCAAGGACCAGCATATAGCAACTACATACTGACGAGAGAAGGTTACCTTCTGGGGTGATGGTTTTCCGTGTCTGGGTTTAGTTCAGATTTCACAAGTGAATGCATTTGCCAAAACTTGGTGGATGTGCACTGAAGATTTGGTCTCATGTATTTTATTCTTGCATAAATCTTAAGTTTTAATCTAGACAAATTCTAAGTAAATATTGGGCTCTAGTTAATGACACACATGCTCCAAAGTGGCTAAGGCTGAAATGCCAAGAAGGAAATTAATTAATGCCCCCACAGTAAGAAGATGGACTAGGATTTGACGAGCTGCTGTGATAAATGTCAATGCTAATGTATAGGTTGGGTTGTACATCTACTTATTATAAAGGTATTTCAATCTTAAGATATTTTCATAATGAGGCAGTAAGAAACTGCTGTGTACAGAAGCAGCCGTGAGACCAGCGAAGACATGAAGCCATTACTTTAATGGGTTCCATGTTTCATAAACAACTGTCAGTCATGACAACAGAAACCTTTGTCTATGGCTGAGCGTCTGACTGACTGATTCGTTGCATGTGGTCTGTTTCAGAGACAGTCCCTCTGCTAGCATCGACACGTGTGCGTTTCTGTCATCATTCATGAGCTCCAGTAGGACTCTGCTGATTGATGGGCCAGTGGAACTTCAAAGAGGCCTGCAGAGGCAGGAGCGGCATCTTTTCCTATTCAATGACCTGTTTATTTCAGCCAAAATCAAGTAAGTAACTTGTATATACTGCGAGTAATCATTATAAAGTTTAATTTCCTCTGACAAAGGCCACATTCTCCACTCGGTGCTTACTGTAAGAACGTCTGGCATGTATTAAATGCCTAATATCTTTTTTAAAAACTGTGTTCATGTTTGTACATGGGTGTTTTGCCACATGCGTGCAGTGCCCATGAAAGTCAGAAGAGGGCATCAGATGCCCCTAGAACTGGAGTTACAGAGAGTTGTGAGCGAACATGTGGGTACTGGGAGTTGAAGCTGGGGCTTCTGGAAGAGCAGCCAGTGCTCCTAACCACTGAGACAGTTCCCCAGCCCCTCTAGCTAGTATCTTTAATAAGGTGCTTGTATTTTTAAGTTGTTTATTAAGTCTTAGTTTAGGTCCTGTTTGTGCCATAATTCAAGTAACATAGTAGGGGCAGCGAAGAATATGATGGGAATCGCCACTGTTCCTCCAAAGCCGACATTCTATGGTAAGTGATGTAACAGGTTGCCTCTTCGTGTGTGTATGAAGAGCTGTAGATAGTGACCAATACTAGGAACAAAACTTAGATGCTGAAGTAGGAAGTAAAAGAAAAGGGCGAAGAATTATTAAAGGATAAAAAGCAACTAGCCATTAAAGACTTTGAGCGGGTGAGCTAAATAACAAATTCCTTCGAAACATACCGGCTTAAAACTACCAGTGTTTCATGGAGTTCAAGTCAGAACTCAGGATTATTTAAGTGGGTGGCTCTGGCTCAAGCCTCCTGACCCTGAGGGTTGACTGGAGGATCCATCTGGAAGCTAGCGCATCAATTCCTCGCTGGCTGTTGGTTTCCTTTCATTTGGTCTTTTCCACAGTACTCCTCATAACATGGCACCCCGCTTCCTTCCGTGAACACTTTCAAAAGTGATGACACTGTCATTCCCGACCTGTGCTATTGGCCACACAGAGCAACCTGGGGGACAGATGGAAAGGGACTTTACAAGATAACATCGAGACACAGAGACTACTAGGGGACACTTCAAGTTTAGAATCATGGGGAGTTTGGAATTTTCAGTTTCAATTGGGGAATGCCATAATATGATTCATGGTTTTAAATATTTACTCATTGTAAACAATGATTTGGAGTAAAGGCAAGAATAGAAACATAGAAACTTAGTCCCCTCTACACATCACTGCTTCAAAGACCTTACTCTCACTGAGCTTTTTATTCTCTGTGGTAGCGGAACTGGGGGTGGCTGTCCATGTGCTGCATCTTTGATTTCATCGCAGCGTTTATTTTTCAAATGGTCTGAATGGTAGGAAATCCATTTCCCTGGGCCTTCTCCTCACAGTTCTCAATGCCTTCCAACTACTTAAGCCTCAGACCCATCACGAGTATTAAATCTGTCAATTAGGTCAAAATATATTGTATTTTAGTATAAAGGGTCCAAGGAAGCCTTCTTAAGGCAGCTCACATTCTAGGTCTCCAGAGCTGAATGCTAATTGTGTTAGCTCTACTCTATTTTGTTGTTGTTGAAGTTTTCTTTTCTTTTCTAATTTAGGTTCTTCTTTGGTTATAAATTTTTAGTGCTTGCAAGAATATACTAGAAAAAATATTGGGGGGAAAACACTTAAGTAAAATAAGGTAATCTGTATCTCTAAAGCCACAGTCTTGACAACCATTCTATTTGAAAGTATATGGTATTTTTTCTTTCTGTTCCCAGGCTCATTTTCAGTATCTAAGTTGAAAGTGTTTAACATTTTATAAGTCGTATTTTTATGTCTATTCATTGAAATAATTTTGAAAGTAAGCAAGTTACAGGTAATTAACTTTTATGACAGAAATAAACTTAAGTTGGGTTTTGATCCAAATGTAGTACTCATCATAAATAGTCACTTTTTAGATATTTGCTGCCATTAATGCAGGAGGCATGAGAACAAAGTTTGTCCAGTGTTTCAAAGATCTAAATAATCGTCCACGTTATAACCTCGTGTTCCAAGGACAGGAGATAGGGACAATAAGACATTCTTTGACCTCTCATAACAAATACAGAACCTCCTATAAAACTCAAGAAACAAAATAACAAGAGCATCCGTTTTTGTCTCTATCTCACTAGATATAACAACAATTTTAAGATAAAAAATAAAATCAAGTTGACTGACATGTGGACAGCAAGCTGTGTGGACGAAGTGGGAGAAGGCAACACGAACGCTCTGAGGTCCTTTGTCCTGGGCTGGCCCACAGTGAACTTTGTGGCCACTTTCAGGTAAGAACCGTGGCTTGTCCTTAGGCTTCCCTCAGATACTGGAACACTGTCTAGGACAAAGAGAAATGGTTTTAACAATTTCATGCCTCATTTTTAAGGAAAGTACTCTGCTCTGATTGTGTATTGAGTAATTCTTCCTTTGCCAGTGAAGTACTCAAATGGCTGGCTTTCCATCTGAAGGCTGTTTGATCAAAATGTGTAAAAATTAGTGGTGAATACTGGAGACCAGAAGAGTAGCTCACCTTGGGTCACCTGGGGGTTATTTTGTTGTTGTTGTTCTGTGAAAACAATTGAAATAAAAGGAGGTTGTGGAAGTAGAATCCAGTGATCCATCTAGTGACCCTCCCATCTGTAGTATCCAGGGTTTGTCTAGAAACCCTCCCATTGTTAGTGTCTAGGGTTTGTCTAGAAACCCTCCCATTGTTAGTGTCTAGGAATTTTTTTGAAAACACCTTCACTGAAGCACTGTTTACAAACTTGACGGTTAAGTTTGAATAAAGGGTAGTTTTTGATGATTTATTTACTCTCGTCTTTTTAAATAAATAGCTTTTATGTGACACAGATAATGTATCAAAGTACTTTTGTATGCTCAGTTCTGATTTGTGATGTGGTAGTCATTAGCATATTTACCACGTTAAAAAGTGTAAATTAGTTTCCCAAGACTCACGCTATCCAGGGGATCCCACCGCCTTGTCTAGCCTCTGTGAGCGCCCACACACATGCGGCACATACTCATACAAGCATACACAACTATGCAATTGTTATGTTCCATGACAAAAGAGTACATAATATGCCATCTGACTGCCAACTCTGAAAGACTGCTTATATGAAGATAGTTAAGCAATAAAGTTAAAACAAATGACAAATATGTATTAAATATTATTTCTGAAACAAGAAAATGTTTTCAGTTACAGAGACTAGATTTATTACTTTTAAAGTTTGTGACTGACAGGCTCACATAATAATATAACTGGCTGCATTTTTAAAATTAAAAATCAAATTCAGCAGTGGCAATAGAACATATTAATTGTATATACATTCATATTAAGCAAAAGGTTTTAGTTATTAAAAATAAATTTCCTTTGGAAAATCTACTAAATTACATTTTGCCATGTGCATATGAAATGAAAAACATGTTTTCTGACAGTAGATTGGCTTCTGGGCCAAGGCACTTCCATCTATCTGCCAAATCTTGCTTTGATCTCAATATTAAGCATTCTTTATATTTTTATGAATGACAACTTAAATTGGAAAAAAAAATCACTTGCAGAGAGTAATTAACCCAATTTTACAGGTATGAAAATTGAGGCTCTAGGTAAGTGGCTGCCCATGATCATCTAGCTTACATAAAATTTTAAAACCAAATATTTCGTTTTCAACTTAGATATTCTTTCCAACAAATAAGCCTCCTTGTTCCCAACCTGATACCATAGGTGAAAAAACAGTGGCATATTAAAATACGTCTGCCTTGGATCCACCTAAGTGGATCCAATAAACCATCTATCCTGAACTGTGTGATCTTCCCCAGGGGACTGAAACATGTGTAGCATCTCCTCAGTGGTCACACGAAGCTCGCAGCATGCGTGTACAGCTGCGATCATGACATCGGGCTATTGATGCAGTTACCTGAACCTCAGTGGTTTTGTGAAGCTCGCAGCATACATGTTCAGCTGCTTCATGACGTCGGGCTGCTGATGCAGTTACCTGAATTGCCAGGCTTTAAAATGTTGGCCTCAGTATTTTCTATGGTTTATTTCTTTCCCATTTTCTTTGATTGCAGCTCTCCAGAACAAAAGGACAAATGGCTCTCTCTCCTCCAGAGGTATTTTTTTCAGCACACATATTTTTAATGTTATTAACCTGTGGTGAAACCAAGCATGTTACTACGGAGATAGACCCTGGTGATGCCCCTTCTTCTCTTTAATGGAAATTGACATTTATCTGCAAAATAATCTATTGTTCAGGTTGTGCACCAGCTAGAAAATACTGTAAATAGCATTCTCTCATTACAAGGACTTTTTTCTAGGAAGGGGAACACAAGGGTCACAGAGTTAAGCACATTAGAAAGAAATGAATCGCTGATGTCTTCTCTCTGTGTAGTCTCCAGGCTGCCAACTGGAGGTAGTCATTTCTTCAGAGTGCATTTTAATGCCTCATATTTGCAAGTTTTATTCAAAGAATCTCAAAATTGGTTATTATCCCCACCTTTGACTATACCGAATAAAATGGCCAATGTGGGTTTATCAGCTAGAGGCGAAGTTCTTCCCTTCTTCCTGTTCCCTCCCCTCATTCCACGCCATAGGATACTCAAGACTTACACCACACCAGGCAGCTAAATGAGAAGGGAATTCATTGTGCGGTAGTAGTATGTAGTCAGGAACTCCCCTTCAAGGTGCAGACCTGCTCAGAGGAGGAAGGAAGGCTGGAAGGACAAACCATCACTCAGAGGTACCTTTCCCTGGTGTGCCTCCAACACCTTGTCGTGGATGTCCCATTGTTTTGGGGCCCATGCCTAATGACCTGGGTGAAAATTCTCTTTCAGCCTATCATATAATCTGATGGTGCTGAGTCTTTCATATGTCCTTCCGCTCACTCCACGTTAAGAGCATTAAAGTATATTGACAATATTATCAAAATTGGTTGATTTTTTATGAATCATTAGTGAATCCCATCTGACTCAGTGTTTTGGATTGTTGCATTTCATTAGATACATCAGTCTAGAAAAAGAGAAGGACTATCCGAAGAGCATTCCCCTCAAAATCTTCGCCAAGGACATTGGAAACTGTGCCTACGTAAGTGTTTCTGAGCCAGAAAATTAAATTCCAGGTCCCTGATCAGGTAGTAAGCATTGTGGATGAAGAAAAGAGGAGGCAGGCTGACAAACTGTGTGTGCTACAGAAGGCAGGCATCATGAAGGACCATGGTAGGATTTTTGTACATCTAGGTGTGTCTTATATGCATGAAAAGCAAATGCTAGAGAGAATGAAGAAAGGAAAGTTCATATTTACTGCGGTATTTAACATTCTCCCTTGGCTAGAACATTGCTTGTCGGACATCTCTTCTCATGCCATGAGTATTTGTCTGGGTCCTCTCAGGAGCAGCTGCTGGAGCTTGTAGTGACCCCACAGGAAGCATCTGTTATTAAGTAGTTCTTCCAAGTTGTCACTTTAGTTGGGTGGTTTTGAAAACTCATTCTCTGAATTCTTATGGATTAAATTCCTGAGATTAAGAAATGGATCAGATAGAGGTGACATTATCCCGGGATCGCCATGTTTTTCTGATACATAACATCAAGTTGTTAGCCTCAGTTATGTATTCATTGTTGGCTGAAATTGTAACATAAGAGCCAAGCCATTATTAATCATGAACAAGATGGGAACTTGTCTTTTCATGATGTTGTGGGCTCTAATACTACATGGCAGCTCTTGGTCACAGTCACTGTGCACATGCAATGTAGTTTGTGAGGGTTCTGTTTTAGTCAAACAAACATTCTACCCAACTCTTAAGGGCCAGTTCTCACTGCTTAAAGGATATACTCAAATCTTAGGACTAAGAAACCCTAGATCTCCTCCAGGAAAATAGAGAAATCAAAAACAAAACAAGCAAAAGCCCTCATGTGTTTCTGCTTGCTTTGATATGATTGGTTACATTATTTATCACATTTAAGTATGAAAAATAACATGTTTAACCAACTGATGTCCCACTCATTTTTGAATAAAAGATTCGAGATGCAGTCATGGGTAAGTCAAGGTACAATGACATTCTCAGGTTCTTCCCTGCATGGGTGTCAGGATAGAGTCTCTGTTGGGGCTCACACATCAAGAGTGAACCCCCAGTAGGAATGCATTCATGAAAGTAATGCTTTTATTCTTAGCCTTAAGTTGTATATAATTCATTGATGAATTTTGCTAAACTCAACACATTTTTAGTTTTGTCTGTTTCATATTTCGCTAGGCAAGAATCACGGTATGTTGTGTTTTCTGTGCCCCAGAAAGGCTGCAGGGAGATGCACTCCCGTGACTACAGTGCTGAGTAGACATGTACCCAACGGGAAAACAATCGCCTTAGACACTAGCTACACAGGAACATGAGCACTTTGCTATGTAAAAGAATTTATGGCAGAGTTTCTTAAATTGAGTGGTTGGATTTTGATACTTGGGGAGGAGCAACAGAGACTTTTCTAAATGCTGTTTTAGATTGAAGCCTGGCTTGTGCCAT
This sequence comes from Alexandromys fortis, assembly GCF_014885135.2. Lineage (NCBI taxonomy): Eukaryota > Metazoa > Chordata > Mammalia > Rodentia > Cricetidae > Alexandromys > Alexandromys fortis. The sequence continues at coordinate 7,707,087 of NW_026067973.1, forward strand.
TTTTTTTTTTTTTTTTTTTTTTTTTTGCCACTCTGGTAGGTGCCAGCCATTGGGTCTTCCCAATCCTCCCTTTTAGACTCTGAAGCCTTTTGGTATAATCTTTGGGAGTAAAAGAAACTCATGAAATCTGTGTACATGCTTTTCAAAAAACTGGTTGAATTATAGTCTGTTCTATCAGGTAATTGATAGCTGAAAAATCTGTTGCAGACAGACAAGTGATAAATATCAGTGGGCCTCACCTTTTCTCTTTTATGTTATTATATTTGCACTTATGCAACTTATTTGCACCATGTGAGTAAGCCCTGTGTCAAGGGCCAGAGCACTAGTTGCTAGTTTTTTCTAATAATTTTCATATGTTCTTAAGTGTGTGGCCAAGCTAATTTTCAGTAGTTTGCATTGTATGTGAGTCTTTTGGAGTCCAGCGCACTTTCTTGATGTTGACGCTGTAGCTGGTTTCTCTCTTCTTCATCTCAGATGTCTTTCTGTTAGTGGAGAACTACAGTATATGGCCCTATCCAGTTGACAGAATGGGTTTCCTAGAACCTTGGCTTTTTCGTGGGCTCATCTCTTTTAAGCCATCAGAGGACTGTTGCACTGCAAACCACAGTAGCTCCAGTGCCAAACACTTCGGAAGTTCTTATTCGCACACCTTAAATCCTTTTAGTAAGCAGTTCCAATTCTGGCCCCTCCTTAACTGATTTCATACCAGAAATAAAATAAATGGAACCCATACTATGAAAACAGCACTCGACAGGAGGAGGGTCAGCTCTGTCCCTGCTCTTGTAGCGACAGAACAAATGAATATCCTTGGTGGTGTGTATGTGTGTGTATAAGGCTGGGAGTGGGGTTCACATTCTCTGATGGAGCTTTCTGAAGCACTTTTATTTTGTGGGCCACATCCTTTAAGAGAAAGGGATGAGTTTATGGCCATAATGTACCAGAGAATGAAAGTGATTCTTAGGAGGCTTTGTGTTCCACTCTGTCCACACGTGAAATCAGCGTCCACCTTTGGATAATCGCCTGACAGTGATCTGTTCACCAGCTATAAACTCTTCATTTGTGTCTGTATTTTCCCTCCACAGTTTAAAACCATAACAGTAATGAACTCAGACACAGCGAATGAGGTTATCAACATGTCACTACAAATGTTGGGGATAACTGTAAGTTACTCCTGCCAGATTTTTTTTCTTTATATAACATGGTCTTACTGTGTAGCCCAGGTTGGCCTAGAGCGTTTGATTCCTTTGCATCCACCACCTAGGTACTCTTTTAAACTTTGGTATTTTGTACTCAAAATAATGTTTAGTAAATTAGATGTAAGTATGATCCCTTCCATCATGATACAACCAATCAAAAAGTTACCTTTGCCCCCAATGTAAAAGCAGGAAAACTTGTATGTTATCATGAATATGGAAACTGTTCTATCCTAACACCTCTGAGATCTGAAGACCATCATGGTTAAACTAGAATTTTAGAGTAATCATATATATTTTTATCACAGGTCCTGCATACATACACAGAAATTTTGGTGAAGGGTTCATAGGAAAGTTGTCACTTCCTTTATTCCCTTATCACTGTTCCACTGTCCATCACTTCCTTGAGCTTGTGATGCTGCTTTTGTCCTAAGACTCAATCCCCAGATGATTACCAGTTCCCGAGGTTTTGCTCTGTCATAGCTTTTGTGCTGACTGGCTTCAAGTCCTAAGGATGACAGCTGTTTCCTCTTAAGAATTAGTAAATAAAAGCACAGCTTTGAATTCTGTCATAGATTTGAAGAGCATTACTGAGCTGACCATGTTGGTCTGTCTCACTTTGAACCTGACCCTTAGGTTTTTGGAGTGAGTTGCGAACGTTGTTAGTAGGAACAGTCAGAATACTGAGAATGAGATCGGGGAGAACTGGAGAGCTCCTCCCTTTGCCCCCACCCCTGCCAGCACCCCATGGAAAGTTCCTCTGTTAACTGTGGGGCTTTATTTGTAAATGTACTATGATATAAACCATTTGGAGGCTCAGCTGCAAAGGTGCTCGCTCTGAGCCTGATGACCGGAGTTCCATCCCCAAGACCCACTTGGGAGGAAGAGAGCATTCACCCCTGGAAGTTATCCTCTGGCCTCCACATTTGTTGGCACACTGCTCTAGTGTGAGTGCCCTCGCACATGTGTGTGCATACAATAAATGTAATACATTTTTAAAACTTTATTATGACATGCTACACTTAAGACATCGCATTATTGCTTGTTTTAGATTTGCTCTTACCCAGACTACTAAGCCCATAATTATAAAAGGAGACTGCTTTTTCATTTCCCAGCCACCCAGACCTGCATAATCACCCAGACACTATATTAATTGCAGCACTGTTTGGCTGATGGCTCAGGCATATTTCTAACTAGCTCTTTCTTATATCTTAAATTAACCCATCTCTATTATTTTATATTTTACCATGAGGCTCTTGCTTCTCTGGTGGGTATATGGCCTGACTCCACCTTCTTTCTCCCTCTATCTCTGCTTGAATTTCCCGCCTTGCTATATTCTGCCCTGCTGTAGGCCAAAGCAGACTTTTTTTATAACATATTCAAAGCATACAGAGAGAAATCCCATATCACATAATGATTCAAGGCAACCAAAATTTGGGATTAAAAAATATGAACAGTAGCCGGGTGGTGGTGGTGCACGCCTTTACTCCCAGCACTCGGAAGGCAGAGGCAGGCGGATCTCTGGGAGTTCGAGGCTAGCCTGGTCTACAAGAGCTAGTTCCGGGACAGGCACCAAAGCTACACAGAGAAGCCCTGTCTCGAAAAACCAAAAAAAAAATGAACAGTAAAATTTAGTAATATAGTTAAAATGTAATTAAATTTTATATGAACTGGATAAAGTTGGTATTTCAACATTGATTTCTAACCTACATAAGCATACCTTGGAAGAGAGTGCACAATTTGAAGTTAAGAAGGAATATTAACTACTTGATGGCGCATTTTCTCAGTTTTCTCCTTTAAAGTCTGATTATTCATACCAAAAAAATGTAATTAGGAACTGAGATTATTTTATTACACCCATTCTAAGATATAGCATGCAATGTTTCTGACATTGCCTAAAATTTGATTTTTTTTTTTAGATTGCTCCTCTTCTGTGTTCATGTACTTGGGGCCAGGAGCAATGTATGGTATATACAATAGCCAAGACCCTAAGAACACTAAGGCCAGGGCCTTAACTTAGTTACTAGTTAAATTTGCAAGTTAATAAAGTTGCAACAGACTTGGGTACCTCTATTCTAGTTGCACATGAGAATTCTGCCTTGTTCCTCCTGAAGGATTCAACAGAGTCCACATAGTATCCCTTTTTTTTTTTTTTTCCGAGAGGGATTTATAGTATTGTTGGATTATAAATCACTAGTGAATGATTTTACTGTTTTCCATGACTGGGCCTGTTCTCTAGAAAGAATTCTTATCCTTTCTGTCCCCAGGACTGGATGGAGTTGTTCAAACTGAAGTCAATGCAACTAGCTATCCACCTCCAGAAAGCCTCTTGGTTAAACACTGGCCTCTGTGACCTGACTTTAGTCTCACAGACAGCCCTGTTTATGGTTTTCTGGGTAAGAAGGTTGTCTTGCAGGGACACATTGGATGCTGTTCTCTGAGACCATCTGAGAGTCTCAGAAGTCAGGATCAGCCTTGTAGAACCAGGAAATGTAGCACCCTTGGTGGAAGGGCTTGCTTAGGCTGTCACACTCTGTGGACCACTGATAGGAAGGGTCTAATTCCATTGCGATTTGTGGGGTCCTAGGGCAACACAGGGGTTGTGGGCATGGGAGGACCACTAGTGATGGATCCTGTTTTTGAATAGACTAGAAATTGACTGTAGGAATAAGCACTACTATCCCCCAAACCATATGTACCCCATGAATCTAAATAACATAAAATGCCCAAACTCTCCCCATTCAAGTACCTAATGTAAGATTTGTTTTGGTGTTTCTTGATCCCAAGGGCTCCGAGAGAGATTACCAGCTGTGGGTGAATTCAGGAAAAGAAGCAGCTCCGTACCCACTTATCGGTGAGTGCCGGTCACAGTCTAAGGCGGCAGCGTGGTTCCTTTGCTCTATAATCTCAAGCCTAAATGTTACTCTATCAAGGGTTTACTATGAGCTAGACAATGGGATCTTTTCTCTCGGGCTGCTAAGGACTGTAGTTGGGAAACATATATTTTCCTCTTGGCCTTTTCACTTTATGAGCAGATCTTGCCAAGCCTTTTATCGGGGGTTTCTTCCCCGTGAGAGAACAGTGTCCACTGGAATTCCTCTTGATGATTTTGTTTTTCAGAGGCTTGGGTTGCCTGTTGTCATTCCTGCCCCTGCTCTGATGACAAGGCTGCCTCTATACAGAGTACTGTGTGTGGTATAGTGGGGCATTGTCACCCATCCCCGAGCATGTAACATCTGCTCTGTCCCAGAATTCCCTTAGCACCACAAAGAAAGTGACACTAACCCACTTTAACTCCTAAAGTCTTCATTGGCTAGTTTACCAGCTAACTAGTAATCCCCTTTACTAGCTCTTCAGCCAAATTTCCATTTGTTTTTAGGATTCTTTTTTTTTTTTTTTTTTTTTTTTTTTTTTTTTTTTTTTTTT
>NW_026067973.1:7712784-7756566 GCF_014885135.2 Alexandromys fortis
GGGAGGGAGGGAGGAAAGGTTATCAGTCTGTATTTTGTACTCTGTGGGAAGCCTCTACATACTAAGGGCTTAGGGAGGAAGAAAAAAAAAACGTAGAGTAGCAAATTATATCTTGTACCCTGTTTGCTTTGGGGAAGAGAAAGACACAGTTGCCTGCCTGGCCTAACTCCAGAATGAGGCTTGAAGCCTGCAGAGGAGCTGTGCAGTGATGGACAGGATAGAAATGGAGAATGGGGAGAGAGGAGGGAGGGAGGGAGGGAGGGAGGGAGGGAGGGAGGGAGAAAAGAAAAAATGGCTCCCACACAAATGTGCTAGATAATAATCAGATGAATCTTTGGATCTTTGGGAGATTTGGGGGCGGGGTGGTCTTGTTGTTTTGTTTTGTTTTGTTTTGAAACAGGGCCTTGGTAGCCCAGGTCCTGTCTTGCACTCACTAGAGCACCCAGACTAGTCTTAACTGCAGTGATTTTCCTGTTTAGCTTCCCAAGTGTTGAATTTTAGTCATGAGCCACCATACCTTTATTTTTGTGTTCAGGAATACAAACAATGAAGTGGGGCAACTCACAGTTCCATTGCTAGGTTGTAGTGACCCTTACCAGACAGGCATCTTTGCCACTATTTTCAAACGTAATGTTACCAACTAGTGTTTCCTTGTTTGATCTATACAGTGCTTGTATGACAGCCAAGGCAAATCTTGTCCACCATGAACTTAGAATACAGATCACTAAAGATTTATGGACCCTTTGGTGTCAAGGGAGAAAATAAGACACTCTTAAATAATCTTAGATGCAAACCTAGAGAAGGTCAACTATGCAATTCATAAACTGATGTCTGCAGTCCTTCTAAGGATTCTTTGAAGATTTTTTTCTTCCTCTCCCCATTCATCTGCTGTGAGACAGCCTCTCTGATTCGGCAGAACCACCTGCACTATGCAGAGGCCCCGTTGTAGAGCAGGCACATGGATCTTTCATTGAACAAAAGGACTCTTTATTCCGGATGTCCCAGGTGTAAATGACCGTCCACTCCAGCTTGCAGCACTTGCTGGTGGTACTCAGTCGGCCTGAAGTCTGCATTTGGTCTCCCTCTTTGTAGGACATGAGTACCCTTATGGAATTAAAATGAGCCATCTCCGAGACACTGCCCTCCTGACACAGGGATCCAAAGACTCGGCCACCCCATCCCAGCTCCAGGAGCCTTTCCTCATGGAACAGCTGCCACGGGAGATGCAGTGCCAGTTCATCTTGAAACCCAGCCGCCTGGCGACAGCCCAGCAACTGAGCGGTGAGTCGTCCCCCTCCTTCATAGAACCCTCTTTCAGCAAAAGCTTGCATTCCTGAACACAGATTTAGTACAAAGGCAAAGACCCGACTTCACCCGGATGAACTTACAAGTGCGGGTTTTCAAAAGAAAAGACAGGATCTTGGAAGCGGAGTCTATAACTGAGCATAGGCCCTGCTGGCTCACACTCAGAAACAAGGGGAAATCATCTGTCCCCTCTTCGCTTGCCAGCCTTTCCCCTTTAACCTTATGCCCATTGCAGTCAAAGGCCCAGGCGATGCTGCAGGTGCGTCAATGCCTTCTTTGTACTGTAATACACTCCTCTGTGTTCCCCCTAAATGATCACATTATAAAAGGGAGCCTGTCCGTGATGGGTGTCAGAAGAGTGTGATGCCCTGGCTGGGATCTCGAGCCCGATAACTATGTGAAGACTAATATGATTTCTCCCGAGGTCTCCCCCTTAGTCTGCTAATCTGACTTGAATTCCCTGTGAACATAGCTGTCTCGTTGCTACCCCATAATAAAGGGTGTATTATGGTAACTGTGATGTTCAACAGAAGGGCATTATAGTTTGCCCTGACCCAAGCTTGCACCAACGCTCTCAGTCTGAAGCAAGACTGTATAGAGAAACAAAAGAAAATTGAAACCCAAAAGTATAAGGGTGATAGGAAATTGATAGTGTACTTCTATGTCTGCCTTTGTCAGCTGGCCCAGTGAATAGTGACTTGCCTTCTGCAAATGAACAAACTCGAGGAGTAAGAGATTTAAAGAGAAGGCATGGACCTCGAGAGATCAGAGGCCACCCTCCCTCCTCATGACAGATTATTGGCATCAGCTGAGTGCCAGATGAAGCTCTTCATCTGTGTTCCAGTTCCTGCAGCCTGGGGAAAATGCGCCTTTTCACTTCTCTCCATTTCTGACCCTACTAAGGAGAAATGTGTGTTCAGTTATCCAGACTTAAAGGAAGTAACAAATCAGCACTCATTATAAAGGGTCTCCTTGCTTTTAGTGTTAATATGCTTTGTGACGGTCTTTTCAGTTGAGACTTCCTCTAATACTTTTAAATTCTTTAATTTTTCTCATACTAAAACACCTATAAGTTTCTAAAATAATTGCAGTCATCACTTACAAACTCAGTTTGAACCCAAGTTCTGTTTTATTGGGCTAAAAAGTGTGTAACTGTGGTGTTGTTCTGTTTGCTCGTCCTGTCTTCCCAATCTCCAAGCCCATATTCTTCCCTCCGCTTGCCTACCAAGCCAACTCCTCCCCTCGCCTACGAGTCTACCACTTTCACCATATCCCCGCGTATGTGTGCATGCTTCTGTATGCGTACATGACCCGAACCCCATGCTTATCACAGTCTGTCTTGAGGAAGACCTCAGCTCCTTTACGCTTCCAACCTTTCCACATACCTGGTGCAGTCGCATCTCTAGATGACTGCTGAGCACTCTGAAGAAATCCAACAGCAGAAGGGCAGCTTGGAATCACTAATAACCAACCTCAGACAGGCTCTCATATGGGCTGGTCCATCTGAATCACCTGGTTTTTACACATCTACACACACGTCAACCCCGCCGTTGTCTGCTGATGGCCTGGCAGATCAGACAGCAGGGGTTTCCCAACCTCACCAACGCCAGCCGTGCAAACATGCTCAAATTCTAATCGGTCATTATTTTCTCTCCTGCAACGGTAAACTAAGTCCGGCATCCTAAGGCTGTATGGGCACGTCTTTGGGTCATTCTGAGGGGCTGCTTTGGAGATATTGAGTCACCCACTAAAAGAAGAAGGCCAGGTACTGGTCTCCATCCCAGCCCCTGGAGCATCTTAGTCCTCAGCAAATACCTGCTGACCGCATGGACATAGGAATGGCTCTCTTACAGATGAATTTAAAACTGGCATAAGAACGTAACTAGGCGAAGGAGAATATGCTGCCACTTCTGCCTTTAAACTCGTGGTTTTCCAGTGTCTTTCTTCCTTAGAGTAATTCCTAAGGTTTCTCATCTACTCTGTCCATTGGCCTGCATTCTTTTGTTTTTTGGAAGACCGTACTTGCACCACCTATGCTCAGGGTACCCAGGTGAGGGAGAGAGCAGCTAAAGTAGATGCTCCCAAGGCACCCACATCACCTCCTCTGCAGCTACCAACAGCAAGTGCACTTCCGTGTATAGGTTTGGGTGTTGTGTGAGGAGGGATTTCATGAAGTGCTGCTTGGGAAGTCACTGGCTTTTTCTGTAAGGAGCCTGGTATTAAAATGTATTGGCCATACAAAGTATTGACAGTGAAGTTTTGAAATTATTTATCCGCCTGTAATTCATTTGATAGAGCATGATGAGAAGATTATTTGGATGCTATGTGAGAAAAACTAATTTACACAGATTTCATATTGGTAGAATTAAAAATCTAAATTCAAAATCTAATCAAACAGTGTCTGCCAATGAGAAGAATTAAATTTCAGAGGAAAGACATATCATTTTGCTTATTTGGGATTTGCAGTTCTTGACCTAATCATAGAAGTTGGATGCAAATGTTCTTATCTATAATGGAACTTTTATGTTTCATCTTAAAACATTTCACATAGCTAAGTTTTGCTAAATACTTATGCCATTATAAAAGTATACTGGCCGAAGTTAATGCGAGCTCACTGACTCCGGACTGACAACTGGGGAACCTGCACAGGACCAAACTAGGCCCCATGAATGCAGGTGACAATGGTGTGGCTTGGGTAGTGTGTGGAGCCACTAATGCATGAACTGACTATGTGGATCCCACTCTCTACGGAGAGATACCTTGCTCAGCTTAGACACAGGGTGGGGGGCAGGGAAGGGTTGGTTCTGCCTCAATGAGGTGATGGAACAGACTTAAGTTGACTTCCCAGGGGAGCCTTAGCCTCTCTGAGAAGTGGATAGGGGTAGGGTGGGGGAAAGGAGAGGGGAGGAGAGGAGAGATGGGGAACTGGAATTGGTATGTAAAAAAAATTAAAAGGAAAAATGAAAATATACAATTTTAATTGTGCATCTTTCTCTCTTGAGTGGCATTTGTAGAATTTTATTAGATTCTTATTCTTTTGACAGTTGCTTCTCAGCATTTCATTGCAAATCAATCACCTCAGTCACACAGTTACATGTGGAAATTTTCTTTGCTCTTACATCAAAGGTTTCTAAGACAAGGAAGGAAGAAGAACTACCGCTGGCATTGGGGTGAACTTAGGAAGTCACTGCTGTAATTGCCTTCAGATTGGTTTTCCTGGGATAGTCTTCTATCCACGCACTAGTCTGCTTACGGCTTTAGATCCGAGCCAGGTGTGGCGGTGCCCATCCGTAATCCCAGCACTCTAGATGCTGAGGCAGGAGAATTACGTGTTAAGAATGTAACAGTAAAGCATCTAGACATTCTACCCACGAGATTACTGGCCTGTGTGATGATATTTATGCTACCAAACATTGTCACCTGGACCTTAGTGTTTTATGGAACACTTCCTCAGACCACAAGCAGCACTGCCAAGCTTAGCAGGGTGGGAATGAAGCCTCGCCTAGCTCCTCTGTCCCAGACCTCCCCACTGCCTGTCCCCGCTAACATGACTTCACCTCATGAACAGACCACCCTCCACCATAACTGTGGGCTGGATGGTCAGTATTCTCACAGCTTCCGTTGCTGTCTTTCATGTGAAACCAACATGACACCATGGAGATTGCTTTCAGTACCTACATCTTCACTGTGATACAGAAAATATGATTCCAGCACCTTCCTTCCCACCTTCTGGGGCCCAACTCATAACGTAAATCAGAATTTAAAAGGAAACTGGAGGGCAAAGCAGGAGAGCTGCAGATCCAGACACGACGTCAAGCAAAACAATCCTCCGTCTTCACGCTCTCTCACATGGCATCAGGCTGGCAGCCTGACCTGTACTCGTATAGCCTATGTTGTCAGTGGATAGAACTGGCCCATCCTTACCCAGCTCACATGCTGTCTCTTACTCTGTGGCTCTTAGATCCGCAGAATTCACATTAGTCTTGGGCATTGCTTACTCCTAGGAAGTAGCCATATTGCCATGGTCTCTCATGTATAAAATATTTTTTTCTGATATTAATGAGGAGATAACAATGGAAGATAATTTCTCTCTGTTAATATTTTATGCTTCCTGGCTTAAGTAAGCCATAATTAGACACATAAACCTCCTTATCTGCATTTCTGAGAAAGGCCTCCTCTCGTTAACTTAAGGAAAATATCCTCTTCTTAGGAAACTGAGGTAGGAGTGTTAAGAATTCAAGTCTAGCCTGGTCTGTATATCATGAGATTGTGTTGCTCATGCCCGCCAAACGGAGTGGAGGTTGGTTAAACTGGTTTCAGACACTTGGACAAATTATGAAAACACTGATAATTTTAAGTTTGCTTATATTGAGTTGATATCATGGAAGAACCTTTTTTAAAAAATCTAGACTCAAAGCAGTTAAAAAAAACTAAAGTTAAAACAGTTGAAAATTCAAAGATTGAATAAAAACAAAAGTTCCTTTAGAAAATTAAAAAAATATGTTAGATCCCTGAAACTTGCCCTAGACATCAACGAACAGCTCCACTATATTGAAAGGTTCCAGATATAAACATCAAAATTATCTGAACTCAAGACCCAAGTGTCACTTTTAACAAACCTTTGTCCCTTTAAGGTCATTATCCCTACTTTGTCTCTTTATCTGTACCATGTACAACACATAAAAGATCACCTGTGTCCTTAGTCTATGAGCACATTTATCCCAAATCTTTTGCTCAGTGTCAGGAACAAAGCAGAATAAAGACTGAATGGTTTAGTTACACCTAGAATGGAGACATTGAGCTGAGCAGTTTGGGTGGACAGTGGGGTTCTGAGTGTGCTCTGAAGGGAGCCGTCCACACTCCAGCCCAAGCTGAAGCACATCTGTAGCACTGCAGCCCACTGCCCACATCTGCTCAGACCCGTGGCTACACTGCATGCGAACTGAACTGCACAGATGACGGTAAATCACAGAACACTTTGTACTGTTTCCCTACATGAATGTGCTACTCTGAGGAAATATTAGTTGTGTGGCCAGAAGACAGTTAGTTAAAGCTTTTTTGGTTATACACTCTAAAATTGTACGAATTCAATTAATTTTTGTAAGTACTGAGTTTCATAATGTAAATATGAAAAGAACGTAGGAAAGCTAACTTTACACTTAGTTCACTACACATTTGTGTTGCCCTTGTGGTAGCAGCATCTTTTGTCATCGGCCTTTGTCATTTATAAAGAAAAGAGTACACACTAAAATGCTGAAAAAATAAGTGTCAATCAATTTATTCCTCAGTCCTGGGGAACCTGAAGTCTCACACTAAATGTTATGCACAGCAAACAGGATGACTGTTACTGCAAACATGTAAGTGCATGGCCCAGCTGCTCCTGGATCCTCCATCTGCATCCATAGGACAGTGGGTGTGCAACCTGGTGATAGAGAAATCTTAAGTATGTGAAAGCGAAACATTAGATGGGAGAGTTTTGAAATGTGCAAACCAGAGAGAAAACTACTCAGCATGCATATTAGCGTTCATCTTCTGTGGACACGTGCACAGGGTGGGAAGCAAATCCCTTCCTGGATTTAGGGAAGAATTGGTTCTCTTTTCTGTTTTGCTGTTCTGTTTTTGTTTGGAATGGAAGCTAGGAAGATCAAAGCAGGAAGAGAGCACCAGAGCCGAGCAGAGGAATGATATTCTTTTCTGTCTGTGTACTCCTGACAACTGTTAAACCCATGGAGAATGGGTACCAAGAGACATTTTCTACCAGGAGGAGCCAGCCTGGCATCAGGGTAGCTTTAACAAGACCCACAATCATGCCTTGAGCAATCTTTTTCAAAATTAGTCTAGTATTCCTCTCCATAGGTCTTTGACAGATAACATCTTTTCCTATTTAAAGCTAAGGAAATAGGGTTGTGTGAATCAGCAGTGTGAAGTAGGCTCCTGACTCCATTGTCAAGAGCACTTCACACCCCACTGCTTTCCTACTTGGCAGTAGCATCCTACTGCAGGAGCACAAGGAAGATAAGTGTGGGTGATGGTCCATAGTCAGGATGCTGTTTAGTAAAATGTTGCTCATTTGTTCATCAGCCCACAATCTGTGTCATAGTTGGCTTAAGCAGATTATTCTGAAGAAAGAAAATGCTGAGTTACTTTATTGTTAGATGATACAAAGTGTTCTTTGAAATTAGCATTTGATACTGCAGACCATGTTCTCCTTGGATTATCTCCTGTCCGTATTCTGTCATTAGCCGGTGTTGGCAGCAGAACGTCACTTCTGAATAGAAAACACTCTGAGCCAGCCTCTAGTGACCGGTTCCCGGTGCCCTCCCTGGAGTAGGCAGTGAAGAGTGTAAAGGTCTTCAGATCTGAGTTCTGTGACTTTCATTGCAAGCTTTTTGAATCTGCATCACGAGTGCTTGTTTTAGGTACTATCCTGAGATGTGAGCAGATTTTACCTGTGGGTATTTGGGGTCCCACTCTGCTTTCCTCTTTACCTGTCACTGGCTATGGCTGCCTCTGTCTTAAATCCCTAGGTCTCCAGCCAATCCGAACAGGTCTCTCTCCAGATGTTTCCACCCCACCACCATAGGGCTGCTGGGTCCCACTAGTCTGCATCCACACTGCCTTAAACACACTTTTTGAAATTGTGTATTGGAAAAGCTGCATGGGAAATTTTGCAGTTACCAAGAAAGGGAACAAATGTAAGACGTTAGCTTCCTGTCTCTATTATCAGTCGGATGAGACATCCTATCACAAAGCATCTGTGTTTCTAGAAACATAAAAATGACTCCTCTTCTTCTCCCTCATTTCTCCTCTATCCTGTCATTCTCTCCTTCTCTCTCTTTTTTAATTGTAACCGAATTCACTCTTCTGCTTTTCTGTATGCCTGTCTCATCTTTAAAATGTATAGATATGTGTATATGTGTGTTTATGTGTGTGTGTGTGTTGATATAAAGTACTTTCTGATTTAAGTTGTATAGTTCAGAGAGAGAAGTGGTTTTGTTGTTGTTGTTGTACAATGTTAGAGGTGGAACTCGGGGCCTTGTGCATGGCCGTTACTCTATCACTGAATGACATCTCCAGCCTAAGAAATGTAACTTCTCTATATTTTAAGTTTTAGCACCAAGACTCAGGTCAGCAGGCCAGTGATCTGCCCCATAAAGGGATAGAAGAAGCCACTGCTTCCTTAATTTGCCAGATATTTATAATGGACTTTCACAGTTGGCATGGCCTCCATAACCACTTCTCTGAGATAGTGTAAGGAATAAAGTACAAAGCTGCAGAAATAAGACTGAATGAATCACAAGCTCCCCTCCTGATCTCACCTCTTAGACTCTGGCCAGAAGACGTTTAAAAGAAGGCGCTCTATCATCAACTGGGCTTTTTGGCGGGGTTCCAGCACTCACCTGGACAACCTGCCCATGTCTCCGACATCCCCTATGCCAGGACAGCTCTTTGGAGTTTCTTTACCAGATATTTGTGAGAATGACAATCTACCAAAACCTATCTTGGTAAGTGTCATTTGGGTCTATAAACTAGGGGGAAAGGATGTTGGTGAAGGGGAAGTGCTGTAGGATAAGTCTGTCCCCAAAGTGGAAAGATCATAAACACCCTCTGGTTTAACTAAAAATCTCTACCCTTACTTCAGAACATAAAATCAGATTTCATCGTGGCAGAATCTTAAGGGAGATGTAGTTAGGAAACAATCCAGTCTACTTGTTTTTAAAAGAGCAACAGAAGCCCACTCAGATAAATTAGTCTGACAAGAAAACCCACAGATCCATTCTCCTTTGTTGGTCAGAAAGCATCATCTTGTTGCTTTTTAAGGTTTATATCTCATATGTTTAAGCATCAAGATACATTCTCTGGGATGGAATGGAAAATAGCTGCTAAATTTTAATTCTTTCCAAGTGATAAAGAAAATAGTCTCTACTAACAAGATTTGTTCTGTGTCCTTTCCCCCTAAGCAGTCTATTCCAGTACACTCCGAATCTCCTGCACTGGTGTAGGAGATCCTTCTGTTTATGTGTTGCTTTCATTGGTTAATCAACAAAGAAACTGCTTGGCCTGATAAGGCAGAATTTAGGGAGGCAGAGAAGACAGAACTGGATTCTGGGAAGAAGAAAGCAGAGAGAGAGATAGAGAGAGAGAGAGAGAGAGAGAGAGAGAGAGAGAGAGAGAGAGAGAGAGAGCGCTGTTATGGAGATGCCAGGTCAGACATGCTAAATCTTTCCCGGTAAGCCACGACCTCGTGGAGAACACAGATAAATAGAAATGGGTTAGATCAAGATGTGAGAGTTAGCCAATAGAAGGCTAGAGCTAATGGCTAAGCCATGTTTTTAATTAATACAGTTTCTGTGTGATTATTTCTGGTGTAAGCTAGCCAGGCGGCCAGAACAAAGGGACCCTCCCCCTGTAACAAAGCACTATGATAGATGCTTTATTATCTTGTTTATCATCCACAGTGAAGTTACCTTCACCACCCTTATTCCATAAACCCAAAAGTAAGGCTCAGACCCTCGCCTAGGAAATCAGAGGCATAGCTTGCTTCCTGATCTCATAGGCTGTTTGTCTCCACACACCATTGTCTTCTATACTGGATGCAGAAAACATACAGATAGAAAGCAAAATTGAAGAATACTTAAAGTCTATTCTCTGAAACTTTTTAGACTATATTCTTACTAACTATAGTCACCAGGTGTTATACATTAAATCTCATGAACTCACATTTTCTTGAACCAGGTGCTATGTTCCTGACCTCTGGCTATAACCACTCTATGTTCTAAAAACATCATTTGAATTGTTGTAGCCGTCCATCCAGCTCCAGTCCTTCTGGCAGACACAGAAGGCCAGTCCCTGCTCCTGTGCTGGTGTGTGTAAAGTATCATCTTGGATTATTTCCTTTGCTTCCTTCTAGGATATGCTTTTCTTTCTTAACCAAAAAGGCCCTCTCACCAAAGGCATCTTCAGGCAGTCGGCCAATATGAAATCCTGCAGAGAACTGAAAGAGAAACTGAATTCTGGAATTGAAGTCCCCCTTGACTGTGAGTCAATCTTCGTGATAGCGTCTGTGCTGAAGGTAAGGAGCAGAGCGCTCATCCACGGTGTTCCCCAGACTCAGAGTTCATTCCACAGTAACATCGTTTCTGGTTGCTGAGAGTCATTGTGGACTTAGAGTCTGAAAGTGCTAAAAATTTCCCAAAGCCAACATTGGAGTTTGCAGGCTCCACCACTAACGTGACATACAGGGTAGGCTCTTGTTTTTTTTTTTTTTTTTTCACACAATAGTCAGCTCATTACCACCCCAGGCACAAAAGCAAACTTCAGTTAAACTGTGTGTCATACTCGGAACACACAGAGGACATTTAGCACAACAAACATCCTGCATCTCTGAGTCCCTCACTCTCTGCCTTCCTAATGAAGACAAAGTTATCAAAAAACTGAACTTGTATTAAATATTTGTAGAGTTTTATTAGTTTACCATAATAAAGTGACATTAGCTTTAAACTAAAACAAGATGCTGATGCCACCTAAAGTTCCCATCCATTCCTGTAATTCCTCATGCATTCTAAGAAGAAAGCAGGGATGTTGGGCCTTTTGGCCTTCACCACAGTTAGAAAGTTCTGACATAGTCTCTTCCTTGTGGTCTTAGAAATGTCCTATTATTTTGGAAAAGAAACAAGAACTGAGCCATGAGCAGAGCTTTGGCCACAGCAAGAATCACTGCAGGCCTACCTCAACTTCCATTTCCAAGAGGGTCTGAATGCATTGAGCCAAGAGTAGAGAAGGCCCCAGTGTCATCTGAGGTCCTGAAGCTTAGGAAAATATGGTGGACAGGGCTTGTTTTGCCCTGCCCCATCCGAGTAGCCAGCTGCTGAGAGAGTCAGCACCGTGGCTTGTGAGACCCATGTTGGATTTTTTGTTGTTGTTTTGTTTCGGGGTTTTTTTTGTTTGCTTTTTATAGCCATTTTTGTTGTTGTTGTTGTTGTTTTTCTAGACAGGGTTGCTCTGTATAACAGTCCTGGCTATCCTGGAACTCACTTTGTAGACCAGGCTGGCCTTGAACTCACTGAGCTCCATCTGCCTCTGCCTCCCAAGTGCTGGGATTAAAGGCGTGCTCTACCACTGCCTGGCCCCACGTTATTTCTTGATGACTGTGTCTAAATTCTACCGAGGGCTTTAGCAGAAACAAACGCCATTTTGGAGAATGAACTTGGGCCATTTGATCTTCTGTGCAGTTTTTATTACTTTTCAATCCCAGGATAATACAGATACTTGATATGCTTGAGCCTTAACCAGACAGGTATGTCAGAGACAAACACATAGCATAAGTTCTTCCTTCTTCCAGAAGTGTGTTCTCTCTCCTTAGCTTAGGCAGGTCAGCCTGTGTCATAGAAGAAAATTCTCTTGCTGTCTACTCCACAGCACCACACTTGTCAAGACTCTCTGCGGAACTGAGACTATTCCAAAGAAGCATGGCCTTACCCCAGGTGTGCTTCAGCTTGTAGGAAGATCTATGCAAAGGCAAGCAGATGATTGAAGACTCTGGTTAAATGATTTCCATATAGCTGAAGTCTTGTCACTGTGTAATTGTGGTTTTATTCCTGTCTATTTCAACTGCTTATAGGGAAGAAGATAAAGCTTGAGCCTTTGTTTCTGTATGTAGCTTCAAAAAAAAAAAAAATAAAACAGTCTGAAGTCATTTACTTACCAAGTTTTACTTAAATATAAGTTTAGCTCTTCAAACTGTGATTGAACAAAAATCGCCCGGGATGATGTGACTCTAGCCCTTCCTCCCTCAATGAAGCTCAGCAGTCTACAGATTCATCCCACAGGAACCAGAAAGTCCTGTTGGCTTAGGCTCCAGTTTGGAAGGAAGGAATTTCATTGAACCCTGCAAGTCCATCATTGTAATTCAGAGTCAACTCTCCATCCTCCTCAGCTGTGATGTTTGCATTCTCTAGTGTGTTGTTCCAGCTGGGGAAGAGTTCTCTGCCACAGTGCAAGTTATCTTTCAAGTATGCGCTTAAGACTTAATGATGTTTTTCTTTACGATGGATCCCAAGTGTCTTTTTCAGTGAGATTTAAAGAGAGATTTCTAATCGCTAACCTATTTTTGAAATAGCAGATTTTACTCCTTCTAACTCTGCGGTGCCACAGCTGCAATTGATCTGGGATTATGAAAACTAGAGGCAGCTTTTGTGAGGGTGTGTTTGAGTCACAGTGTCTGGGTGCATTTATACAAATAAAGGAAGGCAGAAACAGCCAATCTTCCTTAACTGCCAGAAATGAAAAAAAGAAAAACAGAAGTGAAGTAGTCAGCACAACTACAAAGTTTGCAAGATTATCTTGACATGCGGTTAGAGTTGACTGGCTTCCCTTGCCCCTGTTAATAGTCCATATGACCCATTTATAATCGTTCAGTAACGGCCTTTGCTGTGCTGACCTACATATACATTGTCATATATGCAAAGTGAGCAAGGGTTCCTGCTCAGTGGAACCCATAAGCAGTGAGTGAGTCCCAATAGTTAGCTAATTCATCTTACCACATTATCACAGAAGCATCGAGCTGTGTGTTGAGTTTTAAAAGCTGCAGAGACAGTGGTTATATCTTTAAAATCCCTCATTCAGATTTCCACCTGTGTCTGGTATAAAGGTAGCTGTTGTAGGAAGCTGCTTGTTTGTTCCCAGCTCCAAAATAACCACACAGAAACTCTGTTAATTATAACACTGCTTGGCCTATTAGCTTATGCATATTTCTAGCTCACTCTTACATCTTAATTTAACCCATTTCTATTCATCCGTGTATCGCCACGTGGCTGTGGCTTACCAGTAAGGTTCTGGCATCTGTTCCCGGTGGTGGCTACATGGAATCTCCTTACTCTGCCTTCTTTCTCCCAGCATTCTGTATAGTTTTCCCCGCCTATCTGCCCTATCAACAGGCCAAGGCAGTTTCTTTATTCATTAACCAAAGAAAGCAACACATATACAGGGCTTCCTACATCAGGTACCTGTGAAGACAGCCAGTCACATCACTAAACTGAGTTCTCCCTTCCTGATATTGATGTCTCAGCCTGCAAGCTTAGCCTTGTCAGTGCCGATCCAAAAGACAGAGACAGGTGGCCCAGAACCATTGCCAGTGCTCTCTACGAGGACCAATTCAGCTTGTTTTTTAGCTTTTTGTAAATAAAGACACCCTCCCCCATAGCAAACACCTGTGGTCATATCCTGTTCATGCCATAGTCTGGTTCTTCTACACCCATGCCCACCAGCAGTCTTAACAGAAAAGATAATGTAATATGAATATGTTCATTTCCTGTACATGAGGCACACAGTGCTGACCCTAGTTCCTGGAACTCGGCTATTGGATGCTTTCTCCCTTCAAACACCTAAGTGCCTTTCCATGGGGTATAACAAGAACAAGCCAAGTACCTTGATGTCATTGTGCACCATCACTGGAATATAATGTTCTAAGGTATAATCACTTGCTTTGATTCATTTCTATATTCCAAATATATCAAGCAGTATACAGCAGTTGGGAATAAGTACATATAGAGCGTGGATGGATGCCAAATTACAAGCCTCACAGATAACTTGGTACATTTCCTTGAACTTGCTATTTTAAAGTAGGGGGTGGGATTTGAGGTGCTGTATTGCCATATCCCATCGCGTCAGTTTGCTAAAATGTCTACAGGCCCAAAGCTTCCACTGAATAGGGTGCCTTCTATTTTTTCAATGGTAGTCCAGAATTGATTGCTCCAATCTGTCCCCAGAAAAATGTCAGTTCACACGCTTCCATACAAACAGCTCAGTGGAGGGTACACAGGGTTTTGCATGAGAATGATTTGAATGTTTGTTTTTATTTTTTCCCCCACTTAGGATTTTTTGAGAAATATCCCGGAAAGTATTTTTTCATCAGATCTGTATGATCACTGGGTCTGTGTAATGGATCAAGGAAACGATGAAGAAAAAATTAACACAATTCAAAGGTAATGATCTTGAATATGAAAAATACTTTAAAATACTTACATCTTGAAAGTTTTTCTATTAAAATAATAGCAGTTATCAGATACATGGGGTATAAGAATACAGTTATATATTTGATGCTTCCTTTGTCCCTGCTTTCTCTCTGATTTTAAAAATTATAGTGTGTATGTGTGTGTGCGTGCGCGCGTGTGTGCGTGCATGTATGTATGTGTGCATGAGTGTAAATTGCAGAAGTCAGTTCTCTCCTACCATATGTAGGTCCTAGGGATCAAACTCAAGTCATCAGCCTTGCCAGCAAGAGCCTTGACCACCTAAGCTATTTCAATAGTCTCTAAGTTGGTTTTGATTTCTTAATCCTTTTTCTTGGTGCTTGGAATTGAACCTGGGGCCTTGTGCATGCTGGGCAAGCACTCTACCACTAAACCACACCCCAAGCCTTTTCTCAGTAATCTTATTAACATGAAATAATTTATTGTATACCTAAGTTATCTAAATTTGATAGGAGCTGAAATTTATTAGTGCATTGGATGCTGGTTCTTCATGTAGGGGAAGTATCTCCCTCACTAGTTGAGTCTTCATGTATTCGTAAGGTGACTGGAGTCCTGCAGAGACTGTGATCTCTTCCCCTCTCTCCAGGAAGCCGTGAGTCTGGTAGAATAGATAGGTAAAATGGATGTTTGTAACAGCGTGACCATTGCTACACAGTATTTGGTGAGTATGCTGGAGTGCCACAGGAAGGGAATTAACTCCTTGAGAGGTGTCTTAGGAAAGGGATTGGCAGCGTCTCAGACTCATAATAAAGAGCGTAATGTCTGCTACAAGTGTGGTGGCTCGTACCTGTAATCCAGCACTTAGGAGACTGCAGCAGGAACATTACTACCAAGTTCCAGATCAGCCTTGGCTGCAGTGTGAAAGAGACTCAAACAAAACCAAAAAACCTGCTCTATCTAAGGCCATCCACTGAGATTCCTTGTAGACGTCATCACTGCATGCATGTTCCTGATATTTCCTGTAAGAGAATAAATAGGTAGGAAAGAAGTGTACATTCGAAAAAATGCAAATTCTAGTTCACGAAAAGCTTGGATCCCAAATATCACTTGTTTAGATTTCATGTGAAAGTATGACACGCAGGCCAATGAGATAAACAGACGCTTTTGTTGAAAGTAATTCCTGACAGTGGCAGTACGATGTTCCACACAACCCTCACCACGGGTTACAGAACACCCCAGCTTTTAGTCACTGAGTCAGAAGTACGTAGCTACAAAAATGGCTTCTCCTCTGGGCCAAGGGTGCCGATCAGTCAGCTGTTGTGTCAGAATGTAGTTCCATAGCCAAGCATTAGATGCACCGCTATCGCGTATCTACAGTCAGCGTGCTTAGTGCTCTACAGAACGCAGATGTTAGGTGCTTTATTTCCTGCTGAATGCACCCATATACTGAATACACCCAAATACTCTGCTATTTGGGTAGCAGGTGCCAAAGTACCTTATTTCCTCAAGTTGTAGGTTCTAATAAAAAAAAAATAACATACATACATACACAGAGAGAGAGAAAGAAAGAGAGAGAGAGGAATGTGTGTGTGTGTGTGTGTGTGTGTGTGTGTGTGTGTGTGTGTGTGTACACGCGTGCACACCGGCTATGGATGGTTGTAAAAATAAGTTTTGTTGAGTAGTTATTTAAAACTACTTTCTATAACTTACATAAAATAAGAACAGTGGGAATCATAATCCCTTCAAGCTTGACTAACCTGAGAATGATGGGTTTGGGGCACAGCTGCCTCTGGAATCTGGGTGGGAGAGCATGGCTCCCAGAACAAACCTTGAAGTCTTCATAGCTAAGCCTTGGATTCTCACCAAGAAATATCACTCTTGCCTTCCTGCTTGGAAGTAAATGAGTACTTTAATCTTATCAGGATGTCTTTTGTGGGTTTGCTTGGGAATATTACAAAATGTTGCAGGAGTTGCCTGAGTTAAAACACATTGTACTACTTTTCTTGGAGTTACAACAGGCAACATAGTTTATGCACTCTTCTACATTTCCATTGAGTTATGAAGACGAGACCTGAAAACCAGTTGCCAGCGTGCCTCCTGTCCGAGTGCCCTCGCTTCGCACACTCCACCCACCTGAAAGGCTTGTGTGTCTGCACTGTGCTCTTGATGTGCCTGTTTGATCTGCATGGTTCCCCATGCAGGTGAAGTGAGGGGTGCCTGTCTTTACACGTTTCTTAATAAAACGTCCTGCATTTTTCTGTCTTTAGGCTATTAGATCAGCTTCCCAGAGCCAATGTTGTTTTCCTAAGGTATCTGTTTGGGGTATTACACAACATTGAACAACATTCCTTATCTAATCAGATGACTGCATTTAACTTAGCAGTGTGTATCGCTCCAAGCATTCTTTGGCCTCCTACTTCCTCCAGCCCAGAACTAGAAAATGAATTTACAAAAAAGGTAATGACATTTTTCATTTTATGTCCTGAGTCCTCAGTCCCTCATTCTGAAACATTTGAAATTCACAATATGCTGAAACGCAGTTTCTTAAAGAGCTAAAGTAGACTCTTTGTGTGGGTTTATTGGCCTGTCTGTCTGGTAGACTATAGCAAGGTGAAACATATAAAAACTTTTAAAAAAAAATCAATGGTTACTTCACTTTTCCCTTTAAGGAGGCTGGAGAGTAGGACTGACTCAAACCACACGTGGTAAGGAAGCACTCCTTTACAAACCAGGGCCTTTGAGTTCAGACAAGCCAGAGTTCAGCTCTCAGTGCCAACTTTTACCAGCTACACAATCCTGAGAGAAGTTGCTTACTGTGGTTTCTTTTGTAATGATGCAGTAGGAACTGAGATCCCGCCCCTGTAGGGCCTGGCTGTTGATCAGGGGCTTGGGTACCAGTTCCTTTTCATCATAGCACGTCACAGCTGCTGAGGCAAAGAATCTATAGGTCAGCTCCTATCCATCTCAGTGGCAGCACAGCCCCTGTAAATGCTCCTCTCCCCATAGGCACCTCACTTAAGAAGGGTAATAGGGAGCCATGCTGAGACTAGTCATGAGTAGCCCAGGTTTGCATGCTGTCTGCCTGTCCCTCTCTTCCTTCTGTATTCACAGAGGAGCCCTTGTCCCAAATTATAGCAACTTGCCCTTTATACAAGAAATCCTTGTGTGTCTTTATTACTGATAGTTGATAAATTTTAATAACAAAGTATGTTTCTCCCATCCCAAACACCCTATGGAGTGAGAATGCTTGAAATTGCCTTAATTTAAAAGATGGAATTAAGGATATAAAATGTTAAGACTGCGCCAAACCATAGATGATTGTAGTCTGCTGCCTCAAATTCGGTTCTGTGCCCAAACTACTCTCTAAAGCACCATCATTTGGCAGTGGAGCTTTTATACCGTTTTGATTACTTCCCTCTATTTGTTTCCATTTTGTGGCCAAGATTAGGTTGTGTATATGAAATGTGACAGGGGAGCTATATGAATAATAACACTTGGATTCTTTTCATTGTGCACAGGTTTCACTTCTTATACAATTTCTGATTGAAAATTGCTGTAGGATATTTGGAGAAAAAATCACTTCTCTCTTGGGGGATCTCCCTGAGAGAAGCGACAGCAGAGAACACACCTCAGGTACCGTGGAGAACACCTTCTGTACGAGCTAGATGTTGTCTGAGAGCCTCTGGCCTGGGACAGTAGGACCCGGGGCTTGCATTCCTTCCTAGGAAGGCCTGATAATAGATCAGTGTGATGGGGTTAAGATGTACTTGGGTTGAGGCCTCGGTCTACAAGTTGTACCCTGGAGATTTGAATCCTTATTTTAAATAAACAGAAGAACTCTGCTATATATCAGAACTTCT
Source organism: Alexandromys fortis (assembly GCF_014885135.2). Lineage (NCBI taxonomy): Eukaryota > Metazoa > Chordata > Mammalia > Rodentia > Cricetidae > Alexandromys > Alexandromys fortis. The sequence goes on from NW_026067973.1 coordinate 7,730,921, forward strand.
GCTGTTGAAACTAGAATCAAAGGTCCAGAAAAGCAGGGAAGTCCTGGTTTGGGGTGCTTCTTACCCTCACCACCATCCCTAGTGGTCTCTAAGACCTCAGAATCCTAGAGTGCTGGGAGCCAGTTTGAAACATCTAGCATCTTTGAAGTTGAGGGTGGGGAGAGGGTCTGAATTTATAGACATAAAACCTCCAGAATATGAGTTCCTTGCCACCAATTGCTACTATGCGTCCTCCAGTCTATAGTTCTGTGCCATCAAACATCAGTACTTCATCTATAAAATATGAACAATATTTACCCTTTCAACAATGCTAGAGTCACACAAAGCAGTGGCTAACTTGAGAGAGCTTTATGAAAGCTTTCACAGAAATTGGCATGTGTTTTGTGTAACTGTATGCAACACTACCCTGTCAGAATAGAGACTCCTACTCAAAACGCAGGTCAGCCTGACCCTGGCTCATTTACTTCTAATTATTTCTTTATTTTATGACATAACTGTTGCTTTGAGAAACTTCTTAAGAAGAAGTCACTTTATTAGAAACTTCTTAGGAAGAAGTCACTTTATTAGAAACTTCTTAGGAAGAAGTCACTTTATTAGAAACTTCTTAAGAAGAAGTCACTTTATTAGAAACTGAGATGATGCTAGCATTCACACCCCCGGAAGATTTTTGTCTTCAGCACTAACATTTGGGATAATGGAAAGATTTAGACAGTTAAGATGGCCTAGTGCCTAAAGGTGCTTACCCCCACCACCACCCCCATAAGCCTGACGGCCTGGGTTTGATTCCCTATCACTGGGCGCCATCATGGTGGCATGAAAGAACCAACTCCAGCAAGTTGTCCTCTGACATCACGTGTGCCTTCGCCTCATGTGCTGCTGGCTCCCTCTACATACAGAATTTTACATTTTTTAAAGATTCTTTTCTGCTTGAAGGTAGAAATTTGAACTCTACACATGACAATAAGCATGGTTTTGTTTAATGGCAGCCCAGGCTGGATTTGTAAGAATGCTAACTATGGTTTCATTTCTGTCCACAGATACGTCTTGTTTCCAAATGAACGACTCCTCTTACGACAGCTTGGAAAATGAGCTCAATGAGGATGCTGATGTTCCATGCAGTGACCTGGTGACAAAACTTGGCCAGGGGAGCAGAAGCATGGACTCTGTCTTAACCCTCAGTGACTATGACCTTGAACAGCCTGAGGTGGAAGGCCTTTTAACTCTGAGTGATTTTGACTTAGATCAGTCTAAAGATGAACACATTCAAATGAAACAACCTCTGGAGTCCAAGCCTGTGAATGTTTTTGTACCCTATAGGAAAGTTTCACTGGGGGAGCACACTAGGGCCCCAGCTGGCCCAGGTACACCCAGCTGCCTGCCTGTGGCTGCAGCAAATGCCCCCAAAGTCCTGCGGCGGCACCGGCGCTGCTCAGAGCCCAGTATCGACTATCTTGACACAAAGCTCTCTTATCTCCGAGAGTTTTACCAGAAAAAGCTGCGCAAGTCCAGCTGCGATGCTGTGCTTTCTAGAAAGGATGAAGATTACCTAAAGCAGACCCAGCCCCCGAAGAAAGGGGGTAAGACGTGTTTTAGACAGAGTTCAGTCACGGGCACTGACATCAGCAAGAAAAATGCTACTAATGAACACATTAAAAAGAAAAGCTTGTCTGGTCACGAAGGAAATCAAGTGACACCGTTAGCTAAGTCCAAGCCAGTGGCCATTTCTGTGGCCTCTTACAGTCACGCATCCTCCCAGGACCGGTCCAGGAAGCAACCCTTTGATGCAGATACATGCGGATTCTCCCCGCCACACATGGCAGATGCCAGGAAGAGCTCGCAGGTACATCGGCGCTGTTCCGAACCCAGCATAGATGACCAAAACTACAAACTGTCCTATCTCAGGGGGATCTATTCAAAGAAACAACACAAAAGCAGCTGGGAGACGGGCCACTTGCATGAGGAAGAGGACTATCTCAGAAGGCACAAGTCTTTGCAACTCGAGGGGCAGAAGCTCATCAACCAGAGCCTGGTCATGGGGATCGAGGTGGGCAAGAGCAGTGGCACACACCAAAGCACTGAGAAGGCCTTGCCCCCAAGACTCAACCTCTGCCCAAGGGCTAGCTATTCTAGCTTATCTTCCCCAGGCACGTCCCCATCCGGCTCCTCGGTAAGCTCCCAGGACAGTGCTTTCTCTCAGATCTCTGAGCACTCTGTGTTTACTCCCACTGAAACTTCCTCTCCAATAGATTGCACTTTTCAGGCTCAGAGAAAACAGGAAGAAGAGCTGTCCACTGACTGTGACAGTCCCGCCCTCGGACCTGGAATACCTGGTCCCTCCACGGGGCAGGCCAGCAGTCATCTAACTTATTTAAGAAAGGGTCCCGTGGAGCAGCCGTCACACATGCATTCTGTGACTGTTCACCCCAGCGCATGGCTGAGAAGTGGTTTGGTCACTTTGAAAAACTGGTCCCTCAAAAAGAAAACAAGAGCAGCCAGACCAGAAGACAGGAAGATCTGTTCCCTGAAAGAACCTTTGGGGTTCCCTCCACATGCTCCTGGTACTCCAGAGGCAGACCCTCTGCAAGAGAGTCAGGATGACATACACCTGAGGGCAGATGAAGGACCTGGAGTTGCACAGACAGCCCGTGGGTGTGGTTTCTATGCCTGCCAGGACTCTGAGCAACACTCCGCCTCTCCATTCCACCTGCTGGAAGGCAGACTCAAGCTTGGTATGAAGTTGCAGGAGGGAGAAGAGAGCGTAGGGCAGCACCCTTCTGACAGCCCCTGGGAAGGAGCCTCAGCAAATCTGGAGATTGTGGAGGATGTGACCAGCCCAGATACAGAACCTACAACAGCCTGCGATGCTGGGGACAGACACTTAACCAAAGACAGTGACCTGCAATAAGAATATTATATCAAAATAAATTATCCGATATCTTTAAGAACAGGAACCGGGCTAATGAAAACAAGGATAGTAATTAGTATGACCCCCTTTTCTAAGACACCTGGGGTAGGTAGCATGAGGACAATCATTGCTAATACGACAGCTTCTTTGTTAAGATTATGTGGTAAAAGCTGGTTTACACGTTTCATCATCTAAAGTTCCGAAAGGCTTTCCTATTAAAGCATAAGTTAGTCCTTTCCTGAGACAGTAGGATCCTGACAGAAGGGTAGAAGAGGTGTCCTTCATTTAGGCCTCCTTGTCTCAGCAGTCTGTGAGCTAGCTGTCTTGAAGGACCAGAGCACTTTAAATGAAGCCGCAGTGACGCAGAGAGGAACAGCAGAGAGAAGCCATCTTTATGCCATGGCACAAGCAGGCGAGACAAGGGGCTCCTGAGCCATTCGGGAAAGCGTGGACATTCACTAAGGAAGCCGTGTAAAACCTGAATCCAAGCCCGTGGCTTTCTCTAGTCATGTGTCGTCACCAGGGTCACTTTATGGACCAGCTCGTTAATAAAGACAGAGTAGAGAAAACCAGTGGTTAAAGAGCTATGGGTGCCGGGACAGCACAGCTTTGTAACTGGGTGGCTTGGTTAATTGTTTTTCTGTTAGGGTTGAATTTATTCACATCTTTAAGAAATGTCGATGTAAAGACAAAGAAGGACGTTTGCTCACTTTGGTGTCCTTCACACAGTGCCTGTGATAATAAAAATAAATGTATCTTATCCCTATTTAGAAAGGGCCTGCTGACAACATTTTCTCTAGTAATGTAGAAAAATAGCCATATAAGAATTAGAGAAATGATTCTTTAACTTTCCCTGGCTGACTAATCTCAGAGGCAAGGCTACAGAGAAACTAGAGATGCCATATTTTATGCCATGTTGATAGCAACATTTGTGTAATCAAGAAAAGCTTCTTATTATGCTGATGGTCATTCAGAAAATGTGTGTAGAAATGTATCCAGGCAGAAAGTTGGATCCTTCGATACTTAAGATGTCATAGAAAGGCCGCTGACTTAGACTTAATGGCAGGTTATCACGTGAAACTTTTCCCTATCAATCACCCCGCGTTTTGATTACTGGCAGTTTCCTGAAATGACATTGCCTTCCTGGTTCCACAAGTATTATCTGTCAATATGGCACCTCTGCGGAGATGTTTCTCTGCAGCACTGCTTGTCAGAGTCAACCAAAAGGAGCACACGAACAATTGTTAATTATCCTTTCATTCTAGAGATTGCTATCGATTAGAGATCGACAGGATGTAAGGTTATTATTGAGTAGAACACACAACAAAGATGCTGTTGGGCTGTCTCCGATGCTCACTGCCTTTCTTGCCAAAGTTCTCCATCTTTTCCAAATGGTTTGTGGATTATAAATATTAAAAGTTTAGACCCCAGAAATTTATCTTGAACATCTCTCCTCTCTTTTTACCTTCAAGGCTACACCCAGCATGTTTTCATCCCTAGGGGTAAGATCTTGTCAGCCAGGATGAAATGGATGATGCATCCTAAAATAGATGTGCATCCTCCTTCATTTGAGATACTCACCTATTAGAAGTTGCCTGAGTCTACGTGATCTCATGAATCCACTGTAGAAAGGACTTTTCACTCAAAAACTAGTTTATCCCAAATTATTTTCCCTGCCAGCCACCAGGAAACTCATGGCAGATCTTGAGTTTCCTTCTCCCAAACATTGCATTGCAGGTCGTAGGATAAGAACCTAAGTATTAGCTGTAGAAGTGCCGCCTACCTCTCAGGGGCATGGCCCTGTTTGCCCTAATCATAATTAACTTTTAGAACTCTGTGTCCAAAGAGCTTCTTCACAACACTGGCAATCTCAATCAGCTGTGAACTAGATCCCACCTTATAACCCACCACTTCCATGCGAAGACTCCTAAGTATCCATGTGTATCTTTTGTGGTATTGATAGATAAAGTTAGCAGGACGACCCTTCCCTTTAGGGCATACTACTGTCAGAACTGCAAGATGTGAATGAAGATCCAAGGACTTCGAATGTCTCTCTGGAAGAAATGCATCCTGAACACACTAAAGAGTTCTGGCTTTTCTTGTCCTTTTATAATGGCCAGTAGAAAATTGTCCACCCAGTTTGAAGCATAGAAGAAAATAGTTGGTAAGGTTCTCCATCAACCATTCGACGCTGTTTCCTTATATGCTCCCGCGATACTCAATGTGAATAGTCTGTTAATATTGCTGTAAAGTATTATATGATTTGAACACAGACATGTCATTTTATTAGACTCCATCAATCTATAATATATTAGACTGATGCTTTATCTCAAATGCTATGAGTTTGTATAATATATCTTGACAAATTTTATTACTGTGTTATGTAACAAAATGTGTATTTTTGTACCTTGCAGAAACTGCTGCTAACTTTTAAATTGTTTGGTTTTCAAGGCACTGATAATGGGCATGAACAAGTCCATGCTGTGTGTTAAATAAAATGTCATCCTGCAGTTAACAGGCCCACAGAGAAACGCTGACTGCGGAGAGTTCTTTCGCTCGGCAAGCCTGAGCACCCTTTGAACATTTCATACACAATGAGTTGTGGCCTTAAGTTTTTACTCATAGTTTTTCTAGGGGAACAAAAGAGTGAAATTGTTTTTCGTTTTTATATTTTTAAATCTTGTTTACCAAATAAGTTATGCTTTATACATAACAGTCCCCCATTTTGTCAGAAATTGTGTTTTTTCATTGTATTTCTGTAGCAATGTGGACTAGTTTGTCCATATGCTAAAAGAAATATCAGCTCAATTTGATTAATTTGATTGTGTGTATGAGATTATTTCATTTTTAGGCCATTCAGTTGACTTTCTACACACACCAGGATATCTGTGCTTTAGAGGTAATTTATGAAGTAAGACATTTCTCATGACTACTAGATCCCTGACTTGAGCTTTATCACGTTGTCTCTGTATAAGTTCAACTACTGTTTTCAAGGAATTCAGCAGCTAGAAAAACAGATTTGTTAGGTAGGAATGACAAAAACACTTTCACAAATGGTATTGATTGTATTTCTACAATGTGCACACACTAAATTCTATCTAAATTTTAGAGAAAAATAGAAACTTACTTTTAATGAGGACTCAATTGAATATTTTAGTTAAATATTTTCTTTATAGTCTACTTTGCATGTCATAACACTGAATCAGAAGGTTCTAATTTGTCAGCCCAACAAAGATCTTTCTGTTTTTTTTTTAAAAAGCTTCCAGTAATTTTTTTATACTGTGAATAATAAATTTGGGTAAAGCATTTGCTTCAGTTTCTTTCATTTTAGTTATGAGGTCTTCTCATAAGCAAAGCTTCCTGTGAAAGGAAGAAATCTCCCAAGGTCTGTGCTGCCAGCTCTAAGCCCTTCCTGCTTCTGAGCTACCTTCATGGCGCGTTAATTCCTTTTTCCTTTTTCACTCCATTAAAACCCTTGAAAACCATCTTTGTACAATGTGAATAATTATGATAGAACTGGCCGAAGGCTCTAGTCTGAGGTTTCATTCGCAAGCTTTGGTTTTGAAATCTCGTATACACACACAAACTGTGGCTACTCTTGGATTAGAATATTCTCTGTGTGCCTTTTGGGAAACATCACACAGACGTTTTTAGATGACTTAGAAGTGTTTCTCAGTAGTTTCATTTGTCAAGGTAAAAATAGTGTTTAGATTTTTTACCTCGCATAGCAATATAAGAAGCAGGCTTGTGGACATTAAGATTTCAGGACTACTTTTTTTCATCTGTGTTTTAGATGACATTAACTTAAACTTAGAAATTATCTTTGCGGTGTCTTGTGTAAGAACTGAATAAATTGGCTAAAACCTTCTGAGATCGTCTGTTACTCAGAGAAAATAAAACGGATACTGTAGCTACGAAGAATCATTCTTTCTCCACAAGACCCAGGAACCAAGATTATTACTGCCTACAGTTTCCACGTGTAAAGGAAATATTTTATAGCTTTGGCCCCAAAGTGGAACAACCGTGAGCATAGGATATCAAAATACATGAATGCTAAGAAGTTTCCTGGATGGCGCATCAAACGAGTTAACTCAAGAAACAGAATGACAGAGACCTAAAATGCAAGACTTCAGGGAAGACTTCAATTAGAAAACATCTCTATGATACTAATGTAGAAGAGGAGTTGGGATTTAAAAAAAAAAAAAGATTTCCTATTCCAAAAAACTTACAAAAAAAGAAATCAGCCTTAATGGGATTTTCTCCACAAAAATAATAATATTAATAATAATGGTTTCAACAGGACAGGGTCAGCAGTAGCTACCAAGGGAGTGTTCCACTCATTCCCAGACACAATCAAGGTTAGAAGTGCAAACTGGAATGAGCTACCTAGGCTGTGGAGGTGCAGCTAGGGCTGAGTAAGTGCAGTGTGTGCAGAAAGCCAGAACCAAAGGAGCTTCAAAGATGGAGACAACTGTGGCAAAGAAGTCTGAACTGAGATTCTCCACAGGCACCATGAAGTTGATTGAGGTCATTACACTCACACCACTGCCTGGGAAGACCACAAAAGGGCATTAGAAGTGTTCTGAGAGGGGAGCAGTCTCATTGGAGGCATGCCTTGGAATGGAGTGAAATAATCTGTTCAAAGAGATTATAGCAGAAAATTCCACAAACCTGGAGAGAAAATGGACATTCAAATGTAAGAGGCCTTTTTTAAATGCCATGTAGACATAATCAGAGAACCACTACCCAATAAGCCATAGTCAACATGGTAAAGCTGCCAATCAAAGAATGTTTAATGCCATAAGGAGAAGACTCTTACTAGTGTTTACCATAAGAATATCTGCTGCTAGCCGGGTGGTGGTGGCACATGCCTTTAATCCCAGCACTCGGGAGGCAGAGGCAGGCGGATCTCTGTGAGTTCAAGACCAGCCTAGTCTACAAGAACTAGTTCCAGGACAGGCTCCAAAACCACAGAGAAACCCTGTCTCGAAAAACCAAACCAAAAAAAAAAATCTGCTGCTGTCAATAATAAAATTAAGAAATGCATGGGATGATGCCAGTCATTGGTAGATCCAGAGAAGGCATCTAAAATTACTAGCAATAAAATTACTAAAGAAATAAGAACATCAAGATATCAAGACAAGTACAAAGTAAGGCATCTCACTCTAAGCCAGCAGGAAGAAAATACTTAAAGGAAAACTACCTAGAAGAAGGTTTCGTCCACCAGAGCGCCAAAGAAGAGAGTAATATTTCCTGAAAGGAAGAGTGAGCAAAGGAGAGCTGGGAAGTCCCACACCAAGTCCAACAGAGTAGATCAGCAAATAACTAATCCATACCCCTAAAATAAAAACAGGAAATAGCAGACTCAGTAATGGCATTAAATGCAAGTAGTGTCAACTCAGCACGTAATGGGTATAGACCGGATGGATTTAAAAGCACAGCACAACTGTGTTGTCTCTGAAGTTTTAAAGACTACCTGGGGCAAGGGGGCGGTGGACAAAAGGTGAGAATCAAAAGATGAAAACTGACCAAGCAAGTGGGTGTTAAACTTGTACAGCCATTCTCAAATCTGGTAAAGTAGACTTCAAATGGAAACCACTCAGTAGATCAGCATTCCTTATGGATAAGAATTTATCCAGAAGACTGAATCTCTGCACTCAGTGTTGCAGCTTCCTGTTTCACAGAACCAACACCATAAGGCATAAAGGTAAGACAGGTCATACTACAGTCAGAGTGGGTAATTTAAATAGCCTACTTTCCTGTTTAAATGGACCTTCCAAGCATAAAATTCAGCAGAAAAAAAAAAACTTCAGAGCTACACTATATCAGTTGAATTTAACTAATTTACAAATTTCCAACAGTCATGAATTACATGTTTTCAGCAGAGTTTATAAACGGAATAAAATGTGTGTGTGTGTGTGTGTGTGTGTGTGTGTGTGTGTGTGTGTGAAATAATGACATTAGGGCAGTAATCTATCTCCTGGGGCCTGGGGCGGGGGGAGGAAACAAGACTAAAGAAAATTGCTGTTAAAATTCTATTAAACTTAAGGAAAAGCTAAAACCTATACTTCTCAAACTGCAAACTGTGCAGGAGAAATGTTGCCAAATCCACTCAACAGAATAGCATTCCCATGATAACAAAACTAGATGTGGACAAAAAGAAACAAGGAAAACACTGACCAATCTCAATGAGCATACATAAATGTAAAACTTTTCAACAAAATACTTGCAGTCAAATTAAAGAACACATTAAGAATATCATACAAATCATAACTAAGTTCATTTACTCCCTAGATACAAAGTTCACCCATTATACTCAAATATAATATGACATTTTAAGACTTAAGTTATAGTTACATGATTTCTGTGTTAACAGAGTCAGAAAAAGATATTTGATAAAAGTTCAAAATTCCGTCATGATAAAAGGCCTGAAAAAAACTAGGAACATAACATAACAAATTATGTTAGAAAGCTAAGGTCAACATAGTTATGAGGGGAACAAAATACTTCCTCTAATATCTGGAGATGGGTCTCCACTCACCACTCCGTAAAATACTAAGATACTTAGCTACAGCACTAAGACGAGAAAGAAATGAAGGAAATAACAATAAGGAAAGAGAAGTCAAATAACCCAAAGACTGTTCCAGACCCTTAGTTTTCCTGTATATCAAAAATGAACATGCTAGAAACTGTTCCAAACACAATAGCTTAAAACCCTAGGGATAAACCAACCATCAAGGTGAAAGCCTTAGTTAGGTTTTTCCATTGCTGTGAAAAGACACAAAATCACAAAAGAACACAAATGGAGTCACAAAGACACAAACGTTAAAATCACCTTAAACATCAAGGTGATGGATGCTGAAAGTGTCACAAGAGCTGATCTCGAATTCTACTGAAGAGTTAGAGTGGCAAAGACAGCACGGTCTTCTGCACAAACATAAACGTGTAGGTGTAGCCCAATAAACTAGAACACAGGTCCAAAAAATAAACTCATTGTTTTGTTAAAAAATAGGTTGTTATGCTATCAAAAACATATATTGATTAAAAATATAGTATCTTCAACAAATAACACTGGGAGAATTAGATAGCATGCAAAGACTGAAATTAGGTCCCTCTCTTTCATCCTGCATTTTGAAAATCAATTCGATGTAAATAAAGGACTTTACAAAGCCATCCATGCCGAAACTGCTGGAGACAAGAATAGGGATGATGGTTTAAGATCAGCAGAGGCATGAACTCCTTGAAATTTACTTTGAGCACAAAAATTGGCTCCAAGGACTGACAAAGGAGATTACATCAAATTAAAAAAAAAAAAAAACGTTTGACAGACAGACAGAGTGAATGGAAAGCAATCTTTGACAGCTGTATCTCCAGGGCTTGATAGATACCATATATATAAAAGAACTACAAAAATTAAGCATAAATCTTCTAGTCAATAAATGGACTAAAGAACTGAAGAGACAGCTCTCAAAAGAAGAAACAGAAATACTCAATAAATATTTGCAAAACTGTTCAACATCCATAGCCATCAGGAAAATACAATTAAGAGCACTGTGAGATCTCAGCTATTTCCCATCAGAATTTAATATGAGAACTACAATATGACCCAACGACACCACTCCTGTGTGTTTACCCAAAGGGTCAATTTTTCCCTCAGAAACGCCTGTACAGCCGTGTTTAATGATACAATATCCACAATAGCTAAAAAGTAAAACCATCCTAGTTACACATCGACATATAAATGAGAGAGAAATGTGATATATATACACCATAGTATATTCAACATTAAATAAGAAGGAAATTGTGACGTTTTGGGGAAGAAGGGTACCACAGCAAATCATTAAGTAAAATTAGAGAGGATCAGAAAAATATCATCTTTTCTATAATACATGAATCCTTTAAATTTATCTTATGTATAATATACACATGTATGTTTATAAAATTTATATAGAAACACAAAACTTTAAATATCCAAAGTACTTGAGCAGATATGAATCCTGGGGGTTTTAAAATATTTGATTTCAGATTATAGTATAGATCCACAGTAACAGCAGCAAAAGCTCACAGCCTCCATCCTCCCAAAGGACAGGACAGAGACTGCAGACATAAACTCTGGATGAATCAAAAGCTCTCAAGACCTTGGAAATGACTAGAAGAAAAGGCTGCAGAAATGCCCTAACATCCTTGCTGAGGTAATGACTTCCTAGACAGATCTTCAGTTTCTCAGGAAATCATTAGACTTGATAAACTGGAACTGAATCGAATTAAAAACATTTAAACAGCAAAATAAAAAAATCACCAGAGTGAAGACACCAGTCACAAAATAGAAGATCCTAGCCAGCTGGTTTTCTGCAAGAGGGTTGATATTCTTTATATATAAGGAACTCAAAAAATATACAACAGTCCAGTTTAATGCATGGTCATATTGTATGAAGAGACATTTCTCAAATCGTAGCAGAAAATTTCCCAAATCCATGGAAATGTCCACCTAGGCTTCCAAGGCATTTAGAACACCAGCTAGACACACCAGAAAGAACCTTCTCACACCATACGAGAGTTAAAACACTAGAACACCAGAGAAGAACCTTCTCACACCATACTAGAGGTAAAACGCTAGAGAGCAGGTGAAGCTCCCAGCACCCATGTCCGGTGGCTCGCAGTACCTGTGGCTCCCGATCCAGAGGATTCCATGTCCTCTTTTGGCTTCTCCAGGCACATCTGTAGCATACATTCACACATGTGCATATACATATACATAAATTAAAAAAATTCAAATCTAACAGATTTTAAGACAATAAGCATTCTCATATCAAAAACAAAGCTCAAAGAAAAATAAGATCAGAGCAGCTGTTGATTTAACTAAATAAAGGAAAATATTTCAAAAATCAGCAAAACTGTAGATAGGTTCGTTAATTGAAGAAAAACAAAATTTGCAATCATCTACCTAGGATTACAGGTGACAGCCACACCTGGCTTGCTCATGGGTGCTGGGGATCTGAACTCAGGTCTCACACTCGTGGGACAAGCACACTGAGGTATCTCCCTGCTCCACAGGTCAAGGGTGGTGGCTTTGTTACTTTTAATTCTCACATCCTTTTGGCCAGAAGAAAGCATCTTTCTTTTAATTAGCTCCCAGGAACACAACGAACGAGCGTCGGAGGAGGTCAGAAGGAGAGCCACGAGCACAGCGATTATTTAGTGAGGTAGATGGGAGAAAGAGCTGGAGGGAAAAGGGATGCGGAGAAGGAAGATGAAGCTGACAGGAGCCATGGCATGCTGAGGAAATCTTGGGCCTGGTGTCCAGGGGGACTCCCTGAGGCAAGCAGGGACTCTGAGAGCATCTAGGGCAAACACATTCCTGGCAATGTGAAGAAAGGAGAAATTGCCCAGACGTTTAGAGCCATGGACGCGTGTGCAGATGAAGAATCAGTCTGACAGCTTAGGTATTTTTCCTTCTGCTGCTTCCAGGTTGTGTCAAAAGATTAAAAGAATTCGTTGAAAATCAGCCATTAGAAGTGACCTAAGACACCTACTGGCCAGCCTCAAATGACCCGTAGAGGCCACATCTGGCAGTGCTTCCTCAATTAGGAAGTAGCAGGGCGTTTCCTGTTTCTCCACGGCCCACATTCATCCTCACATTTGCTGACTCAAAAAGCAGGTCATCCAATGCTCGCTTGGAGACTAGCGATAGATGAGATGTGTCTAGGTGGAGACTCGGAGACCGCCTTTCCTTGGCCTTTCTTAAATGCCACATCCTTTCCACACTGAGAATCGGATCCCATCAGCGTTAGCTTCCAGTCCTCGCAGACATAAGCACAGCACCCTGGCACTTTTCTGGCCTCTATAAGGCATTCGCCCAGGGCATCCATCGGCATCCCCATGGACTCAGAGCTGTGGTTGTAGACGGAAACCCTTGGTCCTTTTAAGGACAGACACAAAAGCAGTGCTCAGTCCTAAGCAAGTCAGCCTCTGCGGAATGCTTGCCTTCCCTCCACAAGGTCTCAAGTGCAGGTTACATGCGATGGACAGGTCTGCATTCAAATAGCTCCCGGTGCCATGTGACACCAGTCTGTTGGCCTGGTGGTCTGTAAACAAAACTGGAGCATTGGGCTTTTACTCTTCATGCAGCTTAGGGTACCATGAGTCTGGGTGGGGCAGTGCCACCTTCCCCCTATCCCTTAGGTGGTAAAGGTGCTTTATTCTGAGGGCGAAGGAGCATAGAGAGTGTACCGCTGTTGCGCAGTCTGGGTCGTTCCCCCACGTTCCCCGCGCTCCCCTTCTCTTTCAGAGCGAACAGCTGAGGCGCTGACGTTCACCCTAAGTCTTAGCCTGCGAGGGACTGGTCAGTCTAAAACAAAGGCTTTCTCTCAGAGTCTGAGATTAAGGAAGATGAAGGCCCTAGGCCGCCTATCTGTCTACATTGGGCATATTGCATAATGATAGCTTTCTCCACATCTGCCCGGCAGCTTTGTAACATAACACCAGTCCGTGGCTTCTTATCTTTGCTGTCTTTCTTGTCCACCTCCCACCTTTCCTTCTCCGCAGCTGTACAGAGAAAACTGAGCCAGTCCTACTTTGAAGCCTCAAGTCTGGACCTTTTCCCTTAGCGCCCATTGTTTGCTGAGCTGGTCATTCAGAAAGACCTTTAAGCTGCCCATGCCCCGCCCACACCTTTAGCTCCTCCCTCCCGCAGGTGGCAAGGCTAGGCAGTCAGGCCCTCAGCTTCACAGGCTCTGAAGGCCCAACGGGGTGAGGCAGAGCCCAGATGTGAATATTTGCACTGGCATTTTCCCCAGTGGCTAGGTCAACTCAGAAGAAAGGAAAACTGAAACTGTCTTAGCTTTCAGACTTTTGAAGTCTGTTTTAGAAGGAAGCCTTGGGGTCTTCCTCCCCAGTCCAGAAGAAATGGCATTGTCTATGCATGCGAAAACAGACTAGATAGGCCATCTGCTTGACCCCAGTGTTAGCAGCAGTGGCAGCCTGTCCCGGCTTGATAATCCTGGGTCTCATGCATCCAGAGCTCAGTGGTGTGGTGTGGTATGGTATAGGTGGTTACCAAATATACCAAATTTAGAAAACAATGTTCTGCTTCCTTCGTTATCTCTGAGGAGGAAGGTGGAGAATATGAAGCAGAAGGGGGAGGGGGGATCTTGTCTTTCTGATTTCTGCCATTCTAGGTTATGTTCTCAAGGGTGTTTCTGTAGAGCGCTGAACTTTCCTGGCCACAGCTTGTTTGAGCTCCGCAAAGGTAGGAAAAAAGGTTCCCATAAATTATTCAGGAAAAAAAGAAAACACTTACACTGTATGGGTTATTGCAATGTTGATGCCCTTTACTTTAGACTGTGTTCCATTCTGACAAAATAAATCACTTCAATCACAGAAGCAAGACTGCCTGTGGGAAAATATGTTTATTTTTTATTTTTTATTTGTTCTGTGAGAATTTTCTAGGTGTAAATGCTTTAAAATATGATGGGGTATGAATTTACAAGAGGGACAGAGCTGGCCCTGCCCCCTTACCAGCTGCAGCACACAGAGGAGTGGCCTGTGCACCTCACCTGTACAACACTAGAGCTGGCCCTGGTGGCATAGCTGTGGGTGACCCAGCCCGAGAGCTTACAAACAAAACCAGCCCTGCCCCTCGCTGCTTACTGACAGAAAACTGGCAAGCTGACCATCTCGGTGACGACCTGAAGTTGCAGGAGCTCCATGACACAGGACCACAGTCGGGTGTCCAAGAGGATCTTTTTGTTTTCTTTTTTCTTGTCTTTTAGTTTTTATTATGTTTTATCTTGGGGGGTTGCAAGGGCAGAGCGGGGATATGAAGGGATAGAGAGATGAGTGAGATCGAGATGCACGATGTGAAACCACAGAATCAATACAAAGTTAAATTAGAAAAAAGTCATTGAATAAATATTCATTGATTTATTTTTAAGAAAAGATGGGGGATAGTTAAAGTAGCCAGTTGAGGGGTAAAAAGACTAGCTACCTTTGATAGATACTTGGGAGTTTGTTCTGAGTCCTCATGGGTTGTCAGCCTCCAGCTTTCATGCGACCAGCCCACTACACAGAGCTCTGACTGGAATCCAGCTCTGTGGACTAACATGCCTCAAGAATATTTTTCTAGAAACACAAATAAGTAGCGAGAGTCAGATTTGAGTTTTGCCATCTTCTCTTCCTGCCTTTCCACAACCCTTCAGAGCGTATGGATGAGGGGAAAGGATGTTTTTAAGAAAGAGTGACATCGGATGGAAAAGGAAATATGAGCAGGATAATGGATTGCTGTGGTTTTATGGGCACTGAGTTAGCCTGTGCCTTCTCACGGCCCTGCTGCTGGTCTCTTGTACTACTAAAGGGTGAACTCACCATCACATTGCATTCCGTTGTCTTCGGTCCTTTTCGAGCTCCTTGTTCTACTCTGTCTCAAGGCTGAAAAGAGCCTCTCGTGTAAAAATTAGACCATCCATCAAGGAAAAACAGCCAATTGTCGAAATTAAATATGTCTCTTTGCCAAATGATAGCAGTATGATGATGAAAAATATGGCAGTACATCCTGTCATCCCAGCACTCTGGAAGCTGCAATAGGAGATTCAAGACCTGCCTAGTCATTTTGAGATCAGCCTGAACTGTATTAACACCCTATACTCAGTTGAAATAAAAGCTGATGAACAGATCTGCCACAGACTGCCAGACTTTGGGATGAGACATTTTCATAGACTATATCTAACAAATCTAAAAGTAAAGAATTCATAGACACAATCGACTTTATAATGTTGTCAAAAGACCTGAAAAGACACTTTCCCAAAGGGATAAGCAAATGCCCAGGGAACCCTTGGCGGATGCCCAACATCATTAGTTTGAAGAAAATGCAAAAGTGGGTGGACAATGATTCTCCCAGAAGACATGGATTATTAAATAAAAATCTCAATACCAGATGTGGGATATCAACCTGCCAGCTGTTGGGCAAGGAGGCCCCAGAGACTCCCCAGACACGGGCTATTGCAATGGTGAGACCCTATTTCTGAAGACATTCTGGAGTTCCATAGCTGGAACTGACCTGGAAACTTCCTCCCCATTGGCCAGAAGAAGGTGTTATGCAGGCTCCTGGGGGAGCAAAACCATCAACGATCATACTCAGCTGTGAATCCTGCATGCTACCATACTCAGTGCCAGTCAAGACATGACTGCCGGTGCAATCATAGTGGCATGACTGTTGCAGGATAACCAACCACTTTCTGACTGCATCTGAGGCCTGCCTCCTCCACAGGAGGAAGCCATGTCTGATACTTTAAGCCTGGTCCGAAGCCCATGGCGCATAGATCATAGCCTCTGGGAGAAGGTGAGTGGAGACCTACTCCTGCTATTTTGCTAAACTGGCACGTTGTCAACCTGCTTTCTCAACATTTGCTTAGACCCATTAGTGCTGCTCTCAGCCTTAGTCAGAGAAGCTTCTTTTTGCAATGGACAGCAATTAATGCAGAGACTCACAGCAGGATCAATTGCTAAGAATAAGTAAGCATTGAGCGCTCAGCCCTGGATGGGACATCTAAGTGAACCCCCTCAAAGCAGAAATGTCTTCTGGAGGAGGAGGGTAAAGAATTTAATAGCCAAAGAATGGGGACGAGTTCAGAAATGCTGCTGCCTGGGCTCATTATGGTCATAAACTCATAGCAGCTGTGGTTACTTGCATAAGACCTGCATATGATCAAGCCAGTCAGCATTCCAGCATGGATTGGGGAGGAGACCCATGGGGTGCTCCCTCTAGCGGGGGAGCTATTGACATGATGGCTGCTGGGGGAAAGAGTTATTATTTGCAGGGAGGGTTTCTTGTAGGCTTCCTATGCTTATGTGGATGGCCTCATATACAAGAGCACTCAGGGAGCACTCTTTGGAGCCAAAGGGTCATTTTTTAAAAGAAAAGAACATGAAGAAGGGAGGAGGACTTGTTGAGCGGAATCCAGAAGGAGAGGCATGGAGGAACTGGGGGTTAATATGATCAAGATACATTTTGTGTGTGTGTGTATGCAATTATCAAGATTGTTTTTAAAAATCTCTTAATTTTAAAAAGAAAACACAATGAAAATCCACAATGAGGGCACTCCATTCTACCGGAACATCTAAAATAAGAAAAAAGACTGATAATGGATATGGAGCAACTGGAACTCAGACATCGCTGGATGAAATCACAAAACAGATACCTACTTTGGGAAAGTAGACATTTCTTATGAAGGAACTATATCTAGAGACTTACTTAATAGGAATGAATATGTATCCATACAAAGACTCATACAGAAAGATTCATTCAGTCATAAGAAACGAAAACTTAAAACAACTTGAATATTACTTAGAGAAAAATAGATAAACTATGGACTGTTATTGAAATGGAATACTACTTACTACTGAAAAATGAACTGAGAGCTGATATATACAACATGCTAAAGTTGGAAACACGCTAGATTGAGCAAAAACAGGCCCAAAAGTATACATTCTGTGTCTTGGTTACAGATGTATTGCTGGGATGAAATACCATTGCTGTAATTTAAACAGTGGCGTGCGAGAGAAAGATGCCATGTAACAGGCCTCGGGGGGAGGGTTTTTTATTGGTGAAAGTAAATGTGAAAAGGGGGGAGGGGAGAGAGGAGACCGGTCTCTGGGAACAGGAGCAGCATAAGAGAAGGGGGAGAGAGGGAGAGAGAGGGACAGGGAGGGAGGGAGGGAGGGAGGGAGGGAGGGAGGGAGGGAAGGAGGGAGGGAGGGAGAGATGGGAGGCAGGCAGGGCCCTTTTTAAAAGGGAACATAGTGAATGTACACAGCAGGTGCTCTTAGTGGTTGTAGCTGAGGATTGTTTCCTATCAGGACCCCAAGGGCAGGCCAGTGCAGATGCCTGAATACTGACATTTCTCCCTTTTTATTTATTATAAAAAGAAGAGGAGTTAGAAAGGGGTAGCGGGTGAGGTGTGGATGAGGACGTCATGTTCTCAAGACTACTTCCTGTTGACCTGGGGGCGTCATTCATCTGACGACCCCAGAAAGCTGGGGTGCTTCCCATGACCTGGAGTAGCTGGCAGTTTCACTTCACTGTCCAGGCACTGTGGACCATCAGGCACTGCTTGGACCTGGCAAACTTCTTTGGGGTGCTGCTGGCTCTCAGAACCCAGAGTGCTTGGTAGCCCTATGCCCCTAGCGCTATGACCAACAGCTGATAGTCCTGCAACCATAACTGACTAGGCAGGGAGTGAGGAAACGATGGCACAGTTCCCTTGAGTGCGGCAGAGAAGACAGACCCAAGGGTCTCCAATTCTTAGCATCACAGTAATTCAGATAGGTCCATCTCAAGATGGCACCGGCTGATTTGTGTTCCCCCAGACTTACAAAGCAGGGACCAAGGACTCTGAGCCCGAGAGAGACACAGTCACCTGCTACCAGTACTTCGAGAAAATCCAGAAGGCCAGGAGAGGACTGTGCTCGAGAAAGGAAGCTTCACGTTCAGGGGAATGGTCAGGGACGACCCAAATGCCAATACTGAACAGAAGGTGAAGCCTCCGGTGAGCAAGAAAGCAGATTTGCTGCAAGTGGAAAGGGGTGGACCTGTTGAGAGTGGGGCAGGCGGGTAGAGCAGCCTAAAATGAGCTGTCACTGAGCAAACGTACTGCACACAACAGTTAGTGTAGGGGGGGGACGGAAGAGTAAAAGGGTGACCCCCTCCTTCCAACCAGCAGGATCCCTGGCAGAATGTTGCAAAGGTCCCGTAAAATTTCAAGATATAGAGTGCTGGGAAGCAGATTTTTGATAGGCTTATTCCCCATGAGTGAGGCAGAATGAGATACAAACTTTTGATCAAGCAAGAACTGAACAAGAAAAACACAAGCTGCCCCAGAGAGTCGTCGTCACTCAAGGAGCGGCCCGCAAAGGACCCAAGGATCCAAGTGAGTCATCACGCGAAGGGTGGGGGCCGAGGGCTCTGAGCCCAAGAGAGCTGTGGCTGCTTGGTACCAGGACTTAATAAAGTCAAAAGTCAAAAAAAAAAAAAATCATGCTAGAGAGACAAAATACCTCCCTCACTCAGGAAACAGCAGAAGTAGAGGGCCTCACCAACTATACTGGTTTTGGACAGGGACCCAGCGATCCAGAGAAGCAAGGCTGTCATATGTGGACCAGGCTCCAGGATCCTGACATGCCTCAAATTGCCTGCGGCAAGGAGGAAGCACCAGGAAAACCTTTCCCGGTCAGGGAACCAATGTTGTAATTTAGAAAAAAAGTGGCACGTGAGAGAAAGACGCCGTGCAACAGAGTTCATGTGGAAGGGGAATGTAAAAAGAGGGAAGGGGAACTGGCCTCTGGGTACAGGAGCAGCAGAAGAGGAGAGAGGGAGGGAGGGAGGGAGGGAGGGAGGGAGGGAGGGAGGGGCGGATGGAGGGACGGAGGGACGGAGAGAGGGAGGGAGAGAGATAAAGACAGAAAGTCAGAGAGAGCAAGAGAGAGATAGGGTATGACATTTAACTACTTTCCTAATCCAAAGTCCTAAAGTCTACATTCTACCACCAAGTAGCATGTTCAGGCCTGTCATGACAATACCCCAGTCCTTAGTACTGTCTTAGTTACTGTTCTACTATGTGATAAAATGCTATAGCCAAGGCAACTTATAGAAGAAAGCATCTAATTGGGAGTTTTCCTAAGGTTTCAGAGGATTATTTAGTCCATGTTGTGGCAGTTAGGCATGGTGCTGAAACAGCAGCTAGAGCTTATATCTGATACCTCAGGCCAAGGCTAAGGGATAGTGGGAAGGAGAGGGAGGGGACAGAAGGTAGGAGGGAAGAAAGGAGGGAGAACAAGCAGCCAGTCTGGCATGGGCTTTTGAAACCCCAAAGCCCACCCTCAGTGACACACCTCCTCCACCAAGGACATACCTCCTGATTTTCCCCAAACAGTTCCAGTAACTGAGGACCAGGCATTCAAATATACGGTCCTATAGGGGCCATTCTCATTCAAACCACCATACTCCATGAGTCCCTGTATGAGAAGCTCAACAGCAGAAATACTAGTGTATAGCAAAGGTACAAGGGGACTTCTAGGGTGATGGACATGTTCTGCCTTATTTGGGAAGTAGTTACATATGTGTTTTCAAGTGTCAAAATGCTTCTAACTTAGCCAGCTTCCTACTGTACCTGAGGCAAGAGGATCTGAATTTGTGGCATCCTTCAAGACCCTCCATAACAAAACAAATCAAAGTCTTCCAACTTAACCTTTAAGATCTCTGTATTCTACTATATGTGAATTAAATCTCAATAAATTTTAAAATAGAGTCTACTGAGTTCATTGAAAGTCATAGCTTTATTCAGTGAAGGATATTTCCCCCTCTAATTGAAACTTGAGATCTAAGCTAATGAATGAACTCTGTAAATAGTACATGACATAAGGAGTAAAAGCTATGAAGAATGCGGTGACCCCTTATGTGATATTTTTATCTATGAAAACACACAAGGGTATACCAGAAGTACTTGCCAGTCACCCACCAAAAGGAATAATACAGCATCTGTCTCCAAGGGGTGGGTGGTTTAGCTGCTTAAGCCACGGTCATGTTAGACAAGGACACACTTCACTGTTAGCGTAGACTTCAGCTCTGATGACAAACTGGCTTCTAAATTTAGAATTGGCAGGACCACACACAGAGGTTGGCTTTAGACTTTAGAAAAGACTTATCAAAACAGAGCTTCCAGCCACACCTATTACATATAATCAACACATTCTAATTTAAAATATTGCTTACAAAAAGCACTGAGAATATGTATGTCAGGTGGGTACAGGTACTGCAAACAAAGACAATTACTCTGAATTCTTTAGTCATCTTTAAAACCCAACAGCCCCTTCCTTTCGATGGCAATGATCTCCTACCCCCCAGGAAACTGTCCTCAATGCCCTGTTCTGTACCTAGCAACCACCACCATCTCTCTGCATCCTGACCCAACCGGTTTGCCCTTCCACCCACACTTTGCCCTCTGGGACCTTGCCCCATCGGTCAGGCAAGGCCCTCTGCTCTCTACCTTGCTCTGGTCATTCAGCAGCTTCCATCCTGTTCACAGACTTTTGCTCTCTCAAAAGTCTTGGATAGGCAAGCCCTTATCTGGAGTCATGCAATTTCCATGTATGGAGCCATGTGACTGTGCTAATTACTTCTTTGTAACAATTACCTGACAAGAGGCAACATAAGAAAGGTGGGGTTAATTCTGATTCAGAATTTGAGGGCACAGCCCACCATGGGAGAGAGGATATGCCAGCAGGAGTGGCTTTTAGCTGACTGGGGCTTGAGTATCAGTGGACCAAAAGGCAGAGAAGGGGGAACGCCAGCATTCGGTGGACTGCATCCTTTTTCCATCGTCAGTTAATTCTGGAACCCAGCCTGTGGAATGGCGTGCCCACCACATCCGGAAGTCCCCCTCTCCCACTCACCCAGTCAATCCTCTCTGGAAATACCCTCACAGACACACCCCCAGATGTGCCACACAAATGCCACTGCTGGTTCTTAATCCAGTCAAACTGACAGCTAAAATTGACCATTGGAGGCTCTGGAGTCGTGGGCAACCCTGTACCACCTAACCCAAGTTCTTAACCTTTGTTGCAGACAGTTTAAAAGCATATACTCTACTGGTTGCCTATACTGCTGTTTTCCCTCTATTACCTGACCTGCCTCGCCATGCACCATGCTTCAGACAGCCCAATAACCATCGACTTGCCAGGAAGATAGCTTTCTTTCACTGGGTTCAAGATCTTAGTGATCAAAACGCTGATGCTCCTAAGATGTGTCCTGAGCCCTCTGCTCACCTTCATGTTATTTCTTACATCTGAATACAGTTTAGGTTCTGGGAATTTCATCCTTTCATCTCCTGGTGAGGATGCGGAAATCTTGAGATACTGATGACCCATACGTCATCTGCATGTCATAGAGCTGCCTGGAGCTAACTCCTGCACAGCATGCACACAGAGATTGGCGCATGTCCATTGTTGAGATCTGATATGTTCTATGGGTTGTGGTGATGTAAATACCTTGTTTTCAACACTGTAAATCTAAAATACTAGCATTAGAAGACTCTGGGCAAAGGGCTTGGGGGAAGTCACTGTACCTTCCTCTGCAATTCCTTCCCAGAAAATCTATATTTCAAGATAAAAATTAAAACCTAAAATAGATACATATATTTTTTATAAAGTAAACACACACCAAGAAAAGCCTTTGTTGACTCTCCGCTTTTCACAAGACAGAATACAAAATTCATTTGCTCTACACTCAAGATTGCACAACGAGCCACACAGAGCCTTTGCAGTCTGTGTCCAGGTCCTCTCCCTTAGACCTCGCATTCACTCTCTAGATGACTATTGACAACCCATGACGGACTGAAGCATTATAAACACAGCGGTGACCAAATAGACAGGGTGCCTGCCCTCGGAAACTTGGAACAGCCAGTTAAGCAATAAAGCGAGTTTTGTCACAGCTTGGGATTGTAACTGACAGACTGGCCAGTCCCCACTTCCATTCTGTTCTGCTCACTTTGCTCGAAATGCGCTTTCCTGTGTTTGGGATCCTCCGCTCCCCCACGCCATCAATTCATTCAATCATAAACAAACATTCCCCAAGCACCTCCCTGCGCCTTGCTGCAGCTGCACTGGAGCTGCAACTGTGAGCTATGAAGCAAGGCCCCTGCCCCAGGAGGCTCCCATTAGGGAAAGATGGATGATCCACAGCCAGCTAGGAAAACACAAAAGGACAAGATTTAAGAGAACGATCCAGGGAGTGGATTAGGCTCGTGAGCCAAGCAAGCATTCCTCCAAGCAGGTGTTATCTAAACTCAAACCTAGATGGCAAGAAAGGACATTCGACATAAAGGAGGAAGTGGGTTCGCAGGCTTAAGAAGGGAGATGTTTGACTTCGTTGAGGAGTGGAAAGGTCAGTGTAGTGAGGCAAAGTGGGAGGAACAGATAATAAAAGTGGGGGGGAAAATCAGAAAGGTAGGCAGGGGATAGTTGCAAAGGGTTCTGGGAATTAGGACAGCACAGATGCTGCTTGGATTTAGCCACAGGCTCTGGAAGGACTTGAGCAGGAGAGCACAGCCACATTCATCAGTGACAACAGTCGGCCGCTGTGCAGAGCAGGACTGGGGTGGGGAAGAGAAGAGAATCAGAAACAAGCTAGGGTCCAGAGATTCGGAGGCTTCTCGAGAGCCTCCATGCGGCACCGTTCTCATGGCTGGTGTCTCACTTGCCCCACGATTAGGGTGTCTGGTTTATGTCTTGCCTTCCTGAGTGGAGAGGTGCTGACAGAGTAGAGGGAGTGAGTGTTAGCCCCTTGTGCCTACCAAGTTCAGTCAGCATTTCTTAAACTAATTGGTCATGTCCAGCTTGAGGAGAAAGGAATGTAGATCCAGGAAGGCTCTAGAAAGTAAATGGCATTTGAGGTTCCCCACTAAGGAATGGGGGAAATTGGACACGTGGGACTTAGGAGGATGGAGAGGGTACCATGTTGAAAGAGAAAAAAAAAGATGGGAAACAATGGCTGTGGGGGTGAGCGCAGCAAAGCTGGGATCAGCTGGGTGGGACTGGGCAGAAGAGAAAGTAGATTGAAAGACGAGAAAACTGGATTGGGGCAAGATTACAATCATTTCTTAAAAGGTTTTAATCCAAAGACAGAGAGGAGCTGCTAAGTGTTTTTGAGCAGAGGAACGAGAAAATTTCGAATTCTGTAAGAAACTTAAAATGAAGCGCCTGGGATAGGGAGGGATGAGAACCAGGAAAGGCCAGAATGAGCGGAGTTCAGGGCAAAGGATGATGAGTGCCTGGACCAGCCTCTGTTCTTCCCCGGAAGCAAAGCATGACCTCCGAGAGCCTGCACCCACGCCATCACAGGCTGTGTGTCTGTGAACTGCCAGCAGCTGATAAGGTCGCCATGACTTATGTGTCTCGTGTCTGCTGTGGCAGCTGAGTATTTAAGACTCTATGGTAACTTAAAGTTGCGGAAACTAGGAAGTTCGAGCAGGACACTGGCGTCAGGGAACCATCACCCAGCACAAAGTTGAGAGAAAGCCAACAAACCCTCGGGCCCTTTCATAAGCCCCCTAATCATCTTGGAAGGGCGTCAGCTGTTAAAAGTTCTGGTTTGCCATTAAATTTTAGCACCTGCGTTTGGGTGGAGGCGCGTCGTTTAAGCCATAGCATTTCTTCTGAAACCTCGTGGTGGGTGGATAAAGATTGTTCCAAACGA
Organism: Alexandromys fortis; assembly: GCF_014885135.2. NCBI lineage: Eukaryota > Metazoa > Chordata > Mammalia > Rodentia > Cricetidae > Alexandromys > Alexandromys fortis. The sequence goes on from NW_026067973.1 coordinate 7,755,070, forward strand.
AGTGAGCACCATCCAGAACCTGAGCAAACTGAAGAGGGCTAAGAGACATCAGTGAAAGGCAGACCAGGAGCCGAGCAGCCCCAGGAGAGGGGTGGGTGGGCAAGGCAGGCCTGGCTTCGAGCAGGGGGTTGTTTCCGTTTGCATTTATCTCCTCCTGGTCTCTATCTGCAGCGACTCCCAACTCCTACCACCAAGTCGGGACATCTGCTGCATTGGCTTATTTTCCCATGAATGCGTTCAGCTGCTGTACTCCCCGCCGTGGTTGGTGTGTACTTTCTCAGTCACAGGACAACTCTCTCCCATAATGCTTGGCGCACTGGTAGGGAACAGAACTCTGACTTGGCTTCCTCTCGCTCTCTGGCCCACCACCGTTCTTCCCCTTGTCCATTTCTGCTTCCTGAGCTCAGAAAAAAAAAAAAAAAAAAAACAGGAGCTGATTGTTCACATGCACTAGACCGGGTTTTTTTGTAGCACGCAGAATGTGTTTTTCTAACATAATTCAGTCCACACAGAAAGTGTATAAAATAGGTGAGATTATCATTCCTACTAAACAGATGACAAAGCTAATAGGCAGCCTATACACATACCTGTGTGGTAACACATAGCCCAGAGACTGGATTTGACCCAAGTCAGTGACCCTAAACATAGGCCCTATCCTTCAAAGTGGCGGTGTCACCCTGCAACCTCGTTCTCAATGTCAGAAGCAGCAACAACAAACTCTGGACTGTGACGTAGGAGTATGATGTGGTATTCATTCTCCTGCATTTCTCTATACCTTTGAAAGAGTTCATAATTAAAATGTTGCTTTGAATTTTGCCTCCTACTCTTCAATGGCTTGAATTAAGACTTAGAAAAGTTCTGTAAAATCAAGATGTCCAGATTAAAATAACCTCAATAGAAATGTACCCCCCCCCAAAATTAAATGTGCTAGAGATACATTAAGGGTTAAAAATAAAAATCATTTTCAACACACAAAAGCTAGAGAGACATGGCTTAGAAATAGCTTTGGTAGAAAGAAGCCAGGTGGAATGAGGAAAGGATGGGTTGGGATGGCCAGAACAGAAGCATGAGTATTGTGTCTGTTTTGGATACAGAGAATTTTGCTTCAACCAGCCAGAGGCCTGTGGTTGCAAGCAACAGAAACTTATTGGCTGAAGCAGAAAAGTGGCTGTGTTAGTAACCTCTGCTCAGAGTTCTCAGGAGGCTGCAGAGGCAGAATGGGCACAGCAAGCACCTAGAGGACCAGGTAGCAGTGATGGGGTTTAGCTAACAGACAGGTTTGGCAAAGGGTGAGTGTCTACCGCAACGAAGACATGGCCAGGGCCAGAGAAGCACTGTTCCCATTAGCTCCCAGGCTGTCTGGGCAGATATGAGCCAAAGCTCTCAGTACCACCTTCTTTTTTATTAGAAGAGAGAGAAGGAGGAGGAGAAGGAGAAAAGAAGAAGAAGAAGAAGAAGAAGAAGAAGAAGAAGAAGAAGAGGAGGAGGAGGAGGAGG
>NW_026067973.1:7758886-7769667 GCF_014885135.2 Alexandromys fortis
CCCCACTCCCCATGCCCTACTCCCCTCCCCCTCCCTCTCCAGTCCAAAGAGCAGTCAGGGTTCCCTGCCCTGTGGGCAGTCCGAAGTCCTCCTCCCTCCATCCAGGTCTAGGAAGGTGAGCACCCAAACAGGCTAGGCTCCCACAAAGCTAGTACATGTAGTAGGGTCAAAACTCAGTGCCATTGTCCTTGGCTTCTCAGCAGCCCTCATTGTCTGCCATATTCAGTGAATCTGGTTTTATCCCATGCATTTTCAGTCCCAGTCCAGCTGGCCTTGGTGAGCTCCCAATAGATCAGCCCCACTGCCTCAGTGGGTGGATGCCCCCCTCGTGGTCTTGACTTCCTTGCTCATGTTCTTCCTCCTTCTGTTCCTCATTTGGACCTTGGGAGCTCAGTCCATTGCTCCAAAGTGGGTCTCTGTCTCTATCTCCATCCATCGCCAGATGAAGGTTCTCACTCAGGATAATGTTTTCTATTTCCATCCATTTGCATGCAAAACTCAAGAAGTCATTGTTTTTTACCGCTGAGTAGTACTCTAATGTGTATATATTCCACACTTTCTTCATCCATTCTTCTGTGGAAGGGCATCTAGGTTGTTTCCAGGTTCTCTTAGTTTCTGCTTTCTAATTCTTATGTAGCAGTTGCTTCTCTGGATAAAGAACTTCTTTTGTCCCTTATATATGGTTTCGAATGACAATATACATACTATCTTACTTGAAAGATGTACTCATGTGAGGTCCATCAGCAACCCTCTGAACTTCACTTGATTCATTAATCCAGCCCTGTTTCCCAGTACTGTTCTGTTTGAGGCTGGCTTCAACTGCCTCCGAGGTATAATATGATACACTCAATTCCAACCCAGCCCCCAATTTTTTATAAGGAAAAAGAATATTGCTATAATATGAGAAGGGCTTCTCAGTACAGGGATGTACAAAAATAATTAGCATAACTAGACGTAAATGCCCTTCCCTAAGAGGGAAGAACTCTGGTTGACACTAATGAACTAACAAGTTTTGCTGCTGTCTTGCTAATAAGGGAAAGGTGGGTTTCTTCAGAGAAAAGAGAATGTTGGAGCAGAGATGGCCTAATCATCGCCACCCTCCTCACTTTGGCTGTCTTCCCAATCACACATCTAGCTTTAACCCTCTCCACTCTGTGCCCAACCGGAGGAACCGGAATAAGAAGCCAGGAACGTCTTAAAAATAAACACCAATCGAACGTTTTCCAGGATTCTAACAAGGATCCCAACTCTAGCTTAAGAGTTCAAAACACAAGAGCTGGGCTGACAGGAGGCTCAGGAGGTGAAAGCAATTACTGGCAAGGCTGAGCCTCAGTTCAATCCTTAAGTCATGGCGTAGAAGGAAAGACTGATTCCCACAAGTTATCTGCTCACCTCCACACACGTGCGTGGCAGGCACAGGCACACACGCATACACACACACACACATGTTCTAGCACACACATAAATACATAAAAAATAAGTAAATAATACAAGAGCTGAGCACTACTTTTTCAAGGGCATGCTAAGATCCAAACTTGGGTGAGAAGCAAAGACAATCCCAGGGAGTGAGCAGATCCATTAAAACAAGGTAAGTCAAAGACAGCCAAGGGAATTACCATTTTGTTTCATCTCTGCTTCAGCTTGACCCCTTCCACCCCCGGCCAATAAGTATTCCATGTTCCTTGTTAAGAAGCCAGGAAAAGTGCTGAGCGAGAGGTGCCCTTATGATGGACACAAACCAATCTCTGGCCTCAGTTGTTCCCAGGTTAATGGGAAGACCAGCCCTATGCAGCCCCACCAAAGCAACAGCTTCAGAAATAGGCGGTTAAAGGCTGCAGTGAAGCCCAGGTCAAGGTTGTTCTCAATAATAAAACCTCACATGACAGAACTTCAAACTGTTATTCAAGAGCATCCTATGTTTAAGCACCTCAATAAATCTTTGTGAATTAATTAATTGCCCCTGCATATGTTTTTGCCTTGTCCTAGAGACTACAACTTCTTGGCTGTCTCTTCCTAGGTTGGGGTACAAGATAAATATTTGCATCTGAGATGAACCAGCCTTCATCAAACAACATCAGATCCACTTAGTGCTCTGAATCAAACAGCCACTCCTCAAATGCTAATTCAAGAGGATTTCACCTGAAAAACTTGGCCCAGGCCCATGCTTCCTCCCTGGGCCTTCTCCCTACCTACCCCACACTTGGCCCTGGTTAGCTGTGTCCCTAAATCATGCTCTTCTTTTGTGGAGCATGCCTGATCCCCACTCTCTTATTCTCCCCACTCCTCCCTCCCTTCTGGAGGGAGAGGTGCAGCATTCTTGTGCAGACAGGAGGCATCTCACAGAGCCAGCACGAATTGGCTGCCCTTTCCCGGAGCACGGAACATCTTGAAGATATTTGTAACTCTACTCGCGACTGGAGGATATAATTCATTGCTTGCTGAATCAAAGCCCGCCAGCTGCCAGGGGATTCCAGAGGCCATTTCTGTGATTCAGAAATGTAAAAACAAAAGAGAAAGGTTCAATTCTCATCCTCATCTCTCACCCGCACACAAACATGTGTACTCACAACCAAGTCAAGAGCTCCATTCTTCAATGAGTCACATAATTCTGTTTGTCCCCAGCCTCACAGCCCTTGATCTTCAAGGAAGATGATCCTACCTGTGTTTGGGACACACAGAGTTTGTGGGTGCAAATCAGGTACAAGCCAACTACAAGGTTAAAAGTGAAAGACTGTCCTTTAGAAGGGGCTTGTGGGACCTCCGCCAAGGCAAGGGATGCATACTCTCTCTCCTATGCAATCCATCATCCTTCAGTGTGCATGATGACCGCTAAGAAGATAGGCGAGGCTCAGTGGCTTTCTCAGCCTTACCTTTCCAGCTGAGGTGACAGGGCAGAGCTGCCGGCCAAGGCCTCTTCAGTGACTGGACCTGGGGACCCGAGAAAGAGGGTTCTTCCTCGTCATAGAGGAGCAGTTGCTGATCTGGTCATTGTTTTTTTGGTCTGGACTCTTCGTGTGTCTCCTTCACATGGAAGTTGGACAAATGTATATCATCAACCACATTCAACAGATTCCTTCTAAAAAACCTCCTGAAGATCAATAACAAGCAAGAGCTGGGTGTTCTGGAGCATGCGTGCCTATAGTCCCAACATTCAGGAGACTAAGGCAAGGGGACCAAGAGTTCAAGACCAGTCTGAGCTACGTACATGGAAAGTTCCAAGCCAACTTGGGATACCTAGTGAGATCTTGTCTCAAATTATATATATATATATATATATATATATATATATATGTACTGCCATATAGCGGAGCAGAATTATGTGACTCACATTGAGAATTTCTAGGGGTATAATTCCAGTTGATCCTCCTGGGAGCCCTTTGAGGTAAATTATTTGCTTGTCTCATTTCTTTACAGATGAGGGACATGAACACCAGATTATATGATTTGCCCAAGGTTAAACAGTTGCTGAGTGAAAGATACAAGATTCGAATTCAGTTCGGTCTAATGTAAAAGCCGTTGTATGAAGTAACCTACTGCTGTCTCTCTACTAAGCTCAGGGAAGTCTCATGATGTAAAGGCCCTTGAGGACTGAGGGTGGAAGCTTTTATGCCTTTGAGCAAATGGTAGCTTGTCTCTACTGAAGTAAGGGTATCTGTGGAAAGAACTCAAAGAACCCAGATGTGTGGATCAACTGTGCCAGCAATCAGTTTATGTCCTTCCAGTTCAGGGTGGGTTTGTTTCCTTCTTGGCATTTCCAGTTCCTCACTTTCCCGCCCCTTCTATGTGCACTTATGCATGTATATATGGTCTGTTTATGGTGTGTGTTTTCTGCAACCCACTGATGATCTTTTGCAGAATGACAGGAAACAGACTCATGAGAAGGCAGACCAGTGGGCACACGGATAGAGGCCAGATGCGTGGTGAACATGTGGAGGGATAGATGGATGGGTAGACTTGCAGATATGTGAACTGATAAGTTACCCAGGGGATAACTGAGTAAGCCAATAGACAGACTTACAGACAAATAGATGGGCATGGTTGCACTGACCCACACAGAGTCTGACTCTAATATCCCTGTAAGTAGGAGTCAGCTTCCATACATGGTCAGCATGGGGAAGGGAGGGACGGCTTGATATCCACCGTGGACTGCAGAGAAGTTGGCTCGCCTTCTCTGTCAGGCTGTATTCTGCTGCTCTCATTTGGGGGCTTCCCCTCTAACCATTCTCTCTGCTGTCTACTTAACTGGTATTTCCACAACTGGGTTTGTCTTTTGTGAATGGATTTTCACACTCCTCTCCCACCTGCTACCCATATCCGGAGGGCAAGACACATGTTTCTTTCCTGTCTTTTCTCTTTATCTCAGGGCGCTGTTGAGGACATGAGTGGATACTGAGTCATAGAGCACATCACATAAGAAATCCGTGGGCTTCTCCATCAGGGAGTTTCACTAGCTCTTGCAGATGCTGTCATAAAGCACATGAAGTCCTAATGACATCATCCACAAGCAACCATCACAGTTCACAAATGTCTCCTAATGGCATCATCCACAAACAGCTATGACTGTTCACAAAATATCTCGGTACCTCACACGGGTTATTTTTTGGGCATTTACTAAGTATATTCGAGCATGACAAAGTAAATCATGTAGAGGGCTCCCTGCTGACTTAAATAATTTGCATTTAATAACTCAATACTCATCCCAAACACCTAGAGGTAGGTCTTACTATTAGACATATTTTACAGATGAAGACCACACCAAGCAATGTTAAACTACCTACTCCGGGTCACACATCAGTGAAAGACAGAGGCAAGGATCAAGCCTGAGTTGACTTCTAAGCCTGTAGTCTTAACCTCCACACTATGGGGACAAGCAGTATGGACTCTCTCGACTTTGTGGGAAGTACTTTGACAGGTTTAGTCGATGCCTTCTGCCTCGCTTTGCCCACACAGTCTCTCTCGGGTCAGTCAAGAGATGCTGGAGTCCAACACAAAAACACAAGCTGACCCAAGCTTGTTCGACCCGTGAACCACCTGTCAGCCTCTACTCCACTCCCAAAGTCACCTAAGTAGAAACTCAAGGTCCGGGGTGAGTGACAGCACTCATTGATTTTGTGCTTAACTTCAGGGAGCCTCCAGTTCCTCATCTTCAAGGGGGAAGCCATTCCACCTAGAGCACTACACGGAGTTGTTGAGAGAATACAAGATGACTTATTAGATGAACAGGGCTTTGCCAGAGTCGTTGGCAGTATTCTGCACTGAGGTCCCTTAGAAAACATGACCTAATAGAGTGATTCAAGCAGGCTTCCCAAACGCATTACAGATCATTGCTAGGAAATGCTCGGTGGTGTTTGAATCCATCCAGCCTGAAAGGTTACTCTCCAGGCTCGTGAGTAATCCACCCTTATATCACTTTGGGCTCCTGGCCACTTGGTGGGGCGCCAGAACCGCTACAGGCTTGTTCCATTCAAACTTGGTTTGACCACAATCATATTAAATATTAAATCATCCAGTGGCCATAGCAAAGAAGAAAACTATGTCAGTGGTTAGCTATTCTGCCTTTAGTTGCTTCTCACAACAATTTCCTAAGCATTTCAGGCACTTAATGCTGAACCCAGTCTTAAAAGAAATGGCGTCAAGCCTGAAGGAACTTTGCCCTAATTTCACTAGAAGTGACAACAAGGAACCTAGACCCAGAAACTGTTTCTTCATGCTCCTAGCAAGCAAGAGACTGCAGAAGAAATGCAAAACTTCTGTTCTTGAGAGACACCGATGTTTTTCAGCTGGAATTCAGGTCTATTATCACCTTATGCCATTCATGACACTAACATCTGGAGCTTTCTCTCCAATTCTCTTTCATCAGACACTTCCTCCACATGATCGAGAACAGGAAAATCAAGCTTAATTTCACCCTCAGAGGGATAGCCGACATGTGAGCCTTCTTCCTTGCAGAGAGCAGGCTATATCTCACCTGTAGTCTTATCCCACTTGAAGATATCACCATGATCTAAGAATGAGGAAGCAATCAGAAGCAGCTAGAATGTGAGACATTCCAAGACAACTAGCCATGACCTTGTCCATGCTAATCTTATAAGAACCGAGGAGACTGAAGAGATCAAACTAAGTGTAATAGTTGGAGTCTAGATCTCCACAAAACATTTCAGAGATAATTAGGGATATGTTAATTTTAAGTCCTCAGGATGAAGTGTCCTTAAAGCAGCTCTTAAGAATAAGAATAGTCTTCATCCTCTCTCTGTTACCATTATTCCACCAAAGACTATCCCTCATCAATATCATGTTCCCTGCATTTCATAAACAGATAGATAGGTAGGTAGGTAGATAGATAGATAGATAGATAGATAGATAGATAGATAGATAGATGCATGGATGATGGATGGAAGAGAGAGAGAGAGAGAGAGAGAGAGAGAAGAGGATGTGTCTCAGTAGCAGAGTTCTTGCTTGGTTTACCACTACAGGTAGATAGGTAGGTAGGTAGGTAGATAGATAGATAGATAGATAGATAGATAGATAGATAGATAGATAGGCATAGACAGACAGAAAGACAGACAGATATATGTATAGCTTGGCATAAAAGAATAGGTTAAAATGGGAATAAAACTGGCAATGGCCAAGAAGAAGAAATAAAACAGTTCTGAGACGAGAGCAGCTGAACCTGGCAGCAGAAGACAGAGTCCTTCCTCCCTCATCAAGGAAGCCCCTTGGGACATCCTATTCTACTCATCCATATATTTAAGAGAAAATGTTTGACAGCAATATGTGGGGTCAAGAGCTTAGGAAGTGGTCCAGGTGAAAAGGCAGTCAGGGCTCACACGCAGAAGGTAGTGTGCCTCCAATGTTCTGGAACTTCTTCTAAGGTAGAGAAATGTGTTTAACCTGTGACAAGAGACACCTAGAAACCTACTATCTTAGTTGGGGTTTCTAGGGTTGTGATAAACACCATGACCAAGGACATCTTGGGAAGGAAAGGGTTTAGTTCGGCTTACAACTCTCAGGTTACAGACTACCCCAAAGGGAAGCTGGGGGCAGGGACTCAAGGCACAAGCCGAAGTCAGGACTACAGAGGAGTGCTCTCTGCTGACTTTCTCCTCATAGCTTGCTAAGTTTGCCTTCTATATCATCCAGGATCATCTCAAGGAGTGCACCATCCACAATGGGCTGGGTTCTCCCACACCAATCATTAATTAAAACAATATCCCACAGACTTGCCTACAGGCCATCTTAAGGCCATCTTCTCAGTGAAGAGCCCCTCTTCCCAGATATATCTAGATTTGTGTTGACAAAAAGAAATGAGCACACCTACCACCCAGTCCCTATGACAGTTTTATCTCCACTGTCAGATGTAAGCACATAGAGGAGAGGTACTATGTCCATCTGGTTATATCAATCAACTCCAGCAGGGAGGCAATCAGCCCACTGTGGGTAACATGATGCTTGTCTATTGTTAACTTTTATCCAGGGTTCTGATCTTGCCATGGCTCACCTCCTTTTTGAAGTATAATTTCTCTGTTTACCCTTTAGCTTTCACGTGACAGAAATAGTAATAATAGCTATTCCTCTATAAAGATTTTTATTCAAGGGCTCGTAGCCACCCATCCATAGTTTCTGAGTCTCTTAATTTATGGTTGGGAACAGAACCATGGGGTATTCTCTAGTTGAGGGACCAGCTACCAGAGTGTCACTGTCAGAGAAGTCAATAATTGAATATGGAATATGAACAAGGTGTGTATGTATGTGTGTGTGTGTGTGGTGTGGTGTATGTGTGAGAGAGAGCATTTTGTGTGGGTGGGTGTGACATATATGTGTGCTATGTGTGCACATATACATATGTGTACATCGTATGTATATCATAAACATACATTTAGGTCAAAGGACATTAGATGTTCTGTTCTATATCCACTTTATTCCCTTAAGGCAGAATCTTTCTCTCAAACTAGAGTTAGGCTGGCAGCCAGCAAGCCCGAGATCCTCCAGCCTCCACCCCCGACAGCGCTGGGCTTATAGGAGTGTGTTTGACCACATCTGGATTTTTACATGGATGCTGAAGAGTCCAACTCTGGTCACCATGCTTGTGAAGCAAGTGCTCTTACCCACTGAGTCATACTTCTAGCCCAAGAACCAGTTCCTGGAAAAACTATGGCTGCAAAAGCTTTTTACTTTATCAGTGGTAATTCAAGCTAGGATTATAATAAATAAAAAAGAAAGAAAGAAACACTTCCACGAGAGCACTACCCAGATAGTATGGCAGAGAAAAGATCAGAAAGATGTGTGTTATAACTTGTTGGGATGTATTGTATGAGAGAATAATGTATTGTCAACTAAAAAACTAAAAAGAAAAATTCATCCCTTTTAGACAATTGTGCTAGCCTCACTTAGTACTGAAACCATGACGAAAGATATAAAGCACACACTGAAGACAGACAAAGCTAAAGAGAAAGCTGATATAAGCTTTGGAAGATGGCTTGGTTCACAGTGAAAGTCAGGCAAGTTGAGTTCACTTCCAGCCACTCACTGTGAGCCAGGCAGTCTTCAGTAAACCTTGACCTTCCCAGTCATTTTTTAAAAATATTTATTTATTTATTTATTTATTTATTTTGTATGCAATATTCTGTCTGTGTGTATGTCTGCAAGCCAGAAGAGGGCACCAGACATCATTACAAATGGTTGTGAACCACCATGTGGTTGCTGGGAATTGAACTCAGGACCTTTGGAAGAGCAGGCAATGCTCTTAACCACTGAACCATCTCTCCAGCCCCCAGTCTTTAAATAAGAAGACTCAATGACAAGATCTGTTCTTGCTCTGATATTTAATGTGCTTTTAAGTAGTTTGTGTTCTTTACTGACTACAACTGATGAAGAACTCCTCTGTGGGGATTTCACTATCCTAGTGATAACTAGAAATGGTACCCATAAAGTGAGCAGAACTTGCCTATGTGGGAATTTGTAGACATCCTTCAAGGTGCACCTAGTATGCTCACAGAGATCCTATCTACTGCAATCCATTCTCACTATAGCACCTGCTTCTGCTCTCTCCTTTATTATGTTGTCTTAACTTAACCCAGGAAAACCCAGGGCACAACTGGTTCCAAGCAAAAGCAAAGCAAACGAGAAGTTCCATATTGAAGTTCTGATGGAGGAGTTACTTTCATTGGTTAATAAAGAAACTGCCTTGGCCCATTTGATAGGCCAGCCCTTAGGTGGGTGGTGTAAACAGAACAGAATGCTGGGAAGAAGGGAAGTTAGGCAATTGCCATGTATCTCCACTCTGGGTCAGACACAATGAAGCTCCAGCCCAAGATGGAAGTACATTAGAATCTTCCTGGTAAGACACCACCTCGTGGTGCTACACAGATTATTAGATATGGGTTAGCAAGATATGAGAGTTAGCCAGTAAGAGACTAGAGCTAATGGGCCAAGCAGTGTTTAAATGAATACAATTTGTTTGTTGTTATTTTGGGTGCAAAGCTAGCCATGCGGGAGCTGAGCTGGACAAAAAGCAGGCCTGCAGCTCTCTCTACAAAGTTCCCTATAAGGAGAAAATATTTGCTGTGTGGATTAAAGTATCAATCAGGGCTAAAGAGATGTCTCCGGTTAAAGGCAGTTGCTGCTCTTATAGAGGATTCCAGGTGGGTTCCCAGTACCCACGTGGATGTTCACACCATCTGTAATTCCAGTTCTAGAGGATTGTGGACCCTTTCTGGCCTTTGTGGCACCAGGCACACATGTGGTGTACAGATATCCATGCAGGCACAACTCTCACACATAAGATAAAAATAAATAAGTAAATATTTTTAAAGTAGCTATTGGTGGCCAAAGACTTAAGTAGATGGGGTGTAAAAATCAACATATTCCAGAAAAGTAAACCATCTCAGACTTTCAGTGTGATCCCTTATTCATCTAATGGGCATGTTTTGACAGCCTGCTGTAATTCCAACTATCTCACTCACACTTTGGAACCACTTCTCTGCAAAGAAACCTCTGCCCTCCCTAATGGTTCCCTTTAGGCTCATTTGTAATCGACCACCTACCATGCATGTATAATGCCTCTAAGAGGAACTCTCAGGCGTATGTTCAGTGAAACAAACTTAGTCATTACATTTAGCTTGCACAGTTTGGACCATAATGTGGTATTGCTGTTTCTTTTTATTTTTTGTTTTTTTTTTAATTCATACATCATAATTATACATATTTACAGGATGTATATGGTACGTGATCATCTTCTCTAGACTCCCAACTAACTCTAAACAGCTTGCTCAGACATACTGAAAAAGAACTTCTGACATTATAAAAAATGTGCACCATTCCCATGCTGGCTTGGTACCCATGATCACTTGAACATGATGATGATGGTGATGATGATGATGGTGGTGATGATGATGGTGATGATGATGATGATAGTGATGATGGTGGTGGTGATGGTGGTGATGGTGATGGTGATGATGATGGTGATGGTGATGATTGTGATGATGATGGTGGTGGTGATGATGGTGATGGTGATGATGATGATGATGATAGTGATGATGGTGGTGATGATGGTGATAGTGGTGATGATGGTGATGGTGATGATTGTGATGATGATGGTGATGATGGTGATGGTGATGATGATGATGGTGATGGTGGTGGTGATGATGGTGATGTGATGGTGGTGGTGGTGATGATGATGATGATGATGATGATGGTGATGATGATGATGGTGATGATGATGGTGGTGATGGTGGTGATGATGGTGGTGATGGTGGTGGTGATGGTGATGATGGTGATGATGG
>NW_026067973.1:7769741-7818811 GCF_014885135.2 Alexandromys fortis
TGATGATGGTGATGATGATGATGATGATGGTGATGATGATGGTGATGATGGTGGTGATGATGATGGTGATGATGATGATGATGGTGATGATGATGGTGGTGATGGTGGTGGTGATGATGATGGTGATGGTGATGATGGTGATGACGGTGATGATGATGATGGTGATAGTGGTGGTGATGATGGTGATGTGATGGTGATTGTGATGGTGGTGGTGATGATGATGATGGTGATGATGATGGTGATGGTGATGATGGTGATGGTGATGATGATGATGATTTTGAGATAATTTTCTATGTCTCTTTACTTATAATAGGTATTAATGTCACAAAAGAACAGAAATTCAGGATCAAATGGTTCAGTCTTTTCTCCAAGCATCCTGACTGAAGCTGTCTATTTCTTCATTGGATATTGAATAAATCTTTTATTTATTGATGCAGTCTTCTTTTAATTAGTCATAACTAGCTAATTTGTTGTTCTACTTCATCTTTTATCCAATGAGACCTAAGAACTATACATTTTGGGTTTTCTAATTATCCTCAGACTCATAAAACTTATTTCCTTAAATGTAAAATGCCTTCCATACTTTTAGTGAGTTGTAATGGCTCTTTGTACAAGACCCAAATTAAAGAGATTCCTTGAAAATTATACTCTTCTACTTCAGGTTCAATCTCTTCTGCCAAGTGAACAAAAATAGTCAGTGGTATTAGAAGTGATTAAAAGATATGCCAGGATTGCAACATTCTATCTGTGCATTTCCTGCTCTGAAGAAGCATGATCAGCTATCTCCGCACCAGGTGGCCGTCAGCCATCTCTGCACCAGATGGAAAGGATGAGGCTTTTGTGAGAACTTCAGTTCAAGTTTCTGCTGGGAAACCATGGGAAGTCTAAGCCTTAGTCCTACAAGGCCTACAGCTCACCAACCTACTGAGAGAATGGAATCTCTCTTGGATGGCCCAAATGGTTTCAAGGACTTAAGCTGTGAAGCCAGAAAGACCTCCATTCAAATCTTGACACAGACCTTCAGAAAGTTAATTGAACCCTCCATGTTAAGTTCATGTCTAAAACAGGACTCATAATACTGTTTACATCATAGGACTGTCAGAGAACATTAGTGAGGTAAGAATATATGTAAAATGATAGGAGTAATGCCAGTCATATAAGTAGGTCTTCATAGATACATGTGCACATACATATACATTTATTTCCTTTCTCTTAGTTCATCATGTCCTGACTTTTGCTGTCTCTGCTCCTCGGCAGAGACATTTCATTCCTGTTTTTTCCAGGGCCTGGATTTTTAAGAAGGATCACTACAGCCCTGGCACCTGGTCCAAGTGTACACTCTACGCTATACTGTAGTGGTGTCCCGTTTGATTTGGTAAGTCACTATCATGGGTTCAGGTGTCAGGGACTCTGAGAAAGGAAAATAGCCCAGCCTCAGTTTCCAGCAGGCTCAGGTTCTCAGAGGGAAAAGGTGACTGCATAGATCCCTCTACCCTAGACCACTGGCTGCTATAACCAAAGGAGTTGAACCAAGAGATTGTGGAGAGAGCTGCAGCCCTCTCTACTCTTCATGACTCTAGTAAACATCTTTCTACTTCTAATTGACATAAAAATAGTAATGCATATTTATGGGGAGTACAGTGTGATATTTTGATACATATATGCAGTATATGAGCTCAGGGCAGTGACCGATTAATCACTTCAAACACTTGTATTTCTTTGAGAGCATCTAGGGCTCTTTGACAGTCCTTTGGAAATATGATATGGATATCCTATTGTACAGTAGAACATTAAAGCTATTCATCCCATCCCACTGAACCCCCTGAACCCATTAACAATCCTCTCTCTGTTCCCCTGCCCCCTAACCTCTATTGACCACCATTCAACTCTGTAAGACCAATTTCCTTAGCTTCCACATACAACTGAGAATATGTCATATTTACCCTTTTAGCCTGACACTTTATCTAACAGAAAGACTGTCATATTCACCCACATTGCTTCATGTGACAGGATGCCATTCTTTTTCATGGCTGGATAGTGTTTTGTTATATATGTATACATACCACATTTTCCCCATTCATGTTCCTATGAATAACTAGGTTGATTCTATATATAAATATGGGCGTTCAGATGTCTGACATATCATGCTGATTTTCTTTCCTCTGAATATTTCCCCAACAGTGGTATTTGTTGGTCATATGGTACATGTTTAAATCCATGGTCTACATATGAGACAATTTGTTCTTCATCTCCCATCACCCTTTCTTGTTCTTCCCCCTCTCCCCATAGTCCACTTTCTACCATAGTCCTGGGTATTTATGTAAAGGTATTTATCACATATACTTAAATCTAGATTTCACATATGAGAGAAAATACAAAATATGTGTCTTTTCTAATCTTCTCAACCCCTTTTTTTAAACTTTATTTTGAAATGAGGTCTCAATAGCATGCCCAGGCTAGCCTTGAACTTGCTCTGTAGTCCTGGAACTTGCAATCATCCTGCCTGCAGCACCCCACCTCAGACTGTGCCCAGGGGCCCACCAGAAGCCTGTGACTAGCCAAGGATCACAAAGGCTGCTGAACAAAATGACTCAGAGACTTTGAATGCCTCCTCTTGTGGCCCTCCCTCTCTCTTGATTAGCTGATCACTCTGATCTCACGACTAAGCATAGTAAGTCAAGTCACCAAGACATCTCCCAAAACTATCCTCAACATGAAACACCAGAAACTGGCTTAAACATGATATGTGCATTTGAAAGAGTGTGGTAGCTCTATAAGGAGCAGGCTTCCGGAAGCTAAGAAACATGCGAACAAATGGCAATGAGGCCGCCTGTGTCCCCTGCACCATATACTATCATAGAGCTTGCCTCTCCTCTGTAGCTGAGGATACACGACACTAAGCTGTTTGGTGGTGTTGGCATGCCTGATCTGAGTTTCTCATTGGGGGAAAATGGCTACTATGGATCTAGGGGAAACAATTTCCTCTTTACCTTTATTTTTTTTTTACTTTTAAAATTGTATTCATATTCACACAATGCTCAAGAAACTACTCACCCAATCCTCTTCTCCTTGGAGTCCTTAGAGCAGGGGTGTCTCCCATTTCAGCAGTGGCTCCGATTCCTGTGTAAATCCACAGGCTCTAACGAGCCAGCCTCTGTGGATCCCACGTGCTTGATAGATTGGCTCTTAGGCTGGCGTTGCACCAAGAATTTCTCCATCTGTCCTTGCCAGAAATGCCTGTTTCCAATTATGTGAACCTCTTCAGTAGAAGGTAACTCCTTTTTGAAGAAGTTAAATCAAAATGTAGCATTTGAAAAAGTAGCTTTGACCTGCTGAGCATGCCCAAGGATAAAGTGAGCTTGAACCCCAACCTATGGCCTCCCTGGATTTCCTCCCAAACAGCAATGGGCTTGCATGCTACATGAGGAGTTTGTGTGTTAATGCTCCATTTTCTCCCATTTGCAGTCAAGATGGGGTTATCCTTAATAGAGAGAATTTTCTGTGGACAATGTCTTAGGCAAGTGACGGAAGGCTAGAAGGGCAGGGTAGTTCACATATGCTCCCTTGCTTTTCCAAGGCAATCTAGAAGTAGGGTTCCAAATTTGAAAGGACAAGGACATGAAAGCCCTCATGTCAAATATGCTGATGAAGGGTTTTTAAATGGGGTGACACTCCCTTTCCATCTTCCAAGCAGAGTCCTTGACCTTTCTACCCCTCCCAGCTCGGTCTCCTTTCTTCCCACCCTCTGGCCAGATAATCTCTGGAATCTCTCTACATCCCCCTGCTTCCCATGCCACCCATATTCCCTTATTAAGACTGCCACATGCACTAAGGGGAAACCGGGGAGGTACGGAGTTTCCTGGTGCAGAGGCCACGGCTTGCCGCTCTTGGCTGTCCCTCCAGTTAGGAGTTTCGTCCCACTGCACTTTGCTCCTATTGTGTGTAGGCCTAGGGCCAAAGTACTAGGGCCAAATTCAAAGTCAAGCTAATCCTGGATCCAACTCCCTCTGACTGACGGCTTCCGCTGTGAAGATTTTTTTCATCCTGTTGCCTAACAGACTCAAGCTCCATCCCCCCACTACTGTCTGTCAGCCAGCCACTGCTGAAATGGGAGACACCCCTGCTCTAAGGACTCCAAGGAGAAGAGGATTGGGTGGTGGTAAGCTTGAAAACTGCATTTGATGGCGTTTATGGGTGGATAGAATGCCCCATCTTGGATATTGGTTAAACAATAATTCTTGGAACTAAAGTAATTTCATTTCCAACACTAAAGTAACTTGTTCGTCTACATGCTTGCCCTCCTGTTCTATCAATCCACAGTGATGGCCAAGCATGAGAGGGGTTTATCTGTCGGCTGACCTTCTTTAAGCCACCACCTACCTTATTTCCCTAGCAATGGCCAATCGTAAGTCACAAAAGAAGACCAGAAGTCAGTCCCTTTCGCCGTTCCCTCTTTTCTATCATTGAGCTGCCCCTACCTATAAGAGGATGTGGGCTCCGAGTCCTTGCACTGAACAAGACTCCTCCCAGGCCTTTTGCACCAATAAAGGCTGTGCCATCGTTAAATCCCTCATCCCCTTGTGTGTCTCTCCTGCTTGACAGCCCTAAAGTAAAGAAAGAACTTTGTGGAGGGTGTTGTGAGAACACTCTTGGAAGGGAAGACCTCACAGCCTGATGCTGAACTGATACAAAGTTAAGGTGTCTATCACAGCCAGACTGTGGGAATGTGAGTGGGCCCAAGTCAACGGCGACATGACAGAGGGACATGAAGCCACCATCCCTGTCCCATACAATGAAAGATGTTACATTTCAGATTGGAACTCAGTCTTACAGACAAAAGGAGTCAGGGGGAATTTTAGTCAGTGTCTTGCATCTTCCAGAGATGTTTACTGAAAGATACCGTGAGAAGCAGAGAAACCACTAGGAAGCTCATAGAGAGACAGTAGAGGCCTTCAGAACCAAGCCGAGACTCCTGAGGCATCCAGCTTCAAAGACTGGGCAGCTACCAAACCCTTAGCATTTCCATTGTGGAGATGATTATTTTATTGGTTGTGTTCTTCTAGAGAATCCTACTGTGAAACAAGACACCAGGATGTGGTGAGCTACCCAGGCCTGGGGTTTAAAAGGAGAGACACAGTGAAGTAATTGGGTTTTTGTTTTGTTTTGTTTTTGCTTTTTACTCTTTTGGTCCTTTGCTCTTTGGGGGGCCACCACCCAGCTCTCAAATAAATACGTAGAAGCGTATTCTTTCTTATTACTGCCTGGCCTCAGCTTAGCTTACTTTTAGCTAACTTCTTAACCTAAGTTGTCCTATCTACCTTTTGCCTCTGGGATTTTGCCTTTTTCTATTTCTGTAAGCCTTTATTTTCTTTTCCTTTTTTTTTTATTTTGTGAAAATCCATGCATAGTGGTGTGTGCCTGTAGTCTCAAATCTAGAGACAGGAGAATCTCTGGTTCTCACTGTCCTGTCAGTCTGGGCTGAGTCAGTGAGCTCCAGTGAGAGATACTGACTCACAGAATAAGGTAGGAGGTATTAACCTTTGCCCCCATATGTGTGTATGTATGTATGTATGTATATGTGTATGATGTATATACACACTAATATATACTTCCTTTTATTTAGTAAATCATGACTGTTTCCTCTGTATCAGTCAGGGTTTTCTAGAGTAACATAATTTATAGAATGAATATATGTGTATGTATGTATATATATATACACACATATATATGACTTATTAGAACAATTTCCAGGCTACTCTTCAGCTAATCCAACAGTGACCGACTGTGGCTCAAGAAGCTGTTCAGTCCACAAGGCTGGATGTCTCATCTGGTCTTCAGTAGACACTAGAGTCCTGAAGAAGTGTGCTCTAACGCCAGGGAAGGGATGAACTTGCTATAAAGAGAAAGCAGGCAACACACAACAGCTTCCTTCTTCCATGTCCTTACATAGGCTGTCAGCAGGAGGTGCGACCCAGATCACAGGTATGTCTTCCCACCTCAAGAAGTGGATCTTCCTACTTCAATTTAAGCAAAATAAACAAACAAACAAAAAAAACCTTCACTGGTGTGCCCTCCATTTATGAATTTTAGTTCATTCCACATGTAGTCAAGTTAACAACCAAGAATAAGCATCACCCTCCTCCATAACTTTTTCTGTATTGTTCTCTGAGGTCAATGGCTCTCCAGCAGACAGTCTATTAGTTGTTATATAAAATGTGGTCAGTGATAGAAGAGAAAGATACATTTACTTAATCAGCATTTATGAAAAATGTAAAATAATACCTATTTCATCTTCCATTTATAATTTCCTCTTCCATTGAATACATGCTATTCATTACTTAGAATGGGTGGAGTGGTGCTTGATTTAGAATTCAAACTGAATTTTGTCCAAGTACATAGAAAGGCCCTCACCTTGAAAGCCAGGCTATATCGAAAAATTGAAGGCTTTCTAAACCTCTTTTTAAAAAATATTTTTATTTTATGTATATGTCTGTGTGCCAACATGCATGTACAGTGTATGTGTTCCTGCTGTCCTCAGAGGCCAGAACAGGGCTGTTTGACTCCCTGAAACTGGAGTTATGGCTGTTTATGGAGCACTCTGTGGATCTGGGAACCAAACTTAGGTTATCCACAAGAGCACCAACTGCTCTTAACCACTGGGCTATCTCTCTAGTGCTCTTTTTTAAAATACCATTATACAGCAAGAATTAAAATTTGCAAGTACAAAGTCTTATAACTAATCACCATGTAAAAGATTGTGTGTGCTGGAGGCAGAGCTCGGCGGTAGAGCATTGACCTAGTACACACTAAGTTATCTTTCTTGTCTTCTTACTGGCTTGCTGTGTTGCTAGGTAGCCCCTGTCATTCTCCTCCTCTCCTTTTCTCACTCCTCAATCTCCTCCTCCCAGATTTCTCCTCCTATTTATTCTCTCTGCCTGCCAGCCCCACCCATTTCTCTCTCCTGCTTTACTATTGGCTGTTCAGCTCTTTATTAGACCAATCAGGTGTTTTAGACAGACAGGATAACACAGCTTCACAGAGTTAAACAAATACAACATGGAATAATTCAACACATCTTTGCATCATTAAACAAATGTTCCACAGCATTAAAAATTATACTACATCTTAAACTAATATTCTACAACACAGTAATGTCCAGATTTATGACTTAGGAAGTTAGTACTTAGTTAGTGTCTCTGCTAATTTGTTGATCTAGGAAATTCCAGAGAGGTAGAATGATTGGCAGAGCTCACAGTGAATCTGACTGTGGGCATGCAGATGGTGAGGTCCCTGTAGGGGATACAGGTAGATTCGCCCAGTTCCTAACCTGTTGTCTGAACCAGGAGTTCAGAAGAGTGGTAGTCTATGGATTGACTACTGGACTCCAGAATTCCAGCCAGGCCTTCTGCCCTGCTACTTCATAATGTTTTTGCCCAATGACCCCAATTAGTTGGAATAGTCTGGAAATCAGATTCCCAGGATAGCATGGCCCTTACTGCCTAAAAAAACAAACCCCTGTGAAATTCTCCACCCCACACAGCCACTCCTACCAGTTGTCTACAATCTACAGAAAAGAAATACTGATTAAATTCTTCAGAATTCTGCAGCAGGGAAAGGTAAGATTATCTGCAGTCCAGACAATCTGGAAAGAAAATGCTATGGGTTTGATTTTTTATGATGGTGCTATTTCAGATATTTCATGACCCAAAGCAGAAAGAAAATTATGTGCAAAGTTCAAGACTGGAGAGTATTGAACACATTCAGAAACGGCAAGTAAATCATGGGGATTGGTAGACAGAGCAGAGAGCCTGGAAAGTCCTATAAATCAGAGAGTTTGAAGCAGAGAAGTAACAAAATCAGACAAACTTGGGAAGATGATTCTGACTGCAATATATAGGGACAGCTTGAGGGAAGAGAACTGGCCTGGAAAACAGACACCAGATAAGAAGCTGATGTGATAGTCTGGCAGGAGAGACTAAGTGGCTGGCACAGGGTGGCAATATTGGGACAGAAAAGTGGACAGACTTGAGAGGTTTGCTGCTGGTGGTGGTGGTGGTGATGGTGGTATGTCTGTCTGTCTGTATCTGAGAGTCTAAGTGAATGTGTGTGAGTGTGAGTGTGTGTGTGTGTGTGTGTGTGTGAGAGAGAGAGAGAGAGAGAGAGAGAGAGTGACAGAGAGACAGACAGAGTGTGTGTGTGTGTGTGCATGTGTGAGTGTGTATGTGTGTTTGAGACAGGGTCTCACTGTGTAGTTCTGGCTAGACCAGAATTCACAATGTAGAACAGGATAGTCTCAAATGTATAAGATCTGCCTGCCTCTACCTCCCAAGTACTGGGACTAAAGATGTGCACCATCACACCTGCTCTGAGAATATATTTAGAACATAGTAGCAATAGTATTTGTATAGTGTTATTATTTGAATACAAAATAACCCACATGGGCAGTGAGGTAGTTAAGAGTGTTAACTACTCTTTCTGGGGACCTAGCTCAGTTCCCAACCCTCCTACTAGGCAGCAGACAGCTACCTGTAACTCCAGTTCCAGGGGATCCCATTGCCCTTCTCTGGCCTTCATGGGCACTGCATGCACGTCACACACACACACACACACGCGCACACATGCACACACATGCAAACATCTTTTTTAAAATGTTGAAAGGAGGATAAAAACTGAAAAATGATTTCAGTAGAAATTTACCCATTATTGATCATAAACTGTAGATCAGACAGCTTCTTCTTTAAAAGTTGGTGACCTTACCTATTTTACAGATGGGGAAAGTGAGACCCAAAGGTAAAAATCTCTATCGTGAGTATTACCTATTGCCAAATAACAAATGACCAAAGAATATACTACTTTAGATCCAGGATAAGAATTTATTTCCTCCCATCTGTGCAAAATTGTCAGTCACTGACTTTAGAAAACACACATTATTTTTGAGACATCCATCTAGTGTGGAATATGACCTTGAGACCAACTTGGGAAGTAGAGTCTTCTCTCAGCTGCCTAGAGGTTTGTTTTATGTGGGAAGGAGAAGTATAATAATGGTCATTTTACGGAGAAAAGCAGAGGCTGGTGACTTTACTGGCAGGCTACCCAGCCACAAAGGAGCTACCTAAATTAGAATCCCCACACAGCCAGGGGCTGAGTTCCTTGCTTGTGGTTTAGTAGGTAGTGTATTCTCTTCCCACAGACAGGGGCTGGCTTTACCCATGCTCCTCAATGGGGACCAATTCCATTGTTCAGTTCATTCTCTAGGTGTGACACAGGCCCAATGTATCAATGGTAGCCCCATGATTTTCCACCTCAGTGCAGTTCAAGGTAAATGTTCAGGGTGCACCCCAGGGGTTATAACCTGGCAATCACACTTTGAAGGCAACTATCAAACTGTCACCCCTGGGCCCTGCCCCATCCACTAAAGCTGAATCCAGAATTTCTGAGATGTGAGGCTCAGGGGCCCACAGTTTTAAAAAGCTCCTGTAGATAAATAGATTGTGTGACCAGAATTGGAGTGTGTGCTGGTTTCTTATTATAGAATGTTCTTTCTCTCCTGAATTTGCCCCTATACCACTCCAAGACCAAACACTTGACTTTAGAATAACCTTAAAAACCATCACCTTTGCCCCTTCTCCGGGCCTGGCACAGCACTTGGCTTGGTACAGGGTTGGTGGTCTGAGCTTTCATAAAGGCACCATTATCCCCTCTTGTGTCTCTGGTTTGGTCTAAAGCAGCAGTTTAGACCCTGAAGGCACAGAGGGTGCAACAGTCCCAAGATTCTTCTTGTGACTTTTTCAGCACTTGATTGCCACGGAGGTGAGGGTGGGGAGGTGCTTGTTAGTGGTGCTTATCCTTGGCTTGAGATCCACCTGTGAGCATTGCTGCTCAGAGGGAAAGGTATCCTGGCAGTAGGCAGCCAAGGGTCAGGGTGTGTTCTCCTTTCTCCTTGGCCCTTTCCATCCTACAATACCCAACAATTACTTTTGGGATTTTTAAGACATAAAAGTTATCACCTGGAGTCAGGAGACTCCAGGCTACAGAAACATCACAGACGAAAACCGTCAAACACGGCAGCACAGTGACAGTCCACTTTCTGTTGTTTTCAGAGCAATAACCATCTCAAAAGCTAGCGAGACTAGTACTTCAAATTTTAATCTATGGGATAAAATTAAATGAAAAACAGCCTAGGGAGGCAAGTATTATTGGTTTGAAATGATTTTGGTCAATGTGCTCGAATTATGATTAGTTATGGGGCTAAGCAGATGAAAACAAAGTTGAAAAGGAAACCTCCCTCGCTATAAGTTTTTCTGCTTTTTCATGTTGTATTTATTACACGTCACCTTTTCAAAAATGGAATAAAATGTAATCAATTATCCTGTATAGAGCAGAAAGAATGGCCGAAGATTAATGAATTCAATCTATTAGTGTTTATTTTGCTTTTCACATATAAAGTAACAGGAAGCTAATGTCTTCCACATTGCTAAGCGAATTCACAGAATCCTTCATTCTTTGCTTATTCCCCCCGACTTTAATAGCTTTCCTGTTCCCTTTTGTGTCCCCATCTTCTGTCCTGGACCCCTTGATTGGCTTCCTGAGACACTGAATAGAGGAGTCTCCAGGAGGTCCAATGCCCAAGAGCTGAGCCAAGGGAACATAATAAGCCAGGAAAAATAGGAAAGAATTCAGTGTCAGATGGAAGACTCCTAGTCTGGGCAGGGAAACAGACCAGATTAGAAAACAATCAGGTTGGCATTCTCTTGACCAAACGAGCTTGTCTCTCCAGCAGATCTGGCCAGCTGGGCAGAACAATCTTTAAGGGAATCAGAGAAGCCAATGTAAGCGGATTGCTTGGAGGCAGCCATTGTGAGTGGAGTATGAGGGGCTTCTCACAGGAGAAGCTGCAGCTGCCCCAAGCCTCTCTCATCTGACTGCCCAAACCTCCTATTCCTCTACCTGGGAACTAGGCCTTTCCTTGCTGGGTGAATGGCAGAGGGGAAGCTGATGACCACAGATAAGATTATATCTCAGCTTCTGTGTATCAGGCCCTTCTAACAGTGGGAGGAAGGGAGCATGGGACCCAGCATTGACCAAACAAGTCAGTCAAGACCTTGGATCGGGGGCTGTGGCTTCTAGGGACCATCCTGGGAACTGAACTCTTGGCACAAGCAGGTCATAACCATGTGGAAACGCGACCATGTTCACCACCTCTGGGCTTCACTCAGAAGATGTGACTACAGCTAGGCTGGTGAGCGGGTGACAAAGTAGCTTGGACTCTCCACTCCTAACACACACTGGCGGGAAGGGATACAGGAGCCCTCATCACTCACCTTCCGGTGACCTCCTCTCCTCTTGCAAAGCTCATCATCCCGTGCTGCAGGTTCCACAGAGGCAACTGTGCGGTAGCTGCTGCCTCCTAGCCATGTCTGGTACAAGGAAGAGGACAGGATCTGGAGCCAGTCGGTCAAAGAGAAGTCCAAGAGCCTGTGATTGTCACTAAGGGCTGAAAGGGTCACAAGAGACAGAACCAATTCTGAATAAGTTTAGTCCACGGGAAACTTACTTGCAGGGCCATAGCCAGTATGGTCCCTGAAGTCTATGATGCAGGAACTTGACAGCCATCCTGCCCAGAAGCTGTGGCTGCTGAAGCCCCTCCCCGCCTCTTTCACCATCAACGTGTCTCTCCTTAGAGAGCCAGGAAGGAGCGAGTTTGTGTCTCTGCATCTGGGGGAACTACAGCGATTAACATTCCTCCACTATGGCCACAGCTTTCTAAAAGGGGGTTGCTGGTGGGTGAGGGTGTCTTCAGGGAGGAAGGGTTTATTTTGGGGCCCACTGTTCAAGGTACAGGTGGTCTTGTCAGGCAAGTCACAGCAGCAGGGGTTGTTCCACGGCATTCAGAGGCAGGAAGCGAAGAGACATGAACCTGTTTGGCCAGCTTTCTTCTAAGTCAGTCTGGAACCCAAGCCCAGGAAATGGCGTCCCCTACTTTAAGGATGGGTCTTCCCACCTTAACTAACCTACCTGGAGATCTGTCTCCTAGGAGGCTGCAGAGTCTGTCACCCGGCTAACATTAACCACGACAGTGGGGGAGCATATTGTGAGCGTGAAGAGATTGAGCTGAAGGTTACAAACTTCCAAAACATCGTGACTTTAGCAACATCAGATAAACCCTTCCCTTCCCCCACATCTCCATTTCCTCGTCTGTGGAATGGACATGATAACTAGGAATTTTCCAGAAGCCGCTGCTGTAAGGAAGTGATGGAACAGGGTAGGATGGATGTCCGGGGCTTAGCTGATGGAGTTTCTGCTAATTCTTCTTCTGTCGTTGTGATAAAACACCGCGACTAAAATCTATCTTGCCCCAAAGTTCCAAAGGGACGGAGTTCATCATGGTGAGGAACGTAGAGAATCAGGAGCACAAGGCTAGTACAGAGGTTCGGAAGCAGACTTTTCACATGTCCCCCACTTCCTGTGTGACACGGTGTCTATTTTACTCACACCACAAAACATGCACTGCCATATTGCCTGTCTCGTAACTCATTCATACATACATAATTCATTTAAGCAGCTTGCAGATGGACTCGGGGTTTGTCCAGCTGTCCACACTGTTAAAAGGAACTGTTATAATTCTGGCCATAGTAACAAAGAGGATGCTGATTCTGGCCATAGCAACAAAAAGGCGGCTGAATTCTCAGTCTTTCTGTGGACGCTAAACCAGGCTACCAAAATCTGACTTGTCACTGCCCTCTAAGAGTGCTTTCTCCACATCATCCGCTATCCACATGACAAATCTACTGTCTCAGTCTGGCAATTCCTGTCCCACACCTTCACCCCCAGAAACCCCCACAAGTCCAGGATTTCCCCTGTGTTCCAAAATGAAGGTCAGACTCCTTGCTGTGACTCTGAAAGGCTTTTGTGTTCCAGGCCCCGCTTTCCTCTGCCTCTTCCTTCAACTCCTGTGGCTCAGCCTTTGCTGTGCGCTCAGCAGAGCGCCTTTGCTTGGACCTTCTCTCAAAACTATGTTTGGGTGACTCCTGTATGTTCACACCAATCAAAATTCAAACTCAAGACAGGACATGTCCGTTTCTGTCACTCCAGCTGTTAGCCCAGTGTCTGATTCAAATAGGTTCCCCATAAGCCCCGGCGAATAAAGCAGGTAGGTCATCACTGTAAGTCCCAGGGTCTACAGCTGGACTGATGACTACTTTCTCTTCTGGTAGCATGCAGAGTACCATGAACACTAGTCAGTAGGGGTGAAGGCACTAGTTAGGCACCAGCTGGACTTCTTGTTATTCAGTGAGATATATAAGTGCTGTCTTTGGCAATGGGGCCTTGACATAAGTTTGTGGAGAGCATCCAGCAGCCTTAGCTGAGTAGTTTGGAGGTTTCTAGTGTTCACATCTTGAACCACAGGCAGGCAGAGAGGGTACACTGGGAACTGTACCAACTTTGAAACTGCAAAGGCTGCTCTCCATGATTACTTCCTCCAACAAGGCCACACCTCCTAAACCACATGCCAAAAGGGACCAAGCATTGAAATGCTGGAGACCATGGTGGGGCATTTCTCAATCAAACCATCACAAGGAGTAAACAGCTGTAAATGAAGTCAGCTTAGTTAACTAGTTAATGTGCTAAGCAAGTTTTACAGAATATCATTCTGTGCACAATGCAGGACTAGGTCCCAGGGACAAAACAAAATTTGAAATCTCGACTCTCAGAGAACTCAGGATTCAATAGAAAGAGTCAGACATGAAGCATATAGATAAGCAAACAATAAATGAAAAAAAAAACTCCTAGCAACAAGAACACTAGGGGTGCAATGTGACAACTACCTTTTGTGGAGCCACCTGTACACCCCACATCCTGCATCCTCTTCAGGGTATTTCACAATTCTTACCTCATCTGAATCTCCCAGGAGGTCTCTGAGCTGGATGGGTGAGAAAGGGAAGGGGGTACAATGGGAGACTGCAGGGTGAGCCTGCTGGTGCTGGGCAGGGCTGGGTGGTCTCTCTGGCTTGAGCTGTATCCCTCTGGGCAGCCTTGGGCCAGCCAGCTCAGCCTGCCTTCATCTGGATGAGGGGCCTGAGCCAATCCATCTTGCAGCCCAGGCAGACTGTGCTGGGGCCTCAGCACAGTCCATAATTAATCTGGCTAGAAACAGAACTTATTTTTACACCTCTTCACATTAGTCCCCAAAGACCAGACCTGAACACAAAGTGAGCAAACATGGATTGATCACAGCTGTGAATCCATGGTAATTAGTGCTTCGTGCTGAAAGTGGCGTCTCTGTGGTTGGAACACCCCGCTTTCTGGCTGTGAGCCATTATTAACTCAAATGCCGATATGTTTGTTCTCCTCCCTTTGTGTCAGATCCAATCATGGACCCTGCCTTCTTTCTGCCCTGTAGTAGGTCATCTCATGTTCTATAGTGCACTTCAGAGTCATTACATACAGAACTCTGTTAAGAGCCAACATAGCCACAGCACAGAGACCACAGGCCTGTGGACAGGCCAAGGTATAACACCTGTGGGCTCACAACATGGTCTCAAACACCAGAGCCTGACGTCAGATGACCTGGTGTAAACAGAGACTGTGCTTTCATTTCTCAGCTACCCAGACCCGAATAATCACACAAAAACTATGTTACACCACTGGCCAATGGCTCAGGTGTATTTCTACCTAGCTCTTACATCCTAAATTAACCCATTATTTTCATCGATGTTAGCCATGTGACTTGGAACCTTTTATCAGTGAGGCATTCTCATCGTACTTCCTCTGCATCTGGCTGGTAACTGACTCTTTCTTTCCTCCTCCCAGAATTCTCTTAGTCTGGTTTCCCAACTAATACTTCCTGCCTGGCTACTGGCCAATCAGTGTTTCATTAAACCAATACAAGTGACAAACCTTTACAGTGTACAAGAACATTCTCCCACAGCACTTCTACTTTTTTCTTCTCAAAACAAGAACTCTAAATCTAATCTTTTTTGTTTAACTTTTTTCCTAACCATTTTCAATAACAACTTGTAACCCACATTCTTAACAAAGACAAACATCCATAATCCATTTTTTTATCTGTCCCTGAGTTTTTATTAGTTGGGTTTCATTTTGGCGCACAATTTTTGAGACATAAATTTACAAAAAAAAAAGCCATTTGCCTAAGGCATTTTAGCCACTGGCTCAGGGAAGAACTGGACCCAAACCTAGCCACCTGGGCTCAGAAGAAAAACTAATGATCCCGGCTCCCATTCACCCTGATTTAGCTTCCAAGTAAAGATGGAAATACACAGAGAATCTAGAAACTGTTAGTGTGTTGTCTTTGACTTGTTTGACTGCTTAGGAAGGAACAACAGCTGCTCAAAGACATTTGATAATAAATGCTACTAGATTAATCCTGTTGGCCCAGGCTCATTCCCCAGCCTCTCAGACCCAAAATAAACCACACTTAAGCTATATTAATTACAATACTGTTTGGCCAATAGCTTACACGTATTTCTGGCTAACTCTTATATCTTAAATTAACACTTTTCTATTAATCTGTGTATCACCACATGGCTGTGGATTACCAACAAGGTTCCAGTGTGTCTGTCTCCTGCGGATAGCTACATGGCTTCTCTCTGACTCCGCCTTCTTTCTCTCAGCATTCAGTTTAGTTTTTCCCACCTAGATCTACTCTGCCCTATCACAGGCCAAAACAGCTTCTTTATTCATTAACCAATAAAGGCAACACATATACAGAAAGAAGGACTTCCCACATCATAACTCAACCTATATATTTTAAAAAGGCCTTGACTTCAAAATTTAAGTCAAAAGATATGTTACTTTGGAGAAGAGGTTTTGCTTTTGTTTCCACAGGAAGTGAAAGGTTGTGGATTCATTCCGAGTTAAGAAGAATAAGGTTTGATTAAGGAAGACCCCCTGAAGAGTCTCTGATTTGGAGCAAATGGTCCAGATGATCCAACATTTCAGAGGACCTCTATTGGAGTTTCATCTGAGTCCTACATCCAGAAGAGTTTCAAGACTGCTGGCTGAGATAATCCAGCCTCGCAGAATACTCCAGTCAGGACTTGACTATAATCTTAGATTTTCTTTGGGTCTTCATAAGATTATCAGCAGCCTCAATCAGCAGGAAATAGCCTAGAAAATGATGCTCACATTCCCAAGAAGTGGGGTAGATGGTTTTTGGTCATTTGATGAATTATGGATATTATAGATATAATAGGACGAAGGGTAGATTATTGAATCTACTCTGAGAAGAAAAAAGGAGGATATAGATATAAAATAAAAAAGGTAGATTATTGAACTACTTTTAAAAAGCAACTATCAGTTTTAACTGTTTTATGTTAGATTGGACTTTTGTATGTTGTATATTGATAGAAATTTGAAATTAATTTTGTTAAAACATACTGTACATACATTTCTAATCTTGTTCAAGGTATTGTACCTATACAGCTCATTTAACAATGTAATGAAAATCTCTAGTCTTTGAAAATTATTATTAGCAACTGATTCAGGTAAGGAAATGCAGGTTAATAATTAGTTGCCTATTAAAATCGAACTTATAGTCACATGAGGTATGTTTTCAAGGTCAAACAAAGATATAATTTAGATAGACAGGCCATCTTCAAATACTTCAGAGATCTAAAGAATATAGCATTTAAGTTTTTTTAATAATCTAGGTTCTTCTTTTTTATGACAATGACACATATCTGCTCCTAGCAGCACCAATCTACTTCAGAGAAGATAATGGCATTGAAGAAGCTCCACGTGGAACTTCTTTGTGGCAAAAGTAAGCTACTGGGCAAGAAAATGCCTGCCTCAACTGCTGACATTTTACTGTCCTAACTAGACAAGCAAGATACAAAGAAAAAAGACTGCCAAACATTGTTAAAACAAGTAGGGTCAACCCTTCAGAATATCTTATTTCACAGAAAAGTCTGTTGGATATGCTAGGCTTGTAGGCTTTCAAAGGTGGATGCCCCAACATTGAAGAGAAACTTTGGGTTACTGTACATGCAGTCAATGTTTCTGTTATTACTCACATTTTTTTGTAAGTTGCTTGCTTGCACTTGCTGCTTACTCAGTTAATATTATTTCCTTCTTGAGCTCTGGGGGAGTTGAGGTCTAGTTAGTTTTCCTTGTTTACCTGATGCATAAAACAAGCTATGATAGAAAGTCAATTAGGTAGAAGACTTTGGACTCACTAAGATAGGATAGATATGGAGTCTTTTCTCTGAATTTGTCAAGTGCAAATGGACCAGACATTGTTGATATATTTGTTGCCTATATATTGTATAGTTATTGTACTTATTATATATAGTTTTTCTTATATTAGTTATAGCCTTCTTTTATATTTTAGATGAAAAGGGGGAATATAGTGGCATTTCATTTGTATATTAATAAATAAAGCTTTCCTGAAGATCAGAGAGTAAAACAACCACTCTGACAGCAATGACACATGCCTTTAATCTCAGTAGCCATAATGACACACATCTTTAATCCTAGTAGCCACACTAGCTTGCTATAGACACCAGGCAGTAGTAGTACACACTCTTAATCCCAGAACTAACGAGGATTATAAAACAGAAGACAGTTCTCAGAAATGGTCTTATTCTGAGATTCCTGGAGGCAGAACTTCCATTTTCAGACTGAGGTCAAGGTAAGAGCCAGTGGCTAGCTGCTTCACTTTTCTGACCGTCATGTTGAGTCCCAATTTCTCTCTCAGAGTTTTTTTTTTAATTGATCTCTACATTTTTCTCTGCTCCCCTCCCTGCCTCTCCCTTCCTCCTTTAACCCTCCCCCAAGGTCCCCATACTCCAAATTTACTCAGGAGCTTTTGTCTTTTTCTACTTCCCATGTAGATTAGATCTATGTAAGTCTTAGTGTCTTCATTGTTGCCTAAATCCTCTGGGATTGTGGTTTGTAGGCTGGTTTTCTTTGCTTTATGTTTAAAAAACACCTATGAGTGAGTACATGTGATAATTGTCTTTCTGTGTCTGGGTTACCTCTCAGAGTTTTTATTAATCGTGCTTCAACCTGGATCCAAATCCCAGCACCAACTGGAGCACAGAAATCATTTCTTTGAACATGTGTGTCCATTCTTGGTATAACGGAAATAACAGAACAGCATACCTAAAACTCCTTGTACTGAAGAACTGCCCTAGTTAACTTTAGTTATCAACTTGACACAGCCTAAAGTGCCTCCACTCCCACCCCAGAAAAGCCTCTGCTAAGGAATTCCCTAGATCAATATATCTGTGGGCAAGTCTGTAGGGCATTATCTTGATTGTTAATTGACATAAAAAGGACCAACCATTCCCTATTCCCTAGGCAAGTGTTTCTGGTCTGTTTAAGAGGGCTAGTTGAGCATCAGCCTGATTGAGCCAGATAGCAGCCTTTGTCCATGGTTTCTTCTTCAAATTCCTGCTTGAGTTCCTGAAATGAAGCCTTTCCTCCATGTGAGTTGCTTTTGGTTATGGTATTTTGTCACAGCCACAGAAAGTAGGACAAGGGCCAGTTTTTGTTTGCTGTTTTTCAAACTTGGGCTGACATTTTTATTTAAAAAAAAAAAGTTTGGAAGTGGAAAGTCATCTCAAATTGCTATTTTAAAAAGTTCAAATTCTCATTCTAAGCGTGTATTCTTATTGTCATAGACCCCTAATGGATGACCATGGACCAGCACAACCCACTGATCTCACCCTGCAGAGCACAGCGCCTGGCACAGGACGAGTGTGTGCTGCAATGGTGATTATGGGTCCTCGTGTGGACATAAGAATGAAGAATGAAATGCTAGTCATTGACAAACCCCCACCGAGCAATGCACTGGCAGAAAGAGAAACAATCTCCAGAGCAAGGTTATTATTTGTTTAGCTATTTACTTTTTACTGGCAGGGCTCTGACTCAACATTAGTGCTTAAATTACTTGGCATTTATATTCAGAATTAGGTAATCTCTGGATTTCTGAGCAGTCTCTATTGGAGATGCCTTTTCTGAGGACTCTGGGTGATGACGTTGATACAGTTATGGGTAGGTTTCTGTGGGATGTTGTGTAGGTCAATTCTCTCTTGGCAATTAAAAGCTCTCTTAAGTACACATAAGAGCCAAAGTGGCTTCTGCCTATGGGCTTCTGGGCTGTTGACTTCTTCACAGCAGGCCAAGACCTGTTATCTCAAAAGTGCACTGGCACTAAACTTGGAATTTTACACAACTATTTGTTTTAATCAGAGTCCAAATAAGTAGACATCTAGCCATTTGGAGCCTGTCTACTTTGCACAACTCAGGAAGCGCCATCCAAATCTACAAGCCACAGATAAAATAGATCCTGTAACTACAAAGACCCAGAAGTCTCTATTGCCCTGCTGAGCTCTCTGGCCAAACTCTTGACATGTCAGCTGGGTCTCTGAGCCCCTCCTTTGGGAGTTCCCTTTCTATGCAGTGGCCCCTGCACTGTAGACTCTCAGGGATACTTTCATGTGGTAAGAGACTTGCCTCACAAGGGACCTGTCAAAGTATCACCAACTAGAGCCTGGGTGTGCTACTGCCACCTGGTGGTCATATCTTTCATCGTTCAGTTCCTAGATCCCAAGACTCTTGAACTGACAGACTGAATGGACGGTCTGGTTTCCTGTGATTTGAGCCTCAGCCTAAGGTGCCTAGGGCCCGGCCAGACTCAAATGCAGCTGTGAAAAATCTGCTAGGCGTGCCTTCCTGCTCCACAAGGCTAGACTTAGGAGTCAGAAAATCTGCCTACAAGCCTTTATGCACGTGTCCTGCTGACTGTGTACCTGTGGACAGACTACATGCCGTCTCTGGCCATTGGTTCTGTGATAGGAAAATGGGCTCTCCACCTCCACAGGCTGTCACAAGGATTGAATGAATCAATGCATGTGACTGTGTGAAACAGCTCCAGACAAATGCCTCAATAAATGGTCACCACAGCCATCATTATTGTAATCAATATCTCTCCCTTGTAGGTGGTGCCTCAGCCTCCAGGGCACAGCCTCTTTGAAAACATCCACAAAACAGACAGGTTTTACTTAGAGTGCCTAAGAAACAGCTAATGAAAACATAACTGCTGGTCCTACGAGATTAAAAATGCTAAAAGAGAATATTCTGAACAATCACAGACCAACAAGCAGAGCAATCCGGATAAACTGGAAAACTTCCTGGAAACACAATACCGACTGAAATTTGGAGAAACAGAAAATCCAACTAGACCTACAACTGATAAGAAGACTGGGTAACTGGTCAAAAACTCCGCTGGGTGGTGTGGCTCTGGTGCTGACTTATACAACAGTAACTACGACCAATCCCTTACCCATCATCATGCACACACACAAAAAAAAAAAAAAAAGGAAAAAGAGAGATTTCCAAATCATTCTACAAGGCTACCAAAGCCAGCAAAGATGTACAGATCGATGCCCCTTATAAATATTGTTTCGATGATCCAAACAATTAAAGAGCAATGAAATTCACCTGCACATTAAAAACAATTATCCATCACCAACAAGCGGAAGTTCTTCTAGAAATGCAAAGATGTTCCATTGTACCAAAGCCAACCAATGCAGTACATCATCACATCAACAAGATAGAGAGAAGGAAAATAAAACAAATCATTGCCTCAACAAACGCAGTTTAACATCGGACACAACTCCTCATCCTTCCATGACTTCCAAGCAGTCAGAAGGAATAGAAGGAACCTTCCTCAAACTAACAGATACGAAATACCACAATTAACAGGCTGTTAGTGATGGGGAGCCAGCAGCTTGTCCTCCTCGGGTCGGGAAGAAGACAAGGGTGTCTGTTTCTTCACACCTACTAAATACTGTATTAACAGCTTCAGGTAGAACAACTGGAGAACAAATAGGGATGCCGTTCAGAGGTAGCCCTCTTGCCTACTGTAAGTAAGCCTCTGCATTTGAACCTTAGCGCTGCGACAAAGAGAGGGAAAGAGTGAGAACAAGAAAGAGGGGCCGGGAGGAAGAGAGAGAGAGTCCAAAACTTAGAATGAGATTGTGTGTCTAAAGTTAGTATGATCTCGTATGTAGACAACTGCAGCACTGAAGCAAACATTCGTGACGATTGTAACTAATGAATGAATGCAGCACAGTTGAAGGATCGAATACAAACTTCCACTACATGGGTGTATATGTATTCACCAGCAATAAACAATCTGGGACAGAAATGAAGAGAATAATCCCTAGGAATTAGTCAAGAGTATGGAAGACTTAAAATAATGAAAGCTAAAAACACTTCTCACAGAAATTAGAGAAAATAAATGGAAAGACATCCAAGATTCATGGATCAGAATATTTAATACCATTAAATGTCAGCAGTAGCCAAAGCAATCTCCAATGATGGAATCCCACTCAAAATCACATCATTGTCTTTGTGGTCACCAAAAGGTTCAAAAACTACTGTGAATCTAAAGGGGTGCTAACATAGCAACCAGATGATAGTTACAACAGCAACAATACTACAATGAAATCAAACTTCCTTGTTTCACAGGATCTGAGAAAACTGGGAGCATAGGGGTGGGGAGAAAGGAGAGAGGAAGAGAAGAACTTGAGGGAACAGGATGGTTGAGATGGGTGAAGGACAGAGACAGAGAGCAAGGAATGAGATATCTTGATTAAGGGAGCCATTATGGAACTAGCAAGAAACCTGGCACTAGAAAAATCCCCAGGAATTTATAAGGATGACCCCAGCTAAGACCCTAAGCAATAGTGGAGAGGGTGCCCCAAATGACCTTCCCCTGTACTCAGATTAATGACTATCTTAAATGTCACCAGAGAGCCTTCATCTAGGAACTGATGGAAGCAGAGACAGAGAGCCATAGCGGAGCACTGGGCTGAGCTCCCAAAGTCCAGTCAAAGAGTGAGGGGAGTAAGAACAGGAGCAAAGAGGTCAAGACCATGACAGGGACACCCACTGAAACAGCTTACCTGAGCTAAGACATCACCAGTTCTGGCCATACAGGGAAGGAATCAGCATAACGCCAAACTAGGCCCTCTTAAAGTGGGTGACAGTTGTATGGCTGGGGCAGACTGCCTAGCAACTGGCAGTGGGACCAGGATTTATCCCTACTGTTTGTACTGGCTTTTTGGAACCCATTCTCTTTGGATGGATACCTTACTCAGCCCAGATATAGTAGGGAGGGCCTTGTACCTTCCCCAAAGCAATGTGCCTTACCCTCTCTGAAGAGTGGATGGGGATGGGGTGGGGGAAAAGGTGGAGGGAATGGGAGGAGAGGAGAGAGAGGGAACTGGGATTGGTATGTGAAATGAAAAAAGATAGTATTTTTTAATACAATAAAAAACTTCCTTATTTCACATTTTACTACAATAATCAAAATAGCCTATCAGGAGCATAAAAGCAGACATATAAAGTAATGGAAAAGACTAGAAAGTCATAAATAAGGTCTGACATGTATGGACAAATGATTCCATAAGAGTGTCATGACCATTCAATAAGAATACAACACAGCTGGTTTGGAACAGGGCAGGCAGATCTCTAAACTTCAGACAAATTGGGTCTATAGAGCCATGTCTAGGACAGCCAGAGCTACACAGAGACCCTGTCTCAAAAAAAAATGGTAGTTCACTTGGCACATGTGTTGACAAAGAAAAAAATTAAGAACACAACAGACTTTTCAATGAGTTATATTAGAGAAACTGGAATCCACATGCAGAAGAATGAAGTTGGGCTGGGCATAGTGGCACCTGCCCAAAATGCAAGCACTCAGGAGATGTACCAGGAGGGACCAAGCCAGCCTGGAGTCACACAGGAAGGGCTTGTCTCAAAAACGAGGAAGAGAAAAGGAGGAAGAAGAGGAGGAACAGTAGTAACAGGTAGTTCTTTAATACTATTTACAAAACGTAACTCAAATGCCTCAGAAGCCTAGGAGTAACAGCTAAAACTGGACTAACACAAGGCACAGTCTCATTATACTGCTTTGACAGTATCTTTTTAAGGACAGTGGCCAAGGTACTAATAATAAAAGAAATACATACGCAAAGAGGCTTCATTAAATTTTTTAGAAGACATGTCAGAAGATTCTATTAAGAGAACAAAAGAGTCAACTCAGAGAAATAAGGAAAATAGTTGCACACCACTTATCTAATAAGAGATTGAAGTCCAGAATGCACAAGGAGACCCTGTGACCTGATGTCCAAAGGTAGCTCTACTGAGAAAGGGGCAGAGAACTTGACCAGACTTTCTCCGAAGGGG
Source organism: Alexandromys fortis (assembly GCF_014885135.2). Taxonomy (NCBI): domain Eukaryota; kingdom Metazoa; phylum Chordata; class Mammalia; order Rodentia; family Cricetidae; genus Alexandromys; species Alexandromys fortis. The sequence continues at coordinate 7,792,962 of NW_026067973.1, forward strand.
ATAAACAAAGGAACGAACTGTGAATGAAATAAGAAGGACACACGAAAGGGTGGGTACTGTACACTTTCACTTACATGAATTACAACACTAGTTGCCAGAGGCTAGCTGGGGAGGAGGATAGACTGTCATCGGCAGATAGGCAGAATTTCAGTACAAGTGGTGGGAAATTTCTGTAGATGGATACAGTTGGTGGGTATAAAGAAAAAACTCATAGCATTTAACATCCCGGAATTATACATTTGGAAATGGTAAAGATGGTAAAGTTACCCTAAGTACATTGTGCCACAATTTTTAAAAAGGGGCAGAAGTAAACTATATTCTTTAGGTTTTGTGAACATTCCTCTTATAGGGGAGATACGCATAGCATCTATCCCTCCTCTTAAGGTTCTAACAACAGATCAAAGTACGATTCTGCCAGCGTCATTTTGGGGGAACCCATGAGCTTATTGGGAGTTACTGACAGGAACATGAGTGACCCCAAAGCAGCCCACCAGCCAGTCTTAGTCCAGCATGGATAATGGCTTCCCCGTGGCCATGCAGAAGGAGCCCCTTCTCCTAGTGATTCCCACATTATATACTCTAGCCCCTCCCTGAGACCCTGAGCTCACCTGCAATTGGGGCCCAATCTTTACACTTTTAAATCAAGATTGCATTCCGAATTATGCCCTATTTTATAACCAGCTACTGTGATGTCTGTGGATTATGACTCCATAACTGAACTGTAAAGACTAACTTGGCAGAACAAAGGTCATAGCATTTCACAGGTAATAAAGGAATCTCACGTCAGTATCATTTCAATCAGCTCCTCTCTTTAGTACCACTGGTTTCTACAGGATCCCTTTTCCCCAAGCTTCCTGTTTTGTTCCTCCATCCTCTTTTCTCTTCTTTCACGGATGATTCAATGACGTGTCGAGGCTTTGAGACTGTTGGTGCAAGAGAGCTCTCCGTGGAGGGATGGAGAGTCTGTGTATGGTGCTTAGAGACCAGTGTGAGCTCCCAACAGCATCTCCAGAACTGCGGTCCACAGACCTGAGGTCTGTGTGAAATGGCCCCAGCTAGGCCTAATTCAAGCGCCTCCTGAGCCTCCCTCTCAAGGAGCCTGGATTTTATCTTGAGAGATGAAGAGGGTCACTATGTGATATTGATCCAGGAAAGAGCAGGAGGGAATTATGGTCTTCAAAGCTCACTCAGGCTGAAGTGTGAAGAGCCTGGCTTATTAGGAGTGTAAGAATGGAAACAGAGAGGCTGGGTAGGTCACGATGGCTGTCATCCAGAAAGAGCTGATGACAGAGATTGATTTGTCTGAACTCCCCTGAAAGCCTGCTTTAAAATTCCACTTCTCTGAACCAGTAAGTGCTGTTAATAAAAGGGCAGCCTCAGTCTCTCATATGAAGGGAAGAAATGGCCTCTGCTGAGGCAGCTGAACAGGCCCAGAGGGGTCAGGCTGACAGGTCCCATTTCCCTGGAGAACAGAAAGCCATTGGCAGGACGGAAGGAGAACCCCACCCTCCTCTCACTGACCCTCCCGTTGCCTCAGGCATGCTGGGAGTGGATGAGGCTGCAAGGATTCCATGGGTTGTTTTGGCAATCGCTCATTCCAACTTCTCTAAAGAAGAGGAATTCTTCCAAGTTGGAAAAGCCATGCTTGAGGTATCTAGCGAGGATGTGAAGTGTCCAGAAGGTACTGGGGCATCCTGGACGAGTGTGAAGGGACTTTCTAGGTTGGCTGACTTCCCTTTTAACAAAATCGGTAGCCCTGGGCATTTTACTTTCAGGAATGGCACCTCATCTTGGGTGACAGAGAGGAGCAAGGACACATTGGTGCAGTATGCCAACCCCCTAAAATAAGAGATAACCTAAGTAAGGGATCCCTGCCGTTCTTTGGTTTAAGACCCCTTCTCTTTGCTTGTAGCAATAAGCAGGCCCTGTCTGTCAGCCCAGACTGACCCCACCCCTACCCCATGGCCTTTTATCAACAAGATGGCACTATGCCCCCACCTTGCTGCTTAGAAATGTGTATGGCATATGACATACATGCCAACACCGCTTACAAAATATCCGAGAGCCTCCTGGCTTCCAAAGCAGTCGCGGGCGCTATGTGCTGCAAGGGAAGAGGTTAACAAAATGGCAATAATCTTGTCTCCCCAACCCCCAGGAAGAACCCCCTAGGAAGTTCCCTGTGCTGGTGTCTTCCGTCTATACCACTCCTCCCTGCAGATGGAGCCGCAAAGTCATCTTCTGTCCCCTGACCCAGTTGACCTTTATGTCCCCAGACACCAACTGAGTCATCTCCTGGAGCACATCCTGCCCAGCACCACAGAGCCTTGGCTCACCTGCCCTGTGCTCCTTCCTGGGTCTGAGTGACAAGATTGGCCTAACTTTCCCCCGAAACTCCCCAAGTCCTTTTGCCCACCTGGACGTTGTTTGAGTCCTTTTGCCCACCTGGACGTTGTTTGAGTCGGAGCCCAATGTGCTTCCCATTTAAGCTTGAACCTGGAGTAAAATACTTGTGGCCCTTGAGTATCGCTTATGAACACTGGTCCATTTGTATGTATGTCTATAATTTTCTTTTTCATTTTTTCTTTCTGCCGTTCTCCCATATCCCTTGCTGCCCTGCCCTCCCTTTCTAGCAATGGACCTCAAACCCAGCTACACATTACAAACGCCTGAGGATGTTGCTGAACTACAGGTACTTTTACCTCAGCCCAGATAAACTGAGAATTGCTCCTTTCTATGGATTCCCACAGGGTCTAATTTACAGTCAGGCTGGAGAGCCAGGTCTCCTGAGTATGGAACCCACCTAAGGGGGCAGAGGGTGATCAAGGGCTGCCAGAGATGTTATTTGGGGACCAGGCATGGATCCCAAATGTGGACAGGGACAAGCAGAGCCAGAAAGCGGCCAGGAAGTGGAGGGCAGAGCTTGGTTTTCTCACCTGACTTTGCTCTGCTGGTTCCTTTCTGAGAAAGTGGTTATAGAAATCCGAGTTGAAAGAATCACTGCACCTCTGTCCTCGGTAGTTGTCCTAGTCGGGGTTACTATTGCTGTGATGAAACACCATGACCAAAAGTAAGTTGGGGAGGAAAGAGTTTATTTGGCTTATGTTTCCACATTATAGGCCATCACTGAAGAAAGCCAGAACAGAAACTCAAACAGGGCAGGATCTGGAGGCAGGAGCTGATGGAGGGACCATGGAGGGGTGCTGCTTCCTGGCTTGCTCAGCCAACTTTCTTATAGAACTCAGGACCACCAGCCCAGGAATGATATCACCATGATTCCCTACACCCTCCCTCATCAATCAATAATTAAAAAATGCCCTACAAGCTTGCCTACAGCCTGATCATATGGAGGCATTTTCTCAGTTGAGGTTCCCTCCTCTCAGATGACTCCAGCTTGTGTCAAGTTGACCTTCCCAAATATGGCTGCACATTAAAATTAGAAAGACTAGAAAAAGGGCTGGATACATGGCTCAGTTGGTAGAGTGCTTGCCTAACATGCCTGAAGTCCTGGGTTCAATCCCCGACACCACATAAACAAGATGTGTTGATACATGCCCATAATACCAGACCTTGGGAAGCAAAAACAAGAGGATCAGAAGTTCAATATCCTCCTTGACTATGTGGGAAATCTGAGGCCAGCCTTGGTTATCTAAGAGTCAGTTTCAAATACATAATTTAAAAAAAAAAAAACAAGCCCATCTCTCTTCCTGAATAAAGTCCAGAAAGCTAAATGTAAAGCTGAAATCCTGAAAGAAAACAGGAGGAGCTGGAGAGAGGGCTCAGAGGTTACGTGTGACTCAGAGGACCCAAGTTGAGCTCTCAGTACGCGTCCAGTGACTCACAGCTGCCTGAACTCCAGCCCCAGGGATGTCCGACACCTCTGGCTACTGTGTACACATATACTCACATGTGCATACCCACACCTAGACACCCACAAATACCCATACTTTAAAATAAAATAGGTCTAAAAGAAAACCAAAAACTAAACCTGGAGGCAGCACCTTCCTGTTAATAAAGAGAGGAAGGGCCAAGTTCTCTAGTTAGAAAAGAATGGGAATCCAAGCAACACAGAAGTATCCTTTTCTATACTGCATGAAAACAAGGTCTCCAAAGATGAGTGCTGAGCCAATAGACGATTGCACATGACATCACTCCTCTTTATGAATTACTCCAAACCCAAAAATCCCTTCACCGACACTAAGCCAGGCAGTATCAGGCATTGCCAACTCTTTCTCAGCAGGCTATATATTGACAAATACTTTAGGCCACCAATCAGACATACTCTTGATACCCTTTTTAGCTGTGCAGGCTTCAGCGTTAAACCTAGAATCTGCTCGATGGGCCCATATCACTCAACCTGATCCAGTTTCCTGTTCCTCCTGTCACGGCCTTTCACTGATAACTATTGCCATGCACTTGAAAAGCCTTCTGGTTGCTTTCTCCTCGCACCAGATCGCATGACGGGAGATGTGGCTTCTTATTTCTACTAATTTCTGCACCATTTGATATTTATCAAATATCAAAAAAAGACAACATCAGGATGGAGATGCTCAGTATTTTACTGGCGCTCCCAGCTAGGGAGAGCCGAGCTCTTGCGTCCACACCCTTAGACTCTAGAACTTGTAGCCCAAACTAAGAGGTCATTAGTCTGAGCTGAGGTCAGAACTGCTCAGTGTGAGACAGAGAGGAACTCTGTTGCCAAAGCAAGAGAAGGTGGGTGGGTGGGAGGGGTCAATGGATGAGCGGGAAAGGAGCAAAGGAGGGTGCCCAAGTCGTGGGGAAGCCAAAGATCAGGCGCTGGAGGAAAAAAATGCCTAGAATCCGGTTTTGCCTTCTTTGTTTTTTAAACTTTACATAACAACCACAGTTTCTCCTCCTTCCTCTCCTCCAGCTCCCTTTCTTCACCTCCACCCTACTGCCCCCTATCCACTCCTCCTCCATATCCACCCAGAGCGGGTAAGGCCTCCCATGGGAATCAACAAAGCAGGACACATCAAGCTGAGGCAGGATCAAGATCCTCCCTTCTGCATCAAGGCTGAACATGGCATTCCACCATAGGGAATAGGTTCTGAAGAGCCAGCTCACGCATCAGGAGCAGGCCCTGGTCCCACTGGTAGGAGCCCCACCCCACAAAAGACCAAGCTACACAATTGTCACCCAGATGCAGAGGGCCTAGGTCAGTCCCATGCCGACTCCCTAGACACACTTTTGTTGCTATATCACTGATAAAGTACCCCATGCAAACTTAAAGGATATAAATGGGTAAATTAAAACTGTCCCCACAATCTCTAGCCCCTATCCACCCAGACAAACCCTCATCTTCATGTCAGTATGGAATCGTATGGTATTTACTCCCGCCCAGTGCCCTTAACTTGGGGTGATCACTCTGAGGTCCATTTGTGTTTTAATGGTGGCTGAATGTTTAGCCCTGGCCAAAATATCTGATAGACTAACGTTAGGGTGGACATTCTTATTTTTGCTCATAGTTTTGGGGAAAGAAGTGTCTTTAACTTGACACAAGTATCTGAGAAGAGAATGTCAGTTGAGAATTGTCTGCAGCAGACTGACCTGTGGAGCCATGTCTGTGAGGGACTGTTTGACCGTTAACTAGACCTCTAGCTGAGTATAAGCCGGCCTGCCAGCCAGAAGGCCGCATAGGCATGCTCCCTCCCTCTGGAGGAACTAGCTGTTTGAATGCCTGTCTTGACTTCCTCACAATGACAGACTGTTTCCCGGAATTGTAAGCCAGATAAACCCTGTCTTCCCTAAGCTGTTCTTGGTCAGGACATTTTACCTCAGCAAAAAGAAAAAGAGAAAAAACTGAAACGTGAACAGGAGGCTTGGTCCTTGGTTTCTTGGCCCCGGGAACTTAGGCAGGATCTCATGACAGTGGAGAGAACACGCTGGAGGCACTCACATGATGACACGCAGGAGTCAGAGGCACGAAGGAAAGGGCCGGAGACAAGACACCCCTAAGAATGACCTACTTCTGCAGCTACATCCCGCCTCCTAAGGTTCCCAAAGCTAGTGCCACAGATGGAGAACAGAGATCCATCTTCTGAGTATATGAGGATGCGCTTCCTATTCAAATTATGACAGGTGTCTATTAAAGCCTCATTCCTTTTTATTTCAGAGAAGTATCCATTGTCGGACTGTGCCAGAACATGCTTCTCCCTTTACTCATCGATGGCCATTTGGGTTGCTCCCAGCTTAGGGCTATTACAAGTGAAGTGAACCTGAACAGTCTTCTTCATGGCTTTGCATGGAAGCATGTTTTCACCCACCAGCTGTGGAGCAGCTGTGGCCAGTGCTGGTACTGTTCAGAGGCGACACTAGGCAACTGTCTTAACAACCCACAAAATCCAACTCTGCCCATCCTTACCAACACTTGGCATCGGCGCTCTTTTTGGTTTTACATCTTTCCACGACGCGTTTTGCCGTGGTTTTAATTTGCATTCCTTAGTAGCTGATGACATCATCTATTCACAGGCTTGTTTACCATATGTGACCTCATATGTCTGTCTTGATGAGGTGTCCCGAAGATGTTTTCCCACATTCTTCTTATTGTTTTGTTGAGTTTTAAGATTTACTGAGATGTCTGCCTTGGCAAAAGAGCTCAGTCAGAGGGCTGTGAGAAGGAAGACATAAATCCGGACGTGTGTCAGACCAACACTTCCTTTCAGCATGAGGACTGAATTTCCATTTTATCAATAGACGTTATTGATGCTGATAAGTCCCATTTCTTTTCTTTGTTAATTTTAAAGATTTTTTTTTACATTTTGTTTATGTGGGGAGGGTTCTGTAGGTTGAGGATGTGTGTGTGTGTGTGTGTGTGTGTGTGTGTGTGTGTGTGTGTGTGTGTGAATACAGGTGCTCTCTGCTAGAGTGAGCCTTCTCATTGGGTGCTGGCACCCACACTTGAGTTCTTAGAAAGAGCAGCGCACACTCTTAACCACAAAAGCCCCTTTCTTTTTTCTTTTGAGTACACATTTGGTTTGAAAGCTTTAAAGTCTTGGCTTAACTCAAAGTCACAAACATACTCTTACATTTCTTCTTCTAGAAATTTGATGCCGCTCGTTTCCACACTTAGATGTTTGGCTCACTCCATACATTTTTGCATAGGAAGGACATAGGGATCAAAGACATTTTTTGCTCATTGGTAACAGTCATTCCATCAGCTGACAAGCTAGCCTCCCTCTTCTGACTGTCTTTGTGTTTTGTCAGACTCAAATGGGAGCTGAAGATCTAAATTCAATCCCCAGAGCCCGTGTGAAAAGTGTCAAGCACGGTGATACACACTTACAATCCTACTGCTGGGAAGGTAGAGGCACATGGATCCCTGGGGCTGCCTGGTCAGCCAGCCTGCCTACTTGGCAAATTCCAGGCCAGCGATAAACCCTGTATCAACAAGAGGTGCTGGTTCCTGAGGAGCAACACCTTAGTTGACCTTTGGCCTCCACCCCCTCACACACACACATTTACCTGAATACGCACTCACAACTAGGTTTACCCCCTGTCTATGTAGTGTCTCTCTGGATTCTCCGTCTTCCCCACTGGTCCATGTCACATTGTCTTCAGTACTGCAGATTTGTGGTAAATCTTCATCTAGAATAGCGTAGGTCCCTAACAGCTTGTTATGTCCCCTGTAAGTGGTTTGTGCTTATTCTAAGTGTTTTGCATTTCCATGTGAGTGTTAAAACCAACATAAATTTCTATTTTAAAAAGTTGATTATGAACGTGTTGATTCCATGGATGAGTTCATTGAGAATCTGCATCTTGACAGCAATGAATATTTCAATCCATGAAACTGTTGCATTTTTCCACTAAGTGGATTTTTAAGGATACTATATCTGGTGTGCAATGCCTTTATAAAGTCATACATGTGTGCTTAAAATCATGTTGTAGTTGTGTGTATTTATGTTTGAGAGCTATTGGCAGGGCCAAGTTTTGTGTTTCAATCAACATGGCTAGAGCCAAACAATCCATGTGCAGCCAAGAGCAGGAGACTGAAGAGAAGGAGAGTTTTGGGGAATCAGTAGTAACTTTGCAGTAGAGTCCCACAGACAACACAACTGATGGTTCAGGGAAGGTGTTGTCTAGGTCTTAGGGCCCAAAAGAATTTCTGGTGACAGCTGGGCCATAGGCTGGAAGCATCTTCCAGGAGGCAGACACCCACTGCCCCACAATGCACCTTAGATCTAACTCTTACTCCCAGTACAGTAAAAGAAAAGTCCTGGCTGCATACTGCAGAACAGAACAGACAGGAACTGGCTTCCCATTGCCTAGCAACTAACAGACATGCTCACTTCTTGTCAATAATCTGCATGCTTAGAAGGCTTCCAGTTGGAAGCTAGAAATAAGTTTCTTTTTATTCCTTTCTCTTTCTCTTATACATTTCCCTCCCCCCTCCTTCTTTCTCCTCTTTCCATTTTTTTTTTAAAAAACAGTATCTCACTTTGTAGCCCCAACTTGCCTGGGGCTATTCCCCCCCACCACCACCACCTCTGCCTCCCTAGTACTGGGAATGCTGGTATGACCCCCAAAACTCTCCGTTTTTTCTTCTTTCATCTTCCTCTTCTCCCTCTCTTTTCTCTCTACCTTCTCTCTTTATCTTTCTTTCTTTTTTAAGTCCTCTTTTGATAAATGGAAAACCTGTGCTCAACTCTAGTCATCCTCCCTTACACTTGTAACAGCACTTTCCTGTTGAACGCACTTGTTACACAAACCTCTGCTTGCTAACCAGGATGAAGAAAAATCTAGTGACTTCTAAAAGCTGACAAAATGTTACCACTTATGCTTTTCTCTTCATATACCCAGACTCAGTGTCTGGGTCAGCCAGTATACAAGTTGGAGTTGGCCTAGCACAGAAATGTGTTTTTGTGTTTTGCTTGTCTCCCTGCTACCAAGGAGCCTTCTGTAGCTGCTACCTTCCTTGACGCCAGCAGAAACTGAGGGATAGGACAATGTTCGCATCCTCTGGCCAGGACTTAGCACTTTATACCAACAAAGTGAAGGTATGAGCCAGGCTCCAAGGTGCCTACCTATAATCCCAGCTCTCAGATGCCTGAGGCAGGAAGATCTCAAGTTTGAGAAATCATTCGCATTACTTGTAAAAGAAAAATGTTCTTCTTGCCTCGTGCCCTGTGCAGAATAAGCCCCATTGGAGCTAGCTAATGGGATGTCGATACTGGTTCTGTGAATCAGTAACACACAGCGGAAGGCACTTTATACATAGTTATATTCATAGGGTAGTCAACTTTTTAACAGTAACTTGCTATGAAACATAGAAAAGAGTAGCTAAAATGGTAGAGGACAATATTCAATAAATATTTTTTATTTTCTAGACTAAAGTTAGGATAGGGGTCATGTGACTAATTTTGGCCAATGATTGGCTTATGATCCAGCTTTTTCCTCCATCTTTTTCTTCCCCTACAACAGACAACATAGGACCTGAGTCAAGTGGCTTTGCTATATGACAGAAGGCAGCCAGACCCATACTAGACTTCATGTAAGTGAAAATCAAGCCTTTCCGTATGCAGTCACCACAGTTGGGGGTTTAACTGTTACTATGAATTATGTCAGCAAAGATAACCAGGCATCATGCTGCAGCTGGGAACCAGTGCCAAAGCACAGTGCACTATCAGGAAGAGCAGCCGTCACAAAGAGCTGAAGGTAGCCTGAAGGTCACCTTTGTACCACAGTTTTGTTTGTTTTGTTTTGTTTCTGTATTAGCAATGACACTGACCTCACAGACACCATTCAGAAAACCATAATATTACCAAAGGTCACAGAACAGCCTTTGTGTGACTGTAAATGAAGTCTTAAGCAAGAATTTCAGGAGCTTCTCTCCAGAAGATGTCTCGCTTATGTGCTTCCGGCTGCAGACAGAGAGCACAGACACCTCTGCCTGTCCTTTGGCAGAGCCCACAGAAGGAAGCTTTCCTCCCGGAGCTGTGCTGGATTCATGTCCCTGCCACGGGTTGACATCACAACAATTCTGCAACAGGAAGAACCAGGAGGCAGCCGCCTGCTCACACTGACAAGATTCCCTCCTTCGGCAGGAAGACTGGAGGTGGCTTTATCTGATGCACGGTTACATAACGCTATCTCCCTCAAAAATGTCCTCTGCCAGAAATGGTTGCTCTAGCCCCAATGAATACCTAAAGCTCTCTCTGAGGCTCCAGGCTTCCCTTGGATTTGCCTTGGAGCCCTCACAAAGATCATGGCAGCGAGAGCACTGGGATTGGAGACCTCTCAGAATGGAGCTGATGGCTTCTCCTGAGATAATTCGGAAGTTGCAGCTTAGCCATGTTCTCTTCACTCAAGGACTGCTCCGCAGGTGGGTGGCGCTGAAATGTCTATTTAGAGCTAATTGCTGAAGGAGCAAAGTGAGCGCTGAGAGAAAAAGCAAGCTAGGTGGCACGTTAGTGTCAGCATGGCAGAGCCATCCGTGTGGAGAAGGAAGGAAGACTCCTGGGCCATTTCTGCCTCACAGAGCTCAGGCACTGAGAATTCTTTCAGACGCTGGACGCAAAGTCTTTTTGACACTTATGCTCAAATGACGGTCTTAAGAGACAGGACCATGAAAGGGTATTTCAATTGGGCACTGCCCTTTGCTATTCTGCCTGTGCAGCACCTAAAGCTGACTGTTGTCACTGAAAGGAGACCAGCTCTCTCAAGAGACACGGATCCATAGGTCTAGAGGCACGTTCCTACAGGGTTATCCTATGACCCCACTCCTGCATTCAGGTGTCCAGTTCCTAATATATCTGCACAAGGCCAGGAGAAAGGGGAAATTTCCTGCCCTACTGTCCCAACCCAGGAGCCAGAGGCTTAGCTGTCATTCTTCCTCTGTAACTCCAGGGCCACATGCAACCCAAACGGCCTCAGCTCAACAGTGGACTGAGCCTATGATTCGAAGGTAAGAAAACAAGAGCAGGCAAGATGCTCCGGAGGACTTTGCCCAGCCAGTTATCTATTCGAACTGGAGTCTACATGCGCTGAAGCCACAGAAGCATTGCTAGTGCGACGACAATAAAGTGACATTCTCTCTGGGGTTTGCTTGAGAATCACCAGGTTAGGCCCCGCAGAGACGGCCCCAGCAATGCTCCTGTCTCTACCTCTTCAGCACTGGGTTTACATCACCCTGCCTGTTTGTTGTTGTTGATGATGTTTTCAATCTGGGCTCTGGGGATGCAATTTCACAGCAAACTTACCTGGCTGGGCCATCTTCTCTGCTTTTATATCGGAATCAGTATTCTTTCTGTTTTCATTTGTTTTAAGGTGTATGGGTGTTTCGCCTGCCTATGTATCTTTGCCCCACTTGCATGCCTGGTGCCCATGGAAGCCCAAAGAAGGTGTAAAATACCCTGGAAATGGAGTTACACATGGCTGTGAGCCATCACATGAGAGCTGAGAAACAAACCTAGGTCCTCTGCAGGCGTATCCAGAGCTCTTACACACTGAGCCGTCTCACCGGCCTCTAAACTAGTTTTCTCAAAAAAGCCCTCATGCGGCTCTTAGGACCAGGCAAGTTTGGAAGCATTTGGGCCTGGAAATGGGGTAATTGGAACTAATGCCGGACTCATTTTAACTGAGTGTCCTGTTTTCTCAAGCCTCCTCACTCAACACACACTCCTTGTAGCACTTCGTGTCCCAAGACCTGGCCTGCAGACTTCCGGACCCTGCCCCCGACCCAGCCTGGTAAGGCTGCGTGTAACCTTTCCCACCAGAAGCATCTCCGCAAATCAGCCCTTTTCTACCAGCTCAACGCAAACAGCAGATGCGGAAGACACAGAACAGGCTCCGTTTCTCCTTGTTCCCTTTTTATTAGGTGATAAGGGCTTACGTCTGCACCGTCCCCTAGGGAGGGATGATGGCACACCGTGGTGATAAAGGGGGTGGAAGGAGACGAGAGGATACATCTGGGAAGAAGCCCTGGGGTGATGAACAGAAATCGTCATGGGTCAGAAAATCATGCCTATAGCCATTTGGCAAACTGTGTTAGAACACGCCTTAATGAAGAGACAAATGGAATGTCCTCCTAAGCATTCTGAGGAGTGCTAGCCAAAGCTGCCTGAGTGATGAGTGGCTGGACAGTATCGATACTGTCCATGCTAAGTGTGCAGACTAGGCTGGGGATCAGGTTTCACAATAGCAAGTCAGGCTTGCTACAGCTTCCCCTGCTGGGGACCTGCTCTCCACCTCCAGTACCTTGGCTTCAGGTGGTTCAGAAAGGATTAGGGACAACTTCTGGTGCATTTGCTGGTTGAAACAAAGAGGGAAAATGGGGGGAGGAGAGAAGAGAGGAAAGAGAGACAATGCCAAAAACTGAAAACTCATTTTAGCTCTTCTATTAAAGCCAGATGTATTTTAGGCCCTGTTTCTAGGCAACTGCATAATGGTAATATTCTCAAATCTTTTTTTTTTTAAAGATGCACAACTGTCAGAGTCAGTAAAGGTCAGAAGGTAATTATAAAGTAATAAGGATGACATACGAGAGGCAGGATCACTCCAGGGTGCTCGGGAAGGACTGACATTTTATACTTCGCATTCATTTTCAGAAACTCTGAGATCACTCGGGGCACTTGCACTGCCCCCTCCGGCGAGTCTCCTGTGCAATCAAACCCAACAGGTCATTGGCATGGGACCTTGCCCTCTGCCTTCACGCCTTTCAAGTCGCTCCTTAAAGGGCTGGTGCAGTTCCCACCACGTGCTCCACTCCAGGAGAGTAGGAAAGACACATCTAAGTAACAGTAAAGAACTCCACACCTGGCAATTGCCTTGGTGCACAGATCCAAGGCTCAGCACACAGAAATTGAGCTCAGAGAAGAGGGCTAGCAAGGAGAAAGAGAGGAAAGAGAGGACATTAAAGTTGTGAGCTGCCAGACATGGGTGCTGGGACACAAACTCGGATCCCCGAGAAAAGCAGCAGCACAGCACTCTTCCCCGCTGATCCATCTCTCTGGCCCCACGCTGTGTTTATACACCCTATTTTCCTGAAGCCACTGAAAAGTTAGCTGCAAGCACACCCGTTTATTACCTTGACCTTGTCCTAGCTGGGGCCAGCACCTGGATTTTCAAAAACTATCTGTTAAATAAATGTTAAATAAATATTTGTGTGTATTTCTTCTCTCCTCTCCCCCTTCAATCTCTCAAGGTCGTAGTCCTTATCAGATCAGAAGCCTTTGACCTTCCAAAGTATGAAAAAGAGGAAAATTCCAGCTGTCAGTGGTAAGGGAACAAGGAAGGGCTCTAAGACATTGGCACGCCCTGGCCAATGTTTCCGTGCTCTCTCTCAGCGCTGCAACTCCATGCTGAAAGGAAGATCCCGAGGACCTTGTTTCCTTTCCTTCCCCCACCTCCCTCTTTAAAATGTTGTTGACGCTTGGGTGGTAACAAGGCATTTGCTCTGCTTCCCAGTGTTTTGGTTCGAGCATTTATTGACCATCTAGGGAGGGTGCATAGAATATGTTCATGGCTGCAGCAGACAGACATCAGCAAGCAATCCAGGGTGCTGTAACATGGTAAAGCTAAGAGGGAACTATATCTTAGTGGTTCCCCCAAAGGAAACATTTGGGGAGTTCAGAGAAGGCATCCCATCTGAGGGATGCCTAACTTCGCTGATAGACAACCATGAACAACTGCAGTCAAGAAGGGATAGGAAGCTGCTCCAAGTGGCCGTGCTAGAGCACTCAGACACCAACTGCAGTGGTTTGGCTGTAGATAGAGGCTGAGCAGCACAGTGTCCCTTGTGTGATAGGAAGGACTTGGGTTTTGCCTGTGAAAAGTTGTTTGAACCACTTTATATGCACAAGACTCAACCTAATGTAGGATGGTTGTTGCTCCAAGCTAAGGATAGCAAAGAAGGGCTGGGTATGGTGATACAAGCCTGCCATCCCAGGACTTGGGAAGTTGAGACAAGGTCTGCTGTATGTTTGAGACTATAATGTAAGATTCTGTCTCAAAACAAGCCAGGGAGGCTAGTTTAGGAGAGGGAGTTTAGTGTATGAAACCCATACTGTAAATGCAAGAAGGCTGGAATTTGGATCCCTAGCTCCTCTGTGAAGTTGGGTGGACATGTTATCCCAGAGCTTGGGAAGCAGAAGCAACAGATCCTGCTGGCAAGGCTGGCTAGCGAGGCCAGGCTACCCAAAGCAGCAAGCTCTGGATTCAGTAAGAGACTTGCCTCAGTTAGTAAAGTAGAAAGTAATCAGGAAAGACACAAAAGCATCAACTCCGACCTCTACAAGTCATGCAGGCACATGAATGCACATTCACACACACACTGTGTGCATGCGCACACATGCAACTATGCACACACCTGTGCACATCACATACATACAGATGCAAAATAAATCTCAAAGCTTCAAAAGCAAAACAAAAGAAACTCATTCAAAGAAGACTTGAGATTATTTAAAATGTTTTGGGAAAGAAGGAGTTTCCAACTACCTGTTTATGATATACCTAGCCCTTTGCCCAAGGTAATGAGAAAACAGATCCCCTAGGAACGTGCATGGCCAAGAAGCTACCGAGAATGAATCAGGTTGCTCTGCACCTGACCATGGCCAGCCTCCGGAGACCAGAGTGTCCCCGGACAGGCGCGTCTATTTTGAGCTTGGCTGAAAAGCAAATTCACAGAAAGAGTCGCATACTGACATCAGTTCTAATCCTGAGGACCCAAATGACCCACTTCTCAGGGACTTTGTAGACTTGGGGTTACTTGTTAGCTACTTGCTATACCCGTTCGTGGTGGTTCATGAATTATGATCTGAATCAACCAAAACAAATTAAAACAACTTTTCAAATCCGGGTAAGCATACATCTGGAGACTTCACACAAAAATTGGGCGCCACCTCCTCGGGGGAAAAGACGGGAGAGCAGTGGTTCGCCTTCTTCTCGACACAGTGGGTTGGCAGGAGACAGTGGCTGCTGTCTGTCCCCATTGCTTCCTACTCTTCCACCTAGGTAGGGCAAGATCTCACTGGCCAGCCCCATGTGACCCTCCAGGTGATCAGGCCACCTCTGAATCTTCAGAAACTGGCCGTGACTGTCCTTGGATGCACTCTCACCCCATTTCCAAACTGCATTTATCAGATTACCTAATTTTTTTAAATACATTTTTCCTAGGCTAATTAGTCCTGTCAAACATTTCGCCTGGTAGATTCCTTGATGCCAATAAAAGCTGGGCATTTGAGAGCAGAGAATGTAATAATATACAAGGAAGACAGGAGGTGGAAAGTGGGCTAGGAGAGGAGAGTGCCTCTGGAATCAGATCCCAAGCCTGAGCAACTGAGCTACTTAAAAAAGGAAAGACATGGAAGGTGACAGGGTGGGGCCTGGAGAAGGAACTATAAGGGAATTATCTCTCAGCAGGAAGTTGGGGAAGATGGGGGAGTATGGGTTGGCAGGGAAGGACCCTTCCCCCTATCAAGCCACTTTGGCTAACGCTTAACAGCAAAACATTAATATCTATGTACTTATCCATCTTACCAGTAATTAAACTTAAGATTCTTGGGGATTTTGAATGAGGTGTTAAGTGCACAGTATGCTAACTTAGGCAAGGGTAAGCTTTTTCCAGTTCAAATTTAGTGCCCCAGCAAGAGAAATGAGAGCAACGGAATGCTTCACCCAGATGGTTTGGCTCTTTAATATCTACAAACACTTAAAATATTTTTCAGTGTTTTCTGTGCAGTTGCATTAGGTGATGACTGCTAGCTTGCTTGTTTCCTGTTGGTTTTTCCTTTGCTCTCTCTCCAAATATTTTTTTGGCCTTGGAAGGCTATAGTCGATCCACAACATTGGAACTTGAGGGCATGAAATGTTGAGTAATAGTTGGAGACTTGAGAGGGCCAGCAGGTGGTTTCGTCATCTAAAGCCTTGAGATTCCACCTTTCATCTTGGTACTCCCCATGAGCTCTGGACTTGATGATGCATATCTGAGACATACACACTCCTCACACCAAGATGAAGCTATTTTTCTCAAATACGGGATCTTACTGGAGCTGTGGAAGAGATCCAATACTGCTTGATGCTACGCAAGAGGAAGAAGTCTCCAGTTGGCTAAGAAACAGGAGTTGGACAAAAGTTCGAATCCCTGGTGAAAGAGAAAAAAGAAAACACCAGGAAAGTCCACTTCCTGAGACCACTCTCACTGCCCTGTACAATAGGAGAAACCTCTTATCCTAAGGTGTAGCCACTTTGGCAGTACACAAAGGACATGCAGTAGCAGCCGGATAAAGTGCATGGCAGGCTGCAGTATGGCAATGCCATGAGCATTTCCCTTTCTCTTTGTAAATTCTAGAGTGTTCCCCTGCAGGATTCAACTGTGTGGAAAAAGCACTGAAGACCGGGTTGAAGAGACGGCTCAGCAATTAAGAGCACTGGCTACTCTTCCAGAGAATCCAGGTTCAATTCTCTGTATTTACATGAAGACTCACAACCACCTGGAACTCTAGTTCCAAAGGATTCCATTTTCTGTTCTGGCCTCCAAAGTCACCAGGCATGCATCTAGTATACAAACATACATTCAGGCAAAACATCCACTTAAATAATATAATAATAATAATTGATACAAATAAACTATAGCAAAGTGTTATAATAATGTCATGTCAACTCAAAATAGCAGAAAATTAAACCTATCATAGAAAAAGCAATGAAGACTAAAAACCCTTGAGTGGGGGCTACACAGGTAGGGGAGGCGTCACAGATGACTGGGAAGTTAAGACACTGGTTGCTTTGAAAGGGAACTTGTGCCTGGTTCCTAGTGCCCACATGTAGTCTCATGATTGGAAAAGAGAGATAAAAAGGAAAGGAAAATGTAGTATGGAGAGCAGGCTGCATCTCACCACCCGGCTAGCTTAACCCCCAAAATAACCACACAGAAATTGTATTAATTAAATTACTGCCTGGCCCATTAGCTCTAGCCTCTTATTGGCTAACTCTCACATCTTGATTAACCCATTTCTATTAAATCTGTGTATCACCACATGACTGTGGCTTACCGGCAAGATTCTAACCTATGTCCGTCTCAGGCCAGAGATTCATGGCGTCTGTCTATCTCTGCTTTCTTCCTCCCAGAATTCTGTCTGTCTTCCCCACATACCTGAGTTCTACCCTATCAACTAGGCCAAGGCAGTTTCTTTAACAACCAATGAAAGCAACACAAATACAAAAGGGCCTCCTATACCAGGAAAAGATATGACCACTCTCAGGTACGGTGGTGGGGAGAGGAGTTTATTGCAGATGAAAGAGAGTAAAGCATAGGTAGAGGCAAGGACATCTGGGAGAGTCCAGAGTGGCCATGACCAGACTCAGCTGGGACATGTGAGGTGATAGGGAGGGGATGGGAGAGGGTAGAGGAGAGAGAAAGAAATAATATTCCTAAGTAAACAGGAAGTGCATTGTAAGCAAATTCCAAAACTCTAGAATTCACAGAGACATCTTGCTGCCTGGACAGTCACCCAAAGTTCTTCTGTAAAATTGGGACATCCATCTTCAGCCTACAGGCCCATAGTATCTGGCAGACTTTTCCATGAAGCAGGAAATTTCAAAGACAGTTCCACCTATATTGGCAGTTTGTCAGTCACTTTCTTCTGTGTCTTGCTGAATGTCTTGCAGACTCTTTTATGAAATAGGATCCCTGAAGGACCATCTCACCTTTAGACAAGCTCAGCAGTTATTTCTCTGTGGGTCCTGCGTGTCCAGATCATACAGCATAACATCAGGCAATCCAGGCAAGAGCAGTTTCTTGCCCAAATGGCTAACCAACTCCATAAGGAGCCTCTTCAATGCCCATCATCCTCTTGAAGTAGATTGGTGCTGGCAGGAGCAGATGTGTCTCATGTCATAAAAAGTCCTAAGTTATTAAAACATTTTAAATGCCATATTCTGAAGGTCTCTGAAAGATTTGAAGAATATGTATCTAACTGAAATATAACTCTATACATATAGGAAAACTAACTAACATGACTACAAGCTTGACTAGTATAGATGACTATCTATTAAACTATATTTCTTAATTATATATTACATTTTTAAATGAGCTGTGCAAATATAATACCTTATTAAGAACAGAAATACGCATAACAAAAGTGACCTTAAATTTGTATCAATAGACCAAGATCCATACCAATGCAAATCTCTATAGCATATCCCCCTTTAAATGTAAACAAACATTTATAAACAATATTTGGGAATTTGGGTATAGCTCTTTCCAAACTACTTCCTGCTGTTTATTTGATGAAGTAATTTTTGGGGTGTTCACAGAGACATTTCAGGGGATCTTGGTCCATCAAACCACATAAGTCTAGAAGAAGTCCATAGATTCTCATCTTCTGTGGGAACAAAAGAAGAACCTCTTTTCCAAAATAACATATCCTTAAACCCAAATTATGAAGTCAAGAAACCTTTAAAACATATATGCTTTAAAGCAGCCCTATACAATGAAATGTCTGTCTGTATTTAGCTCCTTCACAGTCAAAAATTCAAAGAAAACATAATATACATAATCCAGACTCTTTGTGTATGATCCATCTTTACATGGCTTTTCTTACTCTATTACTTTTCTATGAGATTACTCTGTCTCTTTAAAGACTTTGTTTTAACCTCGGTCAACATCTTATGACCTCAGTTTCTTCAAAACATGGAATTGTTCCCGGAATGTGTTTTCATGCCCCTCCCAGGTGTAGGGGAACAGGAGTGAGTTTACTTCAGAATATTCATTACAATTTGTCATTTGTTAGTATGCGACTATGGAAAAACATGTTTTTGCCACATGAGTCTTGCCTGCCACATGTGGCCTGCCCTTGTGACTGCACACTTTACTCATGTGACTCCTCTTAATCCTGAGTGCATAAATTGTCGGCGGCTATGGATAAAGTTGTCTATTGCATGAGGGGAAAAAAGGAACTGTATTGGTGAATAAGAGACAGTGAGACAGGCTAGCACAGGGAGTAGCTGAGCAACCTGGAACTCCTCTCGGTTAGGCCAGCCACACCCCTCTTCTAGTAATGTGCTCAGGAATCTTGAGCAATCTAGGATCCCAGTGACATCAGGCTGCACACACACCTCTCCAAACAATGGATTAAGTTTCTCTTCCCTTAATGATCATCAATTCAATTGTACCCCAGTTACATCCTGGTGGAAGAACTTATCCTGAACTAGGCTTGGGGGCATGTGTAATAAAGCTACCCTCTCAGTGAACTCTTGGAGAGAATTCCCTGTTTATGAATGTGTAACTGGGCATGCGTATGATTGAAATCAAGTGCATCATGGGAAAGCACACAGCAGTGAGCAAAAGATTATAATTCAAATCTGTCCATCAAAACAGAACCACCAGCACCTGCCCTGTGGCCACCAGTTCCATCTTCTCTTGAACTTATAAAAAGGAAGTCCTAATAATCTAGGTCCTTGGGTATTCTCATGTGGCTGCTGTCACTCTTGATGGCATACTTCCTTCTGACCCATATTATCACTTCACTTTCAAATCTTCTGAATAAGATTTCTTTTCTACTTTGCAGTCTGTGTCAGCCTTTATTTCAAGTCCCTGAAAAGAAGCTAAGAACTTGGAAGCACGTGACTTAGACTCTGAAATCCAGTACAACTGAACTTTTTAAAAAGGCCCAGGAGCTCTGTCTTTTGATTTTGTAATTTAGACTTTAGAACAACACATTGCTGAAGTCACTGTAAGTTTGAGCGTCTGTGGGCGATTTCAGTGGGTTGTACAGCGCACAGCTCCCTTCAGTGAGCTCCTTCAGTGAGCTCCTTCAGTGAGCAGCCAGAGCATGCTGTCTTTCCCACAGCAGAGCTGAGCTGAGAGAAACCCGTCCAGGGTTATTGAAACCTCCACCAATGTGGATTAGCTGGTGCTCAGAGAATGACTCGTCTACTGTTCAAGGTAAATCTCATGATCATCCTTCAAAAAGTAGACTAGGCTCTTTAAAAAGCTGTACAAAATATCTTTGAGTGTCATTAAAAATATGTAGAGTCCTGTTGTTCCTTTCACATCAGATTTCCATATAGTGGTTTGTTCTGGATTATTACAAAGAAGAATGTGCCTGAAATCACCAACCCTGCATTTAAAAAGTCAACAGTTTCTATTTCCATTTTTGGTTATACAAGTTTCCTCCTTTTTCACTTTTCCTCCGGGTACCACGACTTATTTTTCTTTCAATCAAAAGTCAATGAATTCATTCCAGCCCACTCCAAGCAACATGAAGCTAAATCCCATCACTTGTTCCCTTGTCTAAAAAATTACAAATTCAAACGACTTCTCAAGGATTTAATACATGTGGCTATTAGGATATTTATTTAATGTAAAATATAATTAAATACTTCTACTGTCAATAATGTTAATCAGATGAGTATTACCACAATCTCTTTATTCATTTGCCTTTTAAAAATGATGATGTTCAAACTGGGCTTGATGGCACATTGCTTTAATCCCAGCACTTAGAAGGCAGAGGCAAGTATACCTCTGTGAGTTTGAGGCCAGCCTGGTTTACAGAGCTAGTTCCAGGACAGCCCGGGCTGTTACACAGAGAAACCCTGTCTTAAAAAGCAAAACCAAAACAAACAAAAAATATTTATGCTCAACTTCTTAGAAGTCAAATCATCAATCCAGTTCATGCATCATACAACCAAGCATATGCTTCAATATCTGATATTTAGATTTTGTCAATTAACATAGCTTGTCATGGTACCACACACTTATGATCCCAGTACTTGGGACATGGAAGGAAGAGGCTGGCCCAGATACATGAAAGACTCTCTCAAAAATACAAAAATAAAAATCATGTCCAATAATTGCAAATGACACAGTGCTTGGCAGTCAACAGTGTTTACACATACCATCTTTAAACTTCATCACAAAATGTTGTCCAGTGTCTACTACTACCTGAGTGAGGAAGTAATTTGGCTGAGAGTCTGGGAGAAAGAAATCCTCCCCACTTAAGAAATAAAGAACCTGAGGTTCTGCTGGATTAAACGACTACCTCTAAGTGGAACCCTGGTGAAGCGGCCCTGGCGGGCTTGGGGTGGCCATTGTGCAACGTTCTAAAAATAATGACTAGATAGTACAAAGTGAGCATGAGTCAAAGATTTTCTTAACTCACTAATGAGAGGAGGTGCGAGCTTATTTAACACAAAAGAACAAGAGAAACAGATACACAGAGTCACTAAGAAGACATTGTCAGAACACTATAGTAGATGCACAACCAGGCAACTCTAAGGAAACCTGACCTCTGCGAGTTTCTGTGGACAGAAAACATCGACAACTTATTGTTCTTTCTCATGTGAGTATACAGCTTCAAGGTTTGGATACAAATCACTCTGTAGCAAGGGTGGAAGCTGTCTTCTCAGAGGTTAGCAGCTTTTTCTCTGTGGAGAAAGAAGCAAATGCCTTCTGGTTCCTAGGCTGCATGGTCTCTGCTGCTTCCATATAAGCTGTGGTGTTGTACTGTGAAAGCAGTTATGGAAAAAAAATGAATGAACATAGCTGGATTCCCATGAAAAAGAATAAGCAGAGGCCAACAGGACCTCAACTTGCCAGCCCCTATCAAAGACTCCTGGGGATCATCCATCAGGTAACACAGTTAATCCTGTAAGGCAAACTCTGAAGAGACATACAGTAATGTCCAAGGTTTACTTAGCTTTATAATCAGTAGCCAGGGCTGCAAATGATGAGTCTCAAGAATAAGTTTTGTATCTCTATGCTCACTGGGGGTCCTTCAAATACATATAGGAAATAAATGGGCTTTTGTTTTCTTAAGATTAAAACATCATTATTTTTTCATCTTTGGCTTGTTTTGTTGAGAAAAATACTCTTGTGAGCAGCCCTCTATTTTTTACATTGATTTGAGGAATTCTCTTCAGAACTAGAGCTGACAGGGAAGCTGTGGGAGCCATCAAAAATACATGATGTGCCCATCTCCTCTCTCTCTGCTCCCCCAGACCTAATCCCTCAATCTTGTCCCTGGTGCTGCAACAGAACACCAGCTGCAGCCTCCTTTTCCCTCTGCTCAAATTTGTTGTAGATCCCACAGATCACCCCCTCCCAACTTCCCTTCCTCCACTCCCAGCCCCCAACTCCAGCAGGTACCCCTGCTAAAACCACAGGCCACACTTGCCAGAAAGCCAGGGAGACTGTCCTTAGACCTCCTCTCTGCTTCCCCAAACCCAGTTCCCCAGTCTCAGGCTCAGCTCTGCAGCAGAGCTCCCTGGGCAGCCTTCCCTGCTTCTCTGCTCCCATCTCCTGTGGATCCCACAATCGTCCCCTGCAACCCTTCCTCTCTCTGACCCCACGCCCAAGGGATCACAAAAACCCCCTCTAACCTGCCTTCCCCAAACTCATCCCAGTATCCCAGCCTCTAAAACCAGCAGGGATTCCCTGTGAACACATCAACTGAGCAGGTCAGGAAAACTGGCAACACACAGCCATCACACACTCCAAGAATCCAGAGAGGAAACAGAAACATAGGGAAAAAACACCCACCCAACAAAGACAAATCCAGAAAACAGCACCTAGACCCAAGCCCAGATGCCTACATGCCAGTGTAAGAACACAGTTAACAACAGCCAAGACAACAGGTCACCACCAGAGCCCAGCTATCCTACTATAGCAAACCTAGAATATTCCACCACAGCTGAAGCACAGGCAAAAGACCTTTAAACCTTAAAGACCTTATATGAAGATGGTAGAGTTCTTTATACAGGAAAGGATAAATCACTTAAAGAAACCCAGGACAACACAAACCAAAAAATGCAGGAAATTAATGAATTTCTTAAATAAGTCCAAGGAAACATAAACAATTGAAGGAAATGAATAAAACACAAAACTGATGGGACCTGGAAATGAAAAAATTAGGAATTCAAACAGGAACTACAACAGCAAGCTTCACCAACAGAATCCAAGAGATGGAAGAAAGAATCCAGGTATTGAAGATATGAGAGATAAAATGGATACATCAGTCAAAGAAAATGTTAAATCCAAAAAAATCCTGACATGAAACAGCCAAGAAATTTGGGACACTGTGAAAAGATCAAACCTAAGAATAATAGATATGGAATAAGAAGAAAACCAGCTTAAAGGCACCGAAAAAATCTTCAGTAATGTGGAGACCCAAAAATGTGAGCCTATTTTCACCTTGACCAAAAGCCAAAGTTGGAACATACCTCTTCCTTCAAAGTTATCGTCTGTTTCTACCTCAAACAAAGGTCCCACCTAGATTTAGTTCAGAGAATTCTGCTCTCTCAAGGTTATTGTCAACAGATGTGGCTAGTATCCAGACCTTGTATTTCAGGAATAGAGAAGTCAATATGTTTCTACTCCAAACAAAAGTCTAAGGATCCAACTAAGTTCCTACTCCCTTAAGGGTATAACAATGGATTTCACCCAGGGAATGGTTTGCCTACAAAATGTTTTGGTCTAGGGTGTGAACGTTATTTGTCTTATTCTAGCAACAAAATACTTACATAAGGTAGCCCACAACTTTCAATTGATATGTTTATTTCCTTATATCATGTTAATGCAGTTTTTTTTTATCTTACTCCTACTTCAGGGGTCAGAGTATTTTAAGCAATTGGAAATTAAACGTGGGTGATTTCAGTAATCACTGGAATTTCCTCCCGATATGATCCTATATTTCTGTTTTCTTATTTTATTTGTGTCTTCATACTCTTTACTTATTTTTCTGATCCCCATGCCCCTACCCCAGCAAGAGGTATTTTTGTTGAGGCTGGTCCCTAACAAATGGCAGCCTACATGGCACAGTCCCTGACACAACAAAATTATAGAAGAAAAATATCCTAACCTAAAGAAGGAGCTGCCTATAAAAATACAAGAAGCTTACATAACACCAAATATATGTAACCAATAAAGAAAGTCCCCTCACCACATAATAATAAAAACATTAAACATACAGAACAAAGAAAGAATATTAAAAGCTTCAAGAAGAAAGGACAAATAACATATAAAGGCAGACCTATCAGAATCACACCTGGCTCCTCAATGAAGACCCTAAAAGCTAGAAAGGCCTGGATGGATGTGCTCCAGACTCTAAGAGACCACAGACATCCGCCCATACTATTATACCCTGTAAAACCTTTAATCACCATAGATGGAGAAAGTAAGATATTCCATAATAAAGTCCAATTTAAACAATATCCATCTATAAATCTATCCCTATAGAAAGTGCTAGAAGAAAATCTCCAACTTAAGGTTAACTACACCCACAAAAAACACAGAAAATGACACCAGCAAAACCAAAAGAAGAGAAACACACACACAGAGTGAAAGAGAGAGAGAGAGAGAGAGAGAGAGAGAGAGAGAAACAGTACCAACAATAACAATAACAAAATAAGAGGAGTCAACAATCATTGGTCATTGTTATCTCTCAAAATCAATGTTCTCAATTCCCCAATAAAAAGATATAGATTAACAAATGGCCATGAAAACAGGATCCATAATTCTGCTGCATCCAAGAAGCACACCTCAACATCAAGGATAAATATTACCTCAGAGTAAAGAGTTGGAAAAAGATTCCAAGCAAATGGACCTAAGAAGCAAGCTAGTGTAGCTATTTTAATATCTAACAAAATAGACTTCAAACCAAAACTAATCAAAAGAGATGAGGAAGGACAGTATACATTCATCAAAGGAAAATTGCACCAAGATAACATTTCACTTCTTAACATCTATGCCCCAAACACAAGAGGAAATACTACTATAACTTAATTCACATATTGACCTTTGCACACTAATAGTGGGAAATTTCAATACCCCAGTCTCACCAATGGACAGGTCATCCAAACAAAAATTGAACCGAGAAATACTAGAACTAGCAGATGTTATAAACCAAATGGACCTAACTGATATTTGCAGAACATTTTTCCCAAATACACCCCCAAAAAAATACCTTCTCAGAATGTCATGAAACTTTCACCAAAATTGACCATATACTTGGTCGTAAAGCAAGCCTCAACAGATAAAAGAAAGCTGAATAACTTCCTGCATTCTATCAGCCCATCAAATATTAAAGCTGGATATCAATAACAGAAACAACAGAAAGCTTATGAACTCATGGAAACTGAATAACTCTACTAAATGAAAAACTGAGTTAAGACAGAAATAGATTAAAAAATTAAAGACTTCCTAGAATTCAATGAAAATGTATACACAGCATATCTAAATTTAAGGGACATGATGAAAAGGGTGTTGAGGGGAAAGTTCATATCACTAACTGCTTACAATTTTAAAAAAATGAAGAGATCTAACACTAGCAACTTAAGAGCCAACCTGAAAGCTCTAGAACAAAAAGAAGTAATCACACCCACAAGGAGTAAACAAGAAATAAACTGGGAGTTGAAATCAATAAAATAAAAAACAAAGAGAACAATACAAAGAATCAATGAAATAATGTGGGATTCCCCTCTGTATGCTATGATTACCACTAATGAATAAAGAAACTGAGAGCGGTGAGCCTCAAGGTCCTCAGTTAAGAGAGCCCGGCACCCTCAGCCTGGGCTCCAGGGGCTCCTGTGCTCTCCTGGATCCTGCACTGCCTGCCCCGTCCTTCCTTCTGTCCCTGGATCACTGGGCTACCAGGCGGCCCTGTTTAGGTGCTGAAGAGTTCCATCTGGACGGGTGAGTGTGTGCTATCCAGGGGCGATAGTCCCGGAAGAGAGCACAAACCCCCCTCCCCCAGCTCCTTCTGCAGGGCTGTCTTTCTTATACACTACACCCCCCACCTAGCCTGCATTCTCTGCAAGGTCCTTTGCTCAGGAACAGTTTTCTGCTCCTACACTAAGGCTTCCAACCAAGAGCAGTGAGTGCCTGCCTACATGTCAGGCCTCAA
>NW_026067973.1:7824244-7851955 GCF_014885135.2 Alexandromys fortis
GTGCTCCCAGGTGCCCAGGGCGATGTCCCCAGTTAGTTCCTGGGGCAGCTGAGGACAGAGAACCTGAAATGACCCTATCCTATAGCCATACTGATGAATATCTTGCATATCACCATAGAACCTTCATCTGGAGATGGATGGAGATAGAGACAGAGACCCACACTGGAGCACCAGACTGAGCTCCCAATGTCCCAAGGAGGAGCAGAAGGAGGGAAAATATGAGCAAAGAAGTCAGGACCACGAGGGGTGCACCCACCCACGGAGACAGTGGGGCTGATCTATTGTGAGCTCACCAAGGCCAGCTGGATTGCAACTGAAAAAGCATGGGATAAAACCGGACTCTCTGAATATGGCAGACAATGAGGGCTGCTGAGAAGCCAAGGACAATGCCACTGGGTTTTGATCCTACTTCATGTTCTGGCTTTGTGGGAGCCTAGCCGGTTTGGATGTCCACCTTCCTAGACCAGGATGGAGCGGGGAGGACTTTGGACTTTCCACAGGGCAGGGAACCCTGACTGCCCCTCAGACTGGAGAGGGAGGGGGAGAGGAGTGGGGGGAGGGGGAGAGGAGAGGGAGGAGGGGGGAAAAGGGAGACGGGGAGGGAAATGGGAGGCGGGGAGGAGGCGGAAATTTTTTTTCAATAAAAAATTATATTTAAAAAAAAAAGAAACTACTTTGGACCTATAGTAGGGCAGAACATAGCTAGGCAGAGAAAACTAAACTGAACGCTGGAAGGAAAAAGGTGGAGTCAAGGAGAAGCCATGGAGCCACCACTGGAGACAGATACACCGAAACTTTGCTGGTGGGCCACAACCTCGTAGTGATACACAGATTAAATGGAGATGTGTTAAATTAAGATGTAAGAGTTAGCCAATAAGAAGCTAGAGCTAATGGGCCAAGCAGTGATTTAAATAATATAGTTTCTGTGTGATTATTTCAGGAGTCTGGATGGCCGGGAAACCAACAAGCGGCCTCTCATAACAATGAAACCAAGAGTTGGTTCTTTGAGAAAATTAAAAGACAGGCATACCCTAACCCAACCTCACTACAAGGTAGAGAGAGAAGACATCCAAATTAACAAAATCAGAAGTGAAAAGGGGGGGGGCATAATAATAGACACTGAGGAAATCCAGAGAATCACAAGGACATACTTTAAAAACCTGTACGCCACTAAACTAGAAGACCTATATAACCCCTAATGACATAGAAGAGTCATTAAAAGTCTCCCAACCAAAAAAAAAAAAACCAGGGCCAGGTGGTTTTAGTGCAGAATTCTACCAAGCTTTCAAAGAATTCAAAGAAGAGTTAATGGCAATATTCCTCAAATTATTCCACAAAATATATACAGAGGAAACATTGCCCAATTCATTTTATGAGACCATTATTACCCTGATAAAAAAAAAACACATAAAGACTCAATAAAGAAAGAGAATTACAAGCCAATTTCCCTTATGAACATAGATGCAATAATACTCAATAAAATACTTACAAACTAAATCTAAGAGCACACCAAAAAGATCATCCACTAAGATCAAGTATTCACACTGAGATGCAGGGATGGTTCGACATATGAAAATTAATAAATATAATCCACTATATAAACCAACTGAAAGAAAAAACAAAAAACCTACATGATCAACTCATTAGATGCCAAAAAGCCTCTCAAGGTATCCAATATTCCTTCACGATAAAAGTCTTGAAGAGATTAATGATACAAGTTACATACTTAAACCTAATAAGGGCAATTTACAGCAAGCCTATAGCCAACATTAAATCCAACTAAAATCAAAATTGTCCACTCTCTACATATCTACTCAACATAGTACTTGAAACTCTAATGTTCCTCAACAGAAGACTGGATAAAGAAAATTTATGCTCTGGAGTATTCTATGTTAGGAAAAAATGACATCATGAATTTTTCAGGCAAATGAGTGGAACTAGAAAAAAAGTCATCCTGAGTAAGGTAACCCAGACTCAGAAAGACAAATATGGTATGTATTCACTTGTAAGTGGATATTAGCCATTAAGTAAATGATAACCAAGCTACATACAGTCCATAGACCCAGAGAGGTTAGGTAAATAGGAAGGGTCTGGGGATGGGAGGATGTATGGATCTTCCTGGGGAGGGAAATATATTTTAGGGGTGAACTAATAGCAGGTGGGACTGAAGTGAGATCAGGTGGTGGGAGTGGGATGGAGGGAGAGAGACAGCTAGAATTGGGTGGAGGGGCACTTGAGCGGTAGTGTGGAAACCTAGTGCAGTGGAAACTTCTGGAATCTATGAAAGTGATCCTAACAAGGACTCCTAGTAAAGAGGGATAGGGAGTCTGAATTGGACGTCTCTTCAAGCCAGACAAGGCTTCCAGTGGTAGGACTGGGTTGCATTTAATTGAGCTGTTTGCCAAGGAGGTCCTATAGAAATCTCCAAACAGTCCAGGCCAATGCTAAGACAAAGAATTGCTCTTCACAAACTGACAGCAGGGCCCCATTGCCATGACAACATCCACACAGCTTACTGAACATAGAGAAGTTGAGCTAGTGCCTACATGGAGTCTTCATCCCTACATTCTAGTCTCTTCGGTGTGGGACAGTTCTCTGCTGACTGCTGAAAGAGAAATATGGACACCAAACAGCTACCCTTTGACCTACAATCTGTCCTGCCTCCAAATATGCTAGGGCAATGGTGGCACAGATCTTATGAAAGTAACCAATCAATGTCTGATTTGACTTAATCCAGGAGGCAGAACAATGCCTGGAACTACTTTGGTGACCAAGAACCAGAAACTAGTTAGCATGAAGACCTGAGGTAAAACCAAACACTATGAATGAAAAAAAAAAGAGTAAAATGATTCCTAGTGATATTCTGCTCTACTCACAGATCAGCACCTTATCCAGGCATCATCAAAGAGGCTTCCTCTGGCAACAGGTGAGAACAGATGCAGAGACCCACAGCCAGACATTAGGTTGAGAGAGAATCTAAATTGGAGGTCTCCATCAAATCCCTCCCCTCAGAGCACAGGGACTCCCTCAGAAGAGAAGGTGGAAAGATTGTAAAAGCAGGAGGAGATGAAGGACGCGAGGAGAACAAAGCTTTCTGAATCAACAAAGCAAGGCACATATGAGATCACGGAGACTGAAGAAGTAAGCAAGGATCTACACCAGGTCCTTTGAGTACATATTAGAGCTATTAACATAGGGTTTTTATGGAACTTCTAACTGTGGGAGCAAGTGGGTCTCTGACTCTTGCCTGCTCTTGGGGCTCTTTTCCTCCTGTTGGGGTTCTAAGTCTTATTTTGATGTGATGGTTTTTGCTTTATCTTATTATATTTTGTTTTGTTATGTTTTGGAAGTTATTTCTTCAAAGCCCACCATTCTTTCCTAATGAGAGACAGACGGGGGGATGGGGGGAGGAACTGGGAGGAGTAGAGGAAGGGGAAACTATAATCAGGGCATATTGTATGAGAGAAGAATCTATTTTCAACAAAAGGGAAAATATAACAACAAAAAGCATGATGTCAGACACTTTCAAGAGATGAGGGGGCCTGTGTCTGGAGTCAAGGTCATGACTTTATCACCTACTCAGACAGACTAGCCTCCATGGAACAAGTATCAGCTTAGAAATGCTGACCTGTAAGATCAAAACCAGCAGAGGGCACACGTCAGGATTATTCATAGAAAAAAGAGTTAGGGGTTACCCGGAAGACAAGCAAACTGGAGTGTGGCCCTCCAGAGTCCATGTAAACACCAAGTATAAACATGGCAGCCCACCGGTAAGTGTAACTAACCTTGGAAGTGAAAGGCCAGGAGGTCAGGAGCTCCAGAGCAAGCGAGCTAGAAAGACTAGTCATTTTGGCAAGCTCTGGGTTTGATTGAGCCCTTGCATCTAAGAATAAGGTGGAAGCGCAATCGAAGAGGATTCCTGACAACATCCTCAGGCCTACACACACACACGCATATGTGTGACACACTTCAGGTGTATGCATGTGTGCATACTCACATGAATGCATTCATATGTAAATTTACACAAACACACATAGCATGTGATGAGAAGAAAAACACAAGTTGAAGAAGAGTTACATACATTTTCTGATCTCTTAAGAAAACATTGCTATGCATCCTGACTCCTACTAAATTAGGCTGCAGGTTCCATATATTACCCTACATTTAGCTTCTATCCCAACTATAATAGGTGACTGCCACAAAGCCAAAGGATTAGAAGCAGGTTCCTTCTGGGTCCTAGTTAACTCATTGCATGGGTACTGTGGCTAGAAACCATGACAGACACTGTTGTTACCACAGTGAACACAACACAGTGCTCATTCTCAAAGAGAACAAGTGTTAATCTATCAGGGAAAATGCTGATGGAATTAAAAAGCAGTGATTCAGCTATGTGCCACAAGGTAGGCATAGTTGAAAGGCTGGGAAAGATTCCATTTCTGTGCTGGGCCCTTTTGGGACCTTGAACTACACCCCAGCCCCCAGGAAAAGCTAAAGGCCGCGGGACCCCTCTTTAGGTAATGGAGAAACCTAAGTTATACAAAGTTGCTGACTGAAGCCCATTCCCCCTCCTGTAGTCATATAGAGAATGTTGACCACCCAACTTCCCCTATCAACTTGGTAATATTTCAAACAGCCCCTACAGTTAGCAAGGGTCAGATGTCTGGAAGACATAACCAGGGGGACTGTTGCTATCCCCTTTAGATAATAATAACCTACCAGAAACTAACAGCTAAGCTTTACCTAATCTTTAGCCAATTATGATATAGGATACATAATTTTGTATTTTGAGTCTGTAACCTTGTGACTGTCGTGTTATTTTTTTTCTTTAAACCCTTTACAATAGTAGACGGGGTCCTTCTCTCTCCATCTGCTGTGTCAGACTGTGAGGCAGGGGACCTGTGCTAGCCCATACTATAAAACGAAATCTTGCTTTTGCATTTGGAAGTGTGGCTCCGTGGTGGTCTTCTTGGGGGTCCTAGGACTCAGGCACAATAGTAAATGCTGCACATGACAGTCAAGTGGGAACGTCTAGTGGTACACAGACGAGTGCTACACACTGCTGCCTGCACACTCCAAACTGCTGCAACACTTCCTCAGAGTGGGTAATTTATCATCATCAGATGTTAGGCTCACGGTTCGAGGGGTAAGTCCAAGATCAAGGGTCCCAAAGAGTAAAGGAGGGCAAGAGAGGGTAAGGAGCTGGAGTTTAGCTTTGTATGAGGGAGCCATTGCCACAATAAAGTCATTAAGAACCTAACACCTCCGTGGCTCTCTCCACGCTAGTGCACCAGGCAGAGTGGCAGGTGCTGTGTTCCTAGCACCGCAGAACTGGACATTCCAGGCAGTCTCATCTCCATGGTGAGTCCCCCGCCAGGGAGACCCTAACTCCAAATACCAAACAACCAACAAACAAAACCCCACATTGTTGTAAGAAGGATTAACTCTGAAACTGGAAGACTACTTTCGGAGACAGTCAACAGGGGCATTAGAATGCTACTTTGTAAGACAAGCAAATGAGCAGAGAAGGGAAAGGCAATCCAGAAGCCTACAGTCAGCACGTGTAGAAGTGTATCTTCTGACTAGGCAGAGGCGGTACACAGCTCTAATCCCAGCACTCAGGAGGCAGAGACGGGTGGACTTCTGAGAGTTTGAGGCCAGCCTGGTCTACAGAGCGAGACCCAGGACAGCTAGAGCTGTTACACAGAGAAACCCCATCTCAAAAAAAAAAACAAAACAAAGCCGGGCGGTGGTGGCGCAAGCCTTTAATCCCAGCACTTGAGAGGCAGAGGCAGGCGGATCTCTGTGAGCTCGAGGCCAGCCTGGTCTACAAGAGCTAGTTCCAGGACAGGCTCCAAAACCACAGAGAAACCCTGTCTCGAAAAACATAAATAAATAAATAAATAAATAAATAAATAAATAAATAAATAAATAAACAAACAAACAACTACAAAAACCCTCTGCTTTTCAGTCCTGTTATACATGTTTCCGCGTGTTTGTCTGCTAATGACCGTGCCTTCCTCTTGCCAGGTGGTTATCTAATTTGTCAGCATCCAGAATGTTATAAACAGAAGGCAATCTGACTCTGATAAGGAAAACGTGATACATGACATGCTGACACATGAAGGAATCCCTGCTGCCGCGTCACCAAGATCACATTTCTAGTGGTCGATATCTTTCTAACAGGAAACTCAGTCCTTCTGTCCCACTGTGGTCTACACTTAATCCACATACTATTTTCAGGAGTGAGCACACAGCACATTATCTCTGGGTCTTACAGCACAGTAAGTGAGCCCATACACAAGAAAGCTATGTGTACAAACTCTGTTCCAAAACGTGGCTTCCCACAGAATTCTAGGCCACAGCATTCCAGGCAGCTTAAGGACGGCTATTAAGAGTAGTAGGGGAAAGGAAGGAAAAGCTAGGACCACACAGTCTGTGTCTCCCTTAGAAAATGTTTCAAGTGAAATGGGGGGATGACCACTACATTGGCCATGTGGGCCACCACGTGACATTTAACATAGCCACCAGGAAAACATGGACACCATTCTTTAAGAAAAAATAAGAATATGCTCACAGTTAACATTAGTAAAAGGTTTCAGAAATTCCTAGGATAGTTTCTTTTAAAAAAAAAAAAAAAACCCACAGAGTTGTTCTAAAGCACTTATATAATTGCAGGTTGTGGGTTTATCATGAAATCCAAATATAATATTAAGCATTAGCACACCGCCAATTACAGAGTACACCACCAAAGGAAGACACTTGTCTTAAGAAGCAAAATTACTAAAAGGAAACCAGCCTTACGCAGCGCTCAAAGGGAATCCGTCATTGCTTCCTTTCAATCAATAGTCATGGGGGTTGGAGGGTGGGTGGCATGAGTTAAAGAAACAAACCATCATAATACAGTCAACGCAGGTATTCCAAAATATAATGCAAAATAAGTAGTTTCTCTTGAAAAGCTTAGGATGCTGTTTTCTTCAAAGTCCAGTATCTCTTCCTGCAGTGTGTGCCACTTGCGGTGTGCCTGGCCTTCAAACTCAGCCTCTGCTTTGTAAGGAAGCCAGGTCACACTGTGGATGTTCCAGCCAACGTGCCCTGCCAAAAGCCCTGGCTAACCCTGCCGGTCACCCAGTCACGAGGACTATGTTTGCAGATGGTACTCCACCAAGACTGGTTAGCAGGCTTTAACTTGAGTCAGCTGGAGCAAGAGAAACTGATCTGAGGAACGGCTGTCATCAGACTGGCCTGTGGATGTGTGTAGATGGGGGGCATTTTCTGACTGCTGATTGATGCAGGAAGGCCGACCCCACTGGAGACAGTGTCATTCCCGGGCAGGTGCACCTGGGCTGCACAAGCAAGGCAGCTGAACCAATCAGTAAACAGCCTGACCCTCGGAGGTCCCTGCTTCCTTCCTGCCTTGACCTTCTGTCTGTGCTTCCCTCGTGATAGAAAGTAAACTGTAGGATAAAACAAACTCTTTCCTCCCCAGGCTGCTTTTGGTCAATGTTTTATTGCTGCAACAGAAAGGCAAACCGGGAGAGAGCACCTCGGCTCCAACCCACAGTGTGGAGCTGACACAGGGTAGCAGACATGGCAGCTCACTTCTTGCTGTCTACATTCCTGAGCTACAGGAGCTGTCTGAAGAAACAAAAGATAACTGTTTGACACTGAGCTTTTGGGAAAACTTGTTTATCCCAATAGAGGAGCCAATGCAGTAAGTCCTAGAAGGCACAGGCTTCAAATACGGACGGTGGCCTTTCTTCACCCTGGAAAACTCCCCCTCATCTAAACCAACTCTTCAGTGTGCTCCAGCTGAAAAGGTTAGGCTGTATACAGGTACACACCGTTGGTCTGAACTTTTACAACCTGGCATGGGAGGTGATTTACACCATGATGTGGATCAGTGTGAAAATGCTCCGGAAAGGTGAGTTTGGGTGATCTGTGTAAGACACGAATACTCACAGTGAAGTATAAATCACTTCCAAGAACTTTCAAAGTACAGCGTGCTCCACACAAAAAGGACCCCAGCCATCAAGCAGTAAACAAACACAAGATGTTTCACATCTTCCTAGTCTCCATCTACACACTAATTAAAAATAAGTAAAACAACAACAAAAACATTTGGCAAAATGATCAGCTTAATTCAAGGAAATCACGTACATATATACATTATATTTTTCATCATTTTGCCCTCCTTGAGGGCACTCTCTTGATCATCCTTTTTTCCTATTCTTTGAGAATTTCACACATGCATGTGTGTTTTAATTAAACCCACTCCCCATTAGCTTCCCTCCAGTAAGTTCCTTATCCCTTCTACCATTTTTGCTTCCCAACGTCACTTGGTCATCTTTTAAAACCCACTGAGTAGTCAGAGACTGGAGAGCTGGCTCAGTGGTTAGGAGCACTGGCTGCTCTTGCAGAGGACCTGATTTGACTCCCAGTGTTCACGTGGTTCTAACTCTAATCCCAAGGGTTGCAACTCTTCTGACTTTCATAGACACTATGTGCATATGGTACACAGACTTAGATGTAAGCAAACACCCATACACATTAAAATAATGTTTTTTTGAAGCCAAAATCCACTTGGTTGTTACCTGCATGTGCATGGATATAGGACCATCTACCAAAGTATGGTAGCATCTCAAGGACTACATCCCTGGGAAAACTGATTTTCCTCCCCGGTAGTCATCAATTGGTAACTCCTCTCCCAGAAGTGCGACTTCATAAGCCCCCTGCACAGGCTGTACAGATTTCTGGCTAGCTTGATCTTGTGCAACAAGCCGCAGCGTCTGTGGGTTCACATGTGCAACAGGTCTGTTTTGCTACCAATGCCCACCCCTCAGGCTCTTACACTCTCTCTGCCCCCTTTCCACTGTTAAATCTCTGAACCTTGTGGGAGGCATGAGACGGATGTCCTATCTTCTCACCTGTCCATCTATGCAGTATATAACGCAATGCTGTTTGTCAAGTTTACACTTGATCCATATTTATACAAAGGAACAAACTGCAGTGGGGTGTATTATTCCTTTAAAAACGGCGGCGGCGTGGGTGTGTGGACAAACACAGGATGGACGAGACGCAAAAGGAAGAGACGGGACACGCGGCTCCCACGTGGGTGCACTTTAATGGGGAGAGGGGAACACAATAAGGGGTGGGACGTGCGAGACACACAAGGGTAGGGGGAGGAAAAGGCCAAGAGAGAGCGAAACCTCGTGGACGCTCGCTTTTAACGGGGGGCGCAAGGTTATCTGGGAGGAATGACCCACACCTGGGCGCGGCCAGCGCGCACACAGGTGACGGTAATCCAGGAGAAGTCTGGGAGCTGTAGTTTCCAAGGAATAACAGGGTGCTCAAACAGAACGATGCTTATGCTTTTCCTCCCCACCCCTTTATTCTGTTTTTCTCCAAAATTATTTGGTGTTTAACTACAAACAAAGAAAACCATGTGGCCTCACAATGCAACAGCAGCATGATTCCAGAACACACTGTGTGCACTTTGTGAACACTGAAGAATTTATTTTTGGTTTATATAAGAGGCTAACATCTTTCATACACAACTGCCTATCAGTGCGCTGAAAATACACATTAGTTTCTGGGACTGTTGCACACTGTTGACAGATTATGCACAAGGAGAGACAGAACGGTGTCCCCTGGGCCATGCAACATGGTCCCCTGATCATATGGCAAGACTGAGGAGACACAGAAGTAATTCATTAAATCCCATTCTGTGGAATGGAAACAATTTGCACATTATTTTAAAAAGATTACAAAGATAGAGTACTCCTCTTGGAACAGAGAATAAGACATCCAATTCCATTTATCCCCTAGCTTAGTCAGCAGACACCACACTTCTCTGTCAGGGTTATTATATCTATGTTCAGATACTTCTTACTGAATCAAAATTTTGAATACTTATTTATAGGTTTTACTGTCTGAAATTGTTTCCTCTGAATGTGGGTGACAGTTGTATAGCTGGAGCAGACTGTGAAACCACTGGCAGTGAGACAAGGATTTATCTCTATTGCTTGTACTGGCTTTTTGGAACCTATTCTCTTTGGAGGGATACCATGCTCTGCTTAGATACAGTGGGGGAGGGCCTTGGTCCTGCCTCAAAGCAATGTGCTAGACTTTGTTGACTCCCCATGGGAAGCCTTACCCTCTCCCAGGAGCAGATGGGGGTGGGAAGAGAGGGGAAGTGGAGGGAGCAGGAGGAGAGGAGGGAGTGGAAACTGGTACTGGCATGTAAAATGAAAAAAGTTTTTTTTAAGGGGCAACGGCTCAGAGGTTAAGAACACTAGCTGTTCTTCCGGAAAACCTGAGTTCAATTCCCAGTAACCACATGGTGAGATCTGATGCCTACTTCTGGCATAAAGGCACTCATATACATAAAATAAATAAATCTTTAAAAAAAACTTAAAACAATGAAAAACCCAACAAATGAAACCAAAACAAAATAATTAAAGTAAAAGAAAAAAACACTTTGCTTTAAAAAAAAAGTTTTTTTTAAAAAAAATTAAAAACAAAGACATTAAATGTTTCACTCAGCAATTAAGTATCTTTTCCACCCACATATACATTTAAATACATACATAATGCTGCCTGCGAATGAAGGCTGAGGAGTGGGTTCTCCAAGACAGAGCAGACTAAGGCCTCTTCCCAGTGTTTCCAGGTTCTTTCCACCACCACCAAAAAAAAAAAAAACTTTAAGACAAAGAACAAACTGAGGAAAAGTTTTACCACAGTACAAAAGGACACACCCAAAAGTGAGTGGAGGCTTCTGAGAGGGATAGGTGGCACAGGATTTGAGAGATGTATTACAGGCAAACTTTAAGGAGGACAATTAGTCCTAAGTTAAGGCACACTAAAGAACCTCAGGAAAGGACCAAGATCTCTACTGAACAGAGTAAGCTCTCCTTACCCTTTTTATCCCTAAGTGGAGTTTCTGAGTGGTCGTTGTACCGAGTGGACAATAGGAACAGAATAGATTAATGCTAATGATACACACACGCCATTATCATGAAGCACAGGACCAGCTGAGGTGGTTCCAGCAGGCCTATCCATCAGCCAGTTTTGGGTCTTGTGTCCGTACTGTTTGAGAGGTCGCATGATGTCCTCTGTAACCCAGATCTGCCAACCTCAGCTAAGATCTTCATATTTCTGCCAGTTTCCATCTAAACATGAAACTGACAGCCAGAAGCACAGATTCTCTGGTTACACCCTGGTCAAACCACCTTATATGGAGATCTCCTGCCTACATGAAACAAGAATAGTGACAAGTTTTTTAAAATATTGTTTCTTGAAATTTTTATTTCATGAGTGTGAACGTTTTACCTGATCATATACCTATACATCAAATGCATGCAGTGTCTGTAGAGGCTAAAAGTGGAGTTCCAAACCCTTATGAGCAGCCATTGGGTGCTAGGATTTGAAGTGGGTCCTCTGGAAGAAGAGCCAGTGCTCTGAACTGCTGATCTAACTATCTATCCCCAACGACACTCTTTTTAAACTTACTTCTTAAAAAAGCAGACATAAGATTACACAGCAATGTTTTACTAAAATCACTTGAACACACTCATGGTAAAATGTGTAAGGAGTTTATTATATCAGCTAGCTTCTAAAATTAAACTGACATTTTAATAATCTAATCAAATGAAAACTGCAGACTTTCAGTACTACAAACTGAATTAAGACAACACAGCTACTCACACAGAGAAATATATTCTGTTGTGTAATCATTTAATTATACTGGGAAATAATTATAAAAATAGGTAAAAATTTCATGAAAATATTTCTTTTTAATGTATCTTAGGAATTCTTGCTCATGTCAATAGATTGTCTGACATCCGCCACCGCCTCAGGCACACAAACGGTCATATTGTCCATAGCCTTGGTCAGACAGACTTGGCAGCCCAACCGTGACCTGCAAGGAAAGGAAGGAGGCTCAGTTTAGTATTAGATGCATGTCATTCAGAAGCCTGTAGTTGTTTAGGATATTTTTATACTTCCTTGCAAAAAGCAGTTGGAGAATTTGCTAATCTTTCACGTTTTCATTAGGCCAAAGCAGACACCCTCTCCAACCCAACTAGAGGTAGCAAAAGGTCAGCACCAAACAACCATGGTGGTAAGCACCTATAAACCCAGCACTTAAAAGACAGAGCCAGGTTAGAAGTTCACGACCATCCTCATAAGAGATCCTGCCAGACAATAACAACAAAATTCTTTAAGACAAAAATGAAATCTATAGATTCAAACCATCAATTGTAAGAATGTATTTCCCCCATATTTTTAACATCTCTGAAATCAAAGTCCATCTTCAGGCCAATGGCATCTTACAGCCACTGCTACAATATGAAGTGGTTGCTGTGTCACAGCTGTAGACTCGGTAACATTATACACACCAGTGTCTCCAACCAAGTAAGAGAAGGATGCTGTTGACTCCAAAGGTGTTAAAGTTTTAGCCCTTTCAAAATAAATCCAAAAGGATTATAAAACCAAAATCACCGACACCAGAGGAAGCCGGCAGATGCAAATGTGTAGCCATGATGAGAAGACTGGCCATCATTTCCTCTTCCCCTCTTTCTTCACAAAACTGCTACCAATCATGCTTTCCTCAGACGCTCTGTTTTCAACAAGTGTGGCTCATGTGTACGGCTGTTTGAACAAGCTTTCTAAGTGCATGCAGTATGTTAAATGAAGAGACACTACAGTGCAGATTTTAATAAGCAGCACTTTCCTTTTCTCTTAGAAGTACACAAAAGTTACATGTTAGGCTAGGACTGGTGGCATGTGCCTGTCACCTCAGCCACGAAGGAGGTTAAGACAAGAGGAATGCAAGCTGAAGGCCAGCCTGGGCAAAAGAGTAAGAATTCCAGCTTGGATTTAAATTCAGTCTCAAAATAAAAAAAGTAAATAAAGGGCTGGGATACAGCTCAGTGTAAAGTACTTTCCTATCATGCAAAAAGCCCTGGGTTCAGTTCCCAATACTGAAAAAAAAGGCTAATCTTATAATCAAACTCTCTTTGACATCGCATGTTCTGACGGCATTAGCTGCATTAATGGCTTCA
Source organism: Alexandromys fortis (assembly GCF_014885135.2). Taxonomy (NCBI): domain Eukaryota; kingdom Metazoa; phylum Chordata; class Mammalia; order Rodentia; family Cricetidae; genus Alexandromys; species Alexandromys fortis. The sequence goes on from NW_026067973.1 coordinate 7,837,306, forward strand.
AACATTTACTGGATGTGTAATGGTAAAATTTCTACCACTAAATGTCAATGGTACAGTACTAAATGTCAACCGGTATATTACTAAATGTCAATGATTGTTTTACTAAATGCCAATGGGTACAGTACATTAATGGGTATACACAGAGTACTCAACTCAGTGCTCTCACCTATTATACCTTGGGCACAGGAGAGGCATTCAGAGGAAAGCACAGGATTTAGAGAAAACCAGCCAGTGGAAAGCCAGCACTAACACAGCTGTTCACAGGCAACTTTCTGTTCTTTCCTAACCTGATCATCAAGATGGAGGAGAGAAGGCTCGCTTGCAGGACTGCTGTTGTCGATCAGACAGTTGAGATGAGTAACTATGATAGCGAGCATGTGAGACTGTCACAAGTACCACACAAACAGAACAATGAACCCCTGGACAGGACACAAGGTGTCTAGAGAAGACTTTGAAGGGTGTGTGAGAAAATAGGGAGAGATGAACTATAAAAGAAACAAACTGAAATTAATAAAACTATTATCACTATAACTGCTTAAAATTTATTCTTACCACATGAAACCTAGATCTTGTAAGCTAATACAGTTTTTAAGAAGTTATTCTTCATTAAGGTAGCAAAATACAGTTAAACAAAACCCACTCTCAATAAGAAATAAGCCTCCTTAATTATGCCTTGAAACAGTCAATCAAGGACAAGCTTTCCTTGACTCTAAGATGGGATAATTAAAAAATAGTATCACTGATGCCATCTGCTTTTGCGAAGCTCACTGTGTTTAAGAGAAACTACCTACTAATTAATAAGCTCTGATTAATTTACTTTAATATACACCTAGAGAAAGAACTACTCACCTTAACATAATTACTATTATATATTAAGTTTCTTTGAAAACTCAGTTCTCTCAGACAGGTAAAATTTCCACTATAATTTTGTTCAATTATCAAATCTGTTCTTCAAGAATACTATAAAAAGCATTCCATTTATTTCAATCCTATGAAATTATGATAAATATTAATTCCTGGCAAAAATAGACTAAAGATGTAATAGGATTAGAAACTATTACTACCAATTAACTCTTTGATTTTGTAAAGGGGAAGCTTCATGGGGGGCAAGTGTGGACAGTGAAAGAGAAATGCTCCCAGAGGATGCTCAAAGTTCGTGACTGTTCTCTATCTACTCCTACTCGTGGAGTGATCTTAGACCTGAAGGAAGATAATGCAGACTTCCCCAGGGTGTCACTTACCTTACAGGTCAGACACACAGTGTGTCTTATGCCTGTGATCTCAGCACACACGAGTGTGAGGCCACCCTGACCAAAAGTTAAGACACCGATCCTAAAACAAAACTAACCAACAAAATCTACTCACCTGTCTGTGAGTCCGTAAGCCAGGTCAAGCATGTCATTCTCCTCATCGGTGATGGCATCTAACTTCTCATATATATGATCCTCGAAGATAAGGTGGCAGGTGGAGCAAGCCAAAGTTCCCTCGCAAGCACCTGTAAGAGCAGCAGAGGCTGACCATGCTGTGCACTGCAACAGTGCACACCTGGCTGCTCTGAAACACTTCTGTGTTTTAGAATCAGCTACAACACTAACTGAAAGGGTTTCAGTACTGAATAATCACGACTCAGAAAGAGGTCCTCCAGCCCCACATTGTCTGAAATCACTCACACAGCACTTCACAAAGGTACGTCATAAACAGGCAATGTGAAGGGACCATGAAGGGCATACAAGTCTAATATTAAAATGTATCCAAGTTCATAATTGAGGCACACATACACATAAAGATGTATTCTTAAATATATATAGCAACAATGTATATAATCATACGCACATAATTCACCTTACCTGGAGAACATCAAAATAACAGATAATGACTTGTGTTATCCAAGCGGAAGTAACTACACTACACCTAAATAAAGTTAAATATTCTTCCCTCTCAATTAGGCCCTCTCAATTACTTCCTAAGTAATTAGGCCTAACAAGACATTTTAAGATACACCACAGATTTAAATAATGTGATCATTCCTTTCGTTTCATTTTAAAATTATATTTATTCTATATTTGTGTGCTGTGTATGTATGTGAGCATGTGCACCATGTGGGTGGGTCTCAGGACCACACTCTGGTCACCAGATGTGATGTCAAGTGCCTTTACTTGCTGAGCCATCTCGCTGGCTCCTTATTCCACTTTTAAACCATTAACTTAGCAGTTATTCACTCAGCTCCTGTCATGTGCCAGGCACCACACAAAGGAAACTAACAAAATCACGCCATCCAAACAAATCAAGACAGACTTCATTTGGAAATTACCTTACAAAGAAACGCAACTATATAAGCCATGGCTTCCTCAACTTTTTCCCACTCATGACCCATTTTCAAGTGAGAAATCTTTAAGTGACCACAGGTATATAGGCAAATAAAACAGGTACATAAATCAAACACACAAAGATAACAAATCATAAACAACTTATTTTAAAGCAACTACTTGGTACATATATAAACATTGGTACACAAGATCTCCCAGAAGTTCATGAGCCAGATAGCCTAGAGTATAAAACACAACAGCAGAAATAAAAAAAAAAAAAAGAGAGACTTGCCTCAATCAAGAAGAAAGGTGAGGGAAAAAACCTTCATACCATGCACCAGAACACACATAACACATGAGAGAGAGAGAGAGAGAGAGAGAGAGAGAGAGAGAGAGAGAGAGAGAGAGAGAGAGAGAAAACCTTAGTTTTTACTGAAGTCATTTAGAAGCACTGATAGCCTTGGTACTGAGGCACAAGAGTCGAGTATATGAGCTCTGGAACCAGATTCCCCATCTTTAACCACCTCTTCTGTTTACTGTGTCATGGTAGGCGTCTTTACTCTCTGTGCTTCTGTTATTTTAATAGCAACTATACCAACCTCGCCTGGGAGTTGCAAGAATCATGAATATAAATAATATATGTATTGGCAACAGACCTAGATAATAACTATTTGGAAATGGTGAGAAATCTTAGGCTGCTGGGGGTAGGGGTGAAGAACTATATCAATGGTCTCATCCAGCACTATACCCTGCATGTTGCAATACGAATCAGATTGGCAATATGTGGACATTGGTGCAATAGCGGCAAGACTGTCATGTCAAGCAGTAAAGCAGTAATCAACAACTTTCTGACTTTTTTTTTTTTTTTTTGAGACAAGGTTTCTCTGTAGCTTTGGAGCCTGTCCTGGAACTTGCTCTTGTACACCAGGCTGGCCCCAAACTCACAGAGATTTGCCTGACTCTGCCTCCTGAGTGCTGGGATTAAAGGCGTGCGCCACCACCTGGCTTTCTGACTGGACTTTAATCTGGCTTCACAGAAGGGATTCCAAACCTGTTACTGTAAACCTGGCAGGAATTTACTATTGTTGTTTTGCTTGTTGGTTAAGCTGTCCAACTGCCTTCTAAACATTGATGATTAGAACCATTGATTTGTGTTGCTTATGTTCTCAACCCTAGTGGGAGAAACTTGTTTTTTATTTTTATTTTTGTTTGTTTTGTTTCTGAGACATGGTGTGGGAGGGTCTTCTGTTTTGAGTGGATTTCATTGGTTAATAAAGAAACTGCCTGGGCCCTTTGATAGGAGAGAAAATTAGGTAGGCGGAGTAAAAAGAACAGAATGCTGGGAGGAAGTGAGGCAACTGCCATGCCTCTCCTCTCTGGGCCAGATGCCATGGAGCCAGCTGCCAGGTCAGACAAGCTGAATCTTTCCCGGTAAGCCACCACATCATGGTGCTACACAGATTATTAGAAATGGGTTAAGCAAAATGTGAGAGTTAGCCAGTAAGAGGCTGAAACTAATGAGCCAGGCAGTGTTTAAAAGAATACAATTTGTGTGTTGTTGTTATTTTGGGGCATAAGCTAGCCAGGCAGCCAGGAGCCAGGCAGCAGGAACGCAGCCTGTCGCCCCTTACTACAGTGTTTCTCTGTGTACTCCTGGCCATCCTGGAACTCATTTTATAGACCAGGCTGGGCTCAAACTCAGAGAGATCTGCTTGCCTCTGCCTCCCAAGTACTGGAATTAAATGCATGCACTGCCACCACCCATCACAGCTTGTTTTTCCAGCAGGCAGTGAGTGATTAATGCAGAGGACTCATAACTGGTCAAAGTGCCAACATAAGCAACTCTAAGGCTCAGTGAGCATTATGGAAGAGAGGCAGAAAGAATTTTAAGCATTGGTTGAGGAGGAAGAAAGCTGTGAAAATGCTGACATCTGTACCTGACACAGCTTCTGCACACATCAACTCATAGCATCCGTGATTACCTGCACAAGATTACTCCAGTCAAAAACCCAGCATGGATGTAGGAGGGGCTCTAAGGCCCGACCCTTGGCATAGGAGCTACTGGCAGTTGATGGGTGCTGAGGAAGATCGATTCACACTCTTTTGAGAACATGACCCTGGTAAATTGTTCAATATCCTAATAAGTGGCCCTACACCCATCATATATTAGCTGCACTAATTGGTCTCAGGGGGTATTAATAGCCAGAAGAAGGACAGGAAGTTTAGAGGAAGACAGGGTAGGGGACACCAAAGGAAGCTGGAGATACATAGGGATGAAGAGATAATAAAAGTATACTGTATAGATATATAAATTTCCTCTTTCCATTTATGAAATCTGAGTCCTGCTGACAGAAGTTACCTACATGCAAATCTTGTATTAGGCTCATTTCATTCACTTATGATGTTGACAAGATAAGGTGGGTCACCCTCACCACATAACCCCTTTACTAAATGAAACCTAGAATACAGCTGTGTGGGAAGTTACATATTGAAAATGTGAAATTACGTATAATCATATTGTCCAATGGATGATGGAACGAAGTATCAGAAAAGCAACGGTAAGCATAACGGCAAGCAGAAATACAGACTTCTATAAACGTTACAGGAACCTCTTATCTTGAATATTCATAAAGCAGGCATGTGAAAATTACAGAAGAAAAAAGTTTGAACTGATAAGCTAGATAAATTTAATCACAGATGTATAACTGCCCCCAAGTGGCAGAATACTGCAGCACACAATACTGAAAGGATTATTTAGTAACACAAAAGTTGGTATGCATTGTATTACTTCCTAAGTTCACAACTGTCCATTCTGAACCATTTATTTACTCATTCCTTCATACACAACAACAAATGAGTTAAGAATGACTGTATCCCTCACCAGAGTCCAGTGGAAGGACACAGGAGTGACTAAATGTATTACCAGAATGTGGTAACTGTTATGAAAGGATGGTCTGAGGCCAGGCAGTGGGACAGACTAGACAATGACAAACTATTGCAGACTGGGTACTGCAAGCAATGCAAGCTTATAATGGGTTGGGAGTAACAGAGAAACACCACTTAGGGCCTGGGTGGTTGGGCAAAAGAGGATTTCTTTTACTACCTGAACCCAATACCCTGCATCCCAGAATCCAGGCATTTCTTCCACAACATTTGCCATCATCTGCTATGTGTTTCCCCTATATGGCTTAAGAAATTAATACACATAGACTTAATAGATACAGAATAGTAACTAAGACTTTGTGGGACAGTGTCTCAGCAGAGGAAAAATGCACATGAAGTCTCAAAGGTGTGAAGTTCAAGCTTCTAAGAGGTCAGCATCACCAAAACAGGAAGAAGACAAATGAGAAGTGGAGGAGAGCGGAAGAGCAGAGGGAGGGCACACCATGTGCAGCCGTAGGCCGATGGGAACACGGATTTAGTCCTAAGCGCAAGGGAAATCTTTGTGGCTGATGTGTGTGCTGACAATCACCCAAGTTGCAGAGCTCAAGGGCAGAAGCAGGTTCACAGGTTCAGATATGCAACGGCTTACCAGAGCCAAGAGGATCCACTGGAGGGTTAAGTGAGAGTAGGTGCTGAAGTGCTGGATGTACCAGGAAAACAAAGCTGCTCAGGTTTTAGCCTTCAGTAGTTGGGCAGTACTCATTACTGATCTAGGAAATCTGGAGGAAAGACTGTTTAAGGAGAAGGGCAGGATCAAAAGTTGTTTAAAAAAACATGATTTTTTTTTTTACCAGAAACAGGGTTCAGTGTGTAAGGACAATTGTTGTCAAATCTGATGACTGAGTTTATGTTCAGAATGCACATGGTGGAAAAGAAGGACTGACCCCTGCAAATTGTCCTCAGCCTCCGCCCGTGTATTATAGAGCATGTGTGTGCCTACACTCACACACAAATATTATACACATATGGTGGAGGGGGTAAATAATTGTTTAAAAAGCAAATATTTGAGTTTTAAATTTCTTTGGGATTTCCAAAAAGAAATGTAAACAAGGGAGTTGAATCTGCAAGTTCAAGCTCAGAGGAGAAAACTGAGCCAAGCATATAAATTTAATCTCTAGCAGCATTTAGGAAGGACTTATGGTCACAGAAAAGATGAGATCACACGGGTAGATAGTGCAGAAACCATGGACTCAGCCATGTGTGGAGCTCGGGTGTTTGAACACGTATACCCTAGTTGTAGACCCCTGTTGGGGGCAGCGGGGGGGGGGTGTTGTTATGGAACCTTGAGGAGGTAAAGGCTTGCTGGAAGAAGCATGTCATGCTTTGAGAGGTTGTAGGCTTCCCCCTTCCAGTTCACTCTCTCACATCTGTGGTTGAGGACATACTCTCTGAGCTTCCCGCTATGGACACCTGCTGCCATGTCTCCTTTACCATTGTGGACCTCCCACCTGTAACTGTAGTAAACCAAGATAAACTCCTCCTTTGCCACTTTTGGTCAAGGGTGTTTTTATCACAACAAAAAAAGATCTGATACACTTAGATTAACTCATTTGATCTTCACAGTAACCTTATGGGACATATACTAATATTGTAAGAAGACAGGGTAAAAAGTTAGGGTCCTGGTCCAAAATCACAACACTGTGAGAGTAGCGAAATGGACAGATAAGCCTAGGCAGGAAAGCTCTACTCAACCACACTAAATAGGGTTTAGGGAAAACACTGTTTCAACCTTGACCCACAGTGTGAATTTAATTTTACACAAACACTCTATAAAATAAATATTTCACAGCAAAACCCCTGTAAAATAGATTGTGTTTTTCTATGTTCTATTATTTTTTATTTCTCTAAGATGCTGTTAGAAGCTATAAACTGGAGTTGGGAATGTGTCACAGTTGGTAGGTTGCTAGCTTAGCATACATGACATCTTAGGTTTGCACTCAGGCATGGCAGAAACCAGGCATGGTGGTTCATGTACTCTCAGCACACAGAGATGGAAAAAGAAAATCAGGAGTTCAAGGCTGGCCTCAGATACACCATTTCAAGGCCTGCCTGAGATACAGTCCTTCCGAGATACAATAGACGTGTTGGTCTAGAACATGACCAAGAACATTGTCATACAGTTTTAAAACCTGACTTAACATTTTGGCTACTTCCAGAACAGTCATGGCTACACAGAGAAACCCTGTTTCAAAAAGCAAACAAAATTGTCTAGCATCTGGGTTTCCTTGTCAATAGCTTTTGGTTGTTTTTCCAAGTAAGGGCCATGTCTTGCTCTTTGTGTATCTTGAATTTCTTTTTCTGTGCACATGTAGACACCACAATGTGGAAACTCTGGGAGTAAGGCGCTCACCCTGCCCAGTATGCTACAGTTGCTGCTCACTGGTGGTCACTGCTGCAGTCAGTATCTAATCACTGCTGTAGACCAATGCTCTAAAGCTCATATCCTCAGGGTGTGAATCCCAGCACAGTGGCCAGCTAAAAGACTGGCCAGAGGTTCAAATATCTGGTGCCAAGAGGCTCAGGTGATTAGGCAAATGCTTCAACAACCAAGCAATCTGTATGTTAGTCTTCATTCTGGCTTGTGAGAGACCTCACAGTCAGCTAGAGATGAGCGAGTGAGTAGTCTGTGGGTTTTTTTTTGTTTTTTTTTTTTTTTTTTTTTTTTTTTTTTTGATCTGTGTATCTTCTAGATCGTCTCTACGGGCATCTCCCTCTGCAGGTATTCCTTTCAGTGTGTAGCTAGGCTCTTGCCCATCTTCATTCTCGGGGGGTGGGGAGTGGCACGCTGCAGGTATGAGTTGACAGTGTTGGTTTGTGAACCACAATCTATCTGATCCCAGAGTTTAGTCTCAATTACTTTTCAACACACTAGCATCCATTGTGAGAGAATACTTCAGCAAAGCTCAATTAAAAGTGCAGTTTAGTTGGACTTGGAGGTACATGCCTGTGATGCCAGCACTCAAGAGGCTGAGGCACAAGGATAGTTCCAGACCATCCCTGTAAAACTCCATAAAAATGTATTGTATCAATCATTTCATTACCTAATTTCTGTTAAAGGTGTTTATATAGAAAGACACAAAGAAAAATGGCAGAGAGAAAAAGGGAATGCTGAGACATTAGGTACCCTGGGATATAAATTAGCTGAATGACTTGCCACATATAAACAAGAGGAAATGTGTAGTGATATTTTGTTTATGTTTTAACAAATAAAGCTTGCCTGAAGATTAGAGTGCAGAGCTAAGCCACTAGAGGGACCTTTTATCTCTACCAATGCTCAGACTAAAGGAGCGATCCTGTTCTCAGACTTCACTGAGCTTTTGTCCCTTCCCACCTTGTATTCCTCTCTCTCCCCAGCCATATCACTTCTGTCTCTACCTCCCTAGTGCTGGGATTAAAGGGGTGGGATCCCTCTGTGTGAGCTACATTTCCCTGTTAGACAAATCCAATCTTACGTGTAGCCCAGGGTGACCTTGAACTACCAGAGAGCCCTCTGCCTCTGTCTCCCAAATTCTGGGATTAAAGGTGTGTGCCCACCACTCCCTGGCCTCTAGTGGCTTAGCTCTGCACTCTGATCTTCAGGCAAATTTTATTTGTTAAAACATAAACAAAATATCACTACAAAAATGAGTATTGGTTTTTTCATCTATAAAATGGAAGGTAAGAGCTGAAGGCACAATAAAATGATAGAATATTTTCTTAGTATGCACAAGGCTTTGGTTCAATACCAACACCAGATAACATGCCAGGATGTGGTATAAACATAAATGGTAATGATCATAATTACCTTGAAACTGGTAGAAACATTAGCTTTACAAGCTCAGAAAAACATTACGAAAAAATCAATTCTTCACAAACCCTATGGAAGGCCACCCAAAAGGCAGCTTTTTGGAATTTACTATCGAATGAAAGCGATCTTCCCTCCAACAAGAAAAACTTCAGAAAGCACTAACATGAAGGCAGACTTAATACATAATGGGAAAATGACAGAGAAAAGAACTAACAACAGCCCTTATAATAGGACTTGAACCATGCCCTGAAGCAACATAGTCAGGCTATATTACATACCAAAGCAGTCTTTTAAAAATACATATTTTCACCAAAGCTACAGAGAAACCTTGTCTCGAAAAACCAAAAAATAAAAATTAAAAAATAAAAATACATATTTTTATGTATATGAGTCTAATGCCTCTGTGTATGTGTGTGCATGTGTGTGTGTGCGCGCACACACTATCTAGAAATATCAAAAGAGGACATCAGATATCCTAGAGCTGGAGTTACAAATGGTATGAGCTGCCATGTGGATGCTGGGAAGTCCTCTGTGAGATCAGCCAATGATCTTAGCACTGAAATAGCTCTCTAGCCCTAGACCAAAACCTGTTCAAGTGTGGATCACGACTCTATCTGGGGTTCCAAAAACTGAACAAAAGGGTGATAAACAATTTATAGCAGTAAAATGTTCCTGAACATAAGGACAGAAAAAAACAATAGACCATGATGGATCTGAAGTGTTTCTGGCAACCTAGATGGTACTGCATTCTGTGACTTGACTACAGCCTTGGTTCTGAGGGCGCAGCCTACAGGTCCTGCACTGTGTACACCATCTCACAGAAAATGCCAACAACACTGCAGAAACACCCTGGTTCAGAGTTGAGACTGCTGTATGTTATGAACTACAGTGCTTTTTTCTTAATTTTTAAATTTTAATTATTTTATGTGTATGAATGACTGCCTGTATGTACATCAATATACTGCACAGGTGCCTGATGTCCACAGAGATCAGAGAGGGTGTTGTGAGTTACTGTGTGGTTGCTGGAAACTAAACCCTGGTCCTCTGTAAGAGCTCTTAACTGCTGAGCATCTCGCCAGCCAAAAGTGTGATCTTTCTATTGTGCATACAAACTTCTCTGCCCTTACAGAAACAAAATGGTTTACCATTAAAAACAAAGGCTTCAGATGTTTTTCCACCATCATTCTACAGCATATCAATAACAAGTTAATGTATCCTTGGATTATTTTTCAATTTAAAAATTGCTGTTTGAATTACTGACTTGAGTTTCATTTTTAAAAAACTGTTTAATAAATTCTGGCTTGGTGGAGAGAATTACCAATGTTTCTGAAATGGCCCTAAGCATACGTCTGCCATTTTGGGGCTATATATAAGAAGCACAATTCTCAGCACTGACAACTAAACTCAAAACACTGGACCACTCTGAAAAACACTGAAGATGTGCTAATGTCCTACAGAATCAAATATTTAGTTCTTTAAAGCCAGGCATGGTGCTGCATGTCTTCAATCCCAGCACTTGACAGGCAGTTCTCTGTGAGATCAAGGTCAACTTGGTCTCCGTAGTAAGTTCCAGGACAGTCAGGGCTACACAGTGAAACCCTGTCTCAAAATACAACCCCCCCCAATAAAAAACAAAAGATTTAGTTCTTTATATAAAAATAAACAAGCATCTATTTGGTTTAAAATAAAGTTATGATTTATTATCAGTCAACATCTGATTTGTATAATTATAAACTATATACCAAGGTTGTAAAAAATGTATTGAATAAAAAGAAATTACAACTGGAAAGACTAGTGCTTTTCAAACCTAATATGTACCATCCAAATCACGGGAACAGCTTGTGACAACTCACACTGCTAGTTTGGCAAGGCAGATCGGTAAAGGCGCTTGCCATCAAATCTGAGTACCCCATGGAAGGAAACAGCCAACTCCATAAAGCTGTCCTCTGATCGCCACACATGGCATAATCAAGCCTGCACATAAATATATGCACACATGCATGTGCACACACACACACACACACACACACACACTAGTAGTAAATAAACATTGCTGGCTAGACTTCCTGAGACCCAAAATCTGATTTCTCAGGTAATAAAGATGGCAATGAGCCAAGAACCTACAGAAAAGAACAATTTAGACATAGCCAGAGCCTCCCTGAAGTACAATATGGAGGTGTGGAAACACCAGGTTTGTACATGTGGCTAGACAGTATGGTCAGAAGAAATGAAAACTTTCTACATAATGTTTCTCCTGAGAAAGTAAGATGACATTTAGAATTAAATCAAAGCTATTCCAAATTTCTCTGTGCTATGGTATTCACTACCTCTGTCCTGTACCTTCTACCTCTCATCTCTCTGGCTTGCAGCGCAAGTGAACAGTGGGCACGAGGTCACAATCGCTTTCTAAGTCACATGGCTATTTGAATTATTGTCTAAAAGTAAACAAGTGTCCTTTATTATCCACCTTGGGATTTTAAATGTTTATGTGAGCATGTTTCTGCCTGAGTGTGTGCCATATGTGTGCAGCTGTCGGAGAAGACAGAAAATAGTGTGGGATCCCCTGCATCCAGAATTACAGGCAATCATGAGCCAACCAATCTGGGTGCTGGGAACAGAATTCAGATCCTCTGGAAGAGCAGTATGTGGTTTTAACCACTGAACCATCTCTCCAGCCCCTACTCTAATAATCTTTACAAACAAAATAAAATAACATGTCCTAAATTATAATATTTAATTAGAATGTTACAATTTAAAAGTTAAAACAAACGAACAAAAAAACCTGTAATTTATTCAGAAACTTACAAGGTAACTTACCAAAACCATCAATGTCTAGATTATTTTCAACCACAACATCTAGCAGAGAGTCACCAACTTTCCCCGTGGCTGTTAGTGTTTCACCATCACGGTTCTTGAAGTGGACTGTTATCTTATCTTCTGAGCTGAGAAAGGAAGCAGTATTTCAGTATTTTTAGTAATTTCAAAATATAATTTAAATCCCAAGGAGATAATTTATCACATAGAGGCTCTTGCCATGAAAGCCTGACCACCTGAGGTGGATCCCTGGAACTCATTCCAAAATGTGGTTATTTGACCTCTACAAAAGTGCCATGGGTGTCCACAAACACATCATCAACATAACTCACACAAGAGTAACAAATAAAAAAATTTAAATCATAACTTAACTGCAAGGTCAAATGACTAAGCACACGTGTAGGAAGAAGACAGTACAGACTGAGGACTTATCCTCTACCCCACCTACAGAGGGCAGGATTGATCTCTTAAAGAAAATAAAAACTATGTCCTGCCCCAGCAGCCCCGTGGGTTGTGAGCTTTTGTCTCCCCACCCGTCACAGATCTGTACAAACACTCAGCAATCATAACCAGGCAGCAAGTCTACTGGGTTTTGTGGTGGAGGCAACAGTGATTCTGGTTTGATTTCCACGCCAGGGATTGAATCCAGACCCTTACACATGCTAAGCACATACCTGACCACTGAGCTACACCCTCAGTTCATAAAACCTATTTTGCTTTCACAAGCTCTTAGAACAGTATCTCTGTGACCATGGCCCTGAGAGACAAGTTCAAGGTTGTTTGTGGTCAGCTTCATAAGAAACAAACCATTCTGCTAGCCACCCGTGTCACTACAGTGCAGGTGTCTGGTCGTGAGACTCTGACCTCAGGGGCAGCTGTTTTACACTTTTGTGAGTCTTTGAACATTTCATTTTCGTCCACACGGTGCATTCAACACTAACAGACTCCTGGGGAGCCATATACCACTGCATGTGTGTTTACTGTGTTATATATCATCAAGTAAACCTAAATTGTTCTCCTTTCTACCAAACATCATTAAAATGTGGGGAAAATCATCATACCCGCACCTGGAGATGTCTCTTCCATTCCCAGCACTTAATTAGTTGTAATGTTTAACCACAATCAAAATTCACAAGTCAGATGAAGCGCCTCCCAGTGGATAATGTTGATATGGCAGTGGATAAAAGGATCCTGCTGATTAAAAAGGTCCAACCTTAAAATATCAGTAAAGGATCAGCTTGTACAATGACTATACACTAACATTTCTTAAATGAAAAAAAGATGAAAATTTGTGCGTGTGCCTTCAAAAAAAAAGTCTACGCTCCCAAACATCTTTTAATTGGGGGTGAGAGAGGCCTTTAAAAACAAGTACTTTTACTCGCCTGGCACTCCTAGCATGTGTCAGGCTCAGCACTGTCAAAAGACAGGAAAAAAAATTATTTGTTTGTTTTGCATGACTTCAGAGACAGAGTCAGGGCAATGCTCTTTGTACCTGAGTCCCAACCTGAGCTCTGTAAAACAAGGATCCTTGCACTGAAGAACTATAATGCTAAACTATTTAAAAGCTATGTTCTTCTCAAGGTAAAACAGCAGAGAATGACAACAGCCCTCACAGCTAGACGATTCTCTAAAACACAAATTTAAAAAGGACGTAGGAGGCAATGACTTGAGCCAGTGGAACTCTGTAGTAAAATGGAAAGTTTAGGAATTCATTTATATATTATTAGGATGTGTGTGTGTGCACACCACACACCATACACATACGCACACACAGGTGCACGCGCACACACACACACACACACAGCAAAGGGATGTTGACATTTTCAGCATGGGCAACTGGGTTTAAATTGGGGTTACTAGGATTAAGAGAAGGAGCTTTGTGAAAGCTGAAAATGAGCTCACATTTAGAACTCGTTTGGCTTCTAATACTTGAAGAACCAGATGGGACAGTCGGCAAGCCATATGGCAATATGAATCGGAGAGAATGACACAGACAAATGCCTGGAAGCTAAGCTATAGGAAATGGGGATGTTTATGGAATTACTCCACTCTGGGGGCTTTAGGATTGCTCTTCTAGAACACACAACTAAACTTACAACAAAGGAATTTCAAATCACTTTAACATCAGTCTTTTGTCAAGGCATTTATCTTACAGTTTTGACAATGTACAAATGCCTAAGCCATGGTAGAACTCAAACACGGATCAGTAACTTTTATTTAAAGTCCCCAAACTTCTTTCTACTGCTAGGAACCTGGACTGCTACTATGTGCTAAAACAGTGGTTCTCAACCTGTGGGTCTCAACCCCTGTGGGGGTCAATTGACTCCTTCACAGGGGTCACCTATCAGATATCCTGCATATCAGATATTTCATTACGATCCATAACAGTAGCAAACTTAGTTTTGAAGTGGGAGCCACCACAACATGAAGAACTGTTGCAGTGTTAGCAAGGTTGAGAACCACTGTACTAAAGGTATTCATCCCTTGTTAACAAATGCTAAGATAAGTAATTGATTTGCTAATGACAAAGGAAGCAGAAATGAGAGGGAAAAGGTAATTCAAGTGAAAGAGTGGAGAAGCAAAAGCCATGGCTTCTGGTCTTACTCCTAAAGCAGTGACCATGGAAATCAATCCTATATACAAGCAAACTAGAGCAGTGACTCCACCCATTAAAGTATTAAAGTACTTTTTTTTTTCTACAGACCCTTACTTATCTTGGGCTAACTTCCTATACTCCAAGTAGCAAAGGACAGCCTTGACTTCTGATCCTCCTGCTCCACCTCCCGAGTGCTGGGATAAT
>NW_026067973.1:7851994-7980462 GCF_014885135.2 Alexandromys fortis
AAAATCACCCCTCACACTTTATGTGTGGTGCTAGGGGTCAAACGGCTTCACATACTACACAAGCACTCTACTAACTGAGCTACATCCTTAGCCCAGTATTAAACTGTTTTTAATTTAATGAATTAAATGGTTAAAATAGAAGAAGTTTATGGAAATACTTTATACACATGTACTTGCCCACACTTCTGTCTGTTCACACTCAGTAACTGATTGGTCAATGACACACTAGGTAAGATTTCAAGTAGCAGAATAAATGTAATTCTTCTAAACCTTCATCCCCAATTAAACAGCCACTTGCTTTGCTCAACCCCAGTAGGCACACTAACAAACAAGGCTGTGGTCCTGTAGGTCTCCCAGGCTAATGGAGTAGAGCAGTGGTTCTCAATCTTCCTAACCTGCGACCCTTTAACCCAGCTCCTTGTGTTGTGGTGACCTCCATCCATAAAATTATTTCATTGCTACTTCATAACTGTTATACTGTTCTGTTATTAATTGTAATGTAAGTATCTGTGTTTTCTGATGGTCTTGGGTGACCCCCGTGAAAGGGTCACTAGAACCCCACAATGAGTCAATACCCCAGGTTGAGAACCACTGGAGGAACGTATAGCTGTTCTTACCCTTTCACTACATCGCCTGGGGCGCTAGCAGAGGGAAAGGCCAGTCTATGGCTCTGCCCTCCCCTCATCACCTTTGCTCTCTGAAATGACTCACAAAAGTATGAACTAAGGAGCTACCAGCTACAGTACTGCAGCATATCACACGCCTGACATCAAAGAGGGCCCTGGTTAGAGCCACAGCATCTCAAGGACAAAGACTGTCATCTGCCATGCGGCATAAAACCTATTCAAGGTCTAGGCCATGTTTTGCCAGCTAGTTAATATGATAACTTTATGCCCACCCACCTACCTACCTATCACAGGTCTGTCTTAAAAGTACAGAGAAACCATGTGTGTGAAAGCCCTTTGTAATCAAGTCACTTGAAAAACATCAAGTATTCTGTCAGGGTGTTTGGGAATAAAAGCTTTTCAACATTCATTTATTGAGAGTTTATATAGATGTGGAACTTGAAACTCAGCTTCTAGAATGACTTTGTCCAATACAACTTTGAACTTAAGCAGGAGGGTCCTATACTGGCAATGCCAAACACAGTAGAGAAGCTCACCACACACTAAATACTTAAAACATGGCTAGCATAACTGCAAGACAGAACCGTGAATATTATTTAGCTTCAATCTTCTTAATGTTCAATAACTACAAATGGCTGGGAGCTGCTGCTGTGTTAACAGCAAGAGTCTGGCATAATACGAGCTGGAAAATCTACTTGAAGCTTCAATGTCTCTGTCAAGAATCACAATATCCAAAACCTAATGACAAAATTGTAGGAACCAATTTGCAAAAGCGTATGTATTCCCTTAAATACTAGTTACACTGATTATGTTCAGTATGTCACAACTTAAATCCAGAAAGCATCTGCCATAGACATTAAGGCATCCACAGGTGAACAGTCAGAGAGACCAGGGGAAATAGGACTGAATGGTCCCCACAATTTCCCTCTCACTTCACGCAAAACACATGGTGGGGGTGGGATTCTCATTTCCTGCTATACTCAATTCTGGAGTCAAACGACTGGCAGGGATTTCTATGATCAGAAATTCTCTGAAGAAGCCGTATCTGTGTTGAATATGCCGTAGACTGATACACCAGATACAGACATCCGTGGCTGTGAAGAGACAGATTGCCGCATATCTACAAACAGCCAAAATTATCTTGGGTTATTGTTAACACCCTTATGGTCATGTATCATCAGACACTGTTTCTGAGCTTTATGGTTACCAGGTAATTAAGTCTTGGAATGTGTTATACTAATGGACCATCGGCTTCCAATCCTAACACTAAAGATGGAAGCTGGGTTCAAAACCCTGTAATCCATTTGCTGGCCCCTCATTACATTTGACAAATACACTGACTTGTGACTTTCTTTGGGTCTGTGACTACAAAAGTTGAGCTGAATTCTTCCACAGAGGGATATACAATTCATGGAAACTCTAATCTGTGTTTAGCTTTGAAGAAAACTCCCATCTTTCCTTTGAAGCAACAGCTATGTTTTCACAGACACGGACATTATGTAATTGTCAACATGTCACCACACTCAGAAACTTTAAGGCAATTTTATCTTTAGTCAACTTAAGGGGGCAGTGCCTTTAAAAACAAATATGCCCAATACACACCTTCCAACTACGGGGAGCTCTCAACTCTCTGAACATTTCCCACAGAATTCTCTACACTATGACCCCCAAGAACTGTTGCTAAGAGGCACCTACCTACTGAGCCCTCATTTTCAACCAGGCGCAAGACCAAACATCACCTGTACGGAGTCATTTATCCCTTAAATCATTCTGTAGGGGCAACACTGTTATCCTAGGTCTACAGGGACTAAAGTCTGTGAGGGTTTAAACTCTACCCTACCCAAGTCCCACTAGGCAAGCCTAACCCTTCCCTAGCTGGAAGGCAGCACAAAGGCCAGCGTGTGCTAGTCTTGCCAGAGGAGCAACCACGACGGCAAGGACGACAAGGACACCCCACCGAGGAAGCCCCGGGGCCAGTGCCCCGCACCGCCGAGCCAGGCCCCGGAACGCTGGCGTCAGGAGGCGGAAGAGTGCCCGGGCGGAAACGCAGGCCACGGGACGCCGGGACCCAGCCGTCGCCGCCGCGCCTCACCTGCTCCACGCGCGCGCAGACAAGCTCAGCGGCCGTCCCCGCCCGGCCTCTGCGTGCACGCCGGGGCTCGGGGTCCACCGGGGGACGGCAGTTCCCGCGCGGACCCCACAGGCCAGCAGCCAGCCGCGGTCCAGGCCACGGAAAGCGACGGAGGCGCAGGCGGCGCGCAGGAGTCGGGCGCCCGGAGCGGCCGCCATTCCCCGGTCGGAAGGTTCCGGGTCCTGTGATGTCCTGCGCAGTCCTGAGGGTCCCGCGGGTCCCTCGAGTCCAGTGACGAGCGGACTGCTGCCCCGCGAGCTCCCTGCGTGTCCTATAACCCACGGCCCCGCCCCGCCCCGCCGATGCCACGCCTCCGCGGGGCGGGGCCGAACGCGGCTCCAGTGAGCAGGGCAGGAGTTCACCTTGACCTTCTGCAGAGCGTTCGCGTTCGTCAAAGGCCCTCCAAAAAGCCGCCTGGTGAACTGAACCGCCTTCGTCCCACTCCCTCTACACAAAGACAAATATCGCAGTTTCCACCGCCTTTAGAGTTCAAGTTTGAGCAAAAGGGATCTAGGTTTTTCCTACCCAGGACAGCGGAGAGTTTTTACAAACTTGACAAACTGTGTGTATACAATCCTGAAACTTAGCAAGTTAACTTTTAACTTAAAAGTTTAAAACTTTTTTTTGATAACTAATAACTGGTAAATTGTGAAAGAGTCTTTGAGGTTAGACATTCAAACCCAAGTCCTCTGTTGATAAGAGACCTTGGATAAATTATTCTGGGGGGGGGGGGAGAGGAGGGGCCGGTCGGATAACAGTTTCCATAACTCACAGCGAAGTTCACTTTCAGGGCCATTGTGGAGGTTAGGTGAGTAAGAGCAACGAACTGCGTCACAAACCAGGAACGAAAAGCCTCATCTTGAGCATTCCTGATAAGGGGCTGAAGGACGGAAGCACTCGTTGCAAACAAGCTGGACATAGGCAAAGATTACTTGAATATTCAAGCTGGAGTTGGAGACATAGCTAAGAGGTTAAGAATATTTGTTGCTCTTGCGGAAAACCTGGGTTCAGTTCCACGGAGCAGCTCACAACTGTAACTCTAGTTTCAGAGATCCAAACCCCTCTGGCACCAGGCATGCCCATGGTGCAAATACATATTTGAGAAGAGGGGTATTACTTGACAGGTTGAAGATATGGCTCAGCAGTTGAGAGCACTTTCTGCACTTGTAGAGAACCTCAGTTCACTTCCCAGCACCCACGGTAGCTGATTCTCAACTGCCTATAACTCAGAATTCCATAGGAATCCACCACCCTCCTCTGACCTCCTCAGGCACCCACATACATAAATCTTTTTTTAAAAAAAAATCAGTCTGAACATATCTCTGCAAACATTTATCACTCTTATGATGGGAACTGTAAAACTCCATCTAGCTTTTGGGAATGTAAAGTGGGTTATTATCTACAGTTAGGTCACTGTAGGCACACCAGACCTGACTTAAACATCACAGCGTGTGTACTTAGGGACACGTGTGTGCACATATGTACATACATAAAACCAACATTACATGAAATCCCATTAGGACTTATGGTTTGTGTGTTTGTTAACATTATAAAGAAGAGAAATTTGGGGTTTGAGGAAATGACTCAGCAGTCAAGAATGAATGCTGCTCTTACAGTGGACCTGAGTTTGGTTGTTAGCATCCACACTGGGTAGCTCCCAACAGACTAAATTCTGAGGGATCAGGCGCCCTCTTCTGGCCTCTATAGCCATTTGGAGGGAGGGAAGGAGGGAGGGAGGGAGGGAGGGAGGGAGGGAGGGAGGGAGGGAGGGAGGGAGGGAGGGAGGGAGAAATTTTAAAAATTAAAAAAAATAAAAGCAGAAATCTATTTCTATTTTGTCACAGGTTTGGGCACTGGGTAGTCAAAAATGAAAATGGCAGCAGGTTTGATGTGCAGTGAGAGCCCAGTCTCTAGCACACCATCATCATTGGACCCTCACCAAAACTCCTTTCTGAGATCCTGTTGTTGGGTCATGAGGATCCTACTGATACAATTCCACAGGACCATTCCCTGCATGCACTATTGCATATCATAAATGGTCTAGTTGTTAGGGTGGGGCCACTCACCCAAGGTCCAGACCACCCAAGGCCGGGACCATCCAAGACCTGGAATATGGGTCTGGGTGGTAGCTGAGCTGGTCAGTCTGGACCACTAGGATTGCCCTCCTCAGGCAAGGGGCAGAGCCAGCTCTCCTAGGCCCATGTCATCCAGGCCAGCTCTCTCATACCCATGGTAAGCAGTGGGGCCTTCTCTACTGAGTGTGGGGGCGGGGTGCAGGGGAGTGAGCAGTTCTCCCACAAGGGGCAGGGACAGCCCTCCTGCTGCAGTGTCCAGGAAGGAGCTGGACCAGTTCTCCCAGGGCAAGTGAACGTCAAGCCTGGCTCAGGACAGCTCTTAGATTTCAACACGCGGGGTTCCTATGGCCCGTGTGGTAACACAGGCATGGGCATCAACATAGACCCCAGGTGCAGAAGGACTACTGACCCAGACATGGCCCCAACACCCTCCTGGCTCTTTCATACCCATGCCCTCTTTTGTATTGTCATTAACATGGCTGCATTTATGTTCATGCATAAACATTCCTAAATATAATTTGCTCAGTGTGAATAATGTTACTCATATGTATGCCATCAGGACTGAACATTTAATATTAGACAATCAATTGGTGTGCTCTTCCCCGGAAAGGTCTTTCTCCCACTCCCAGAATTCCTTAGTTGCTTTACCCCATCCATGTTACTATGTCTATCGTTGTTGCCTTTGTTCAGCTCACGTTTAGGCAGTCGTGTTGGTGAGATTTCTGACGTCAGTAGGAGACACATTCTCACAGCAAACTCCCCTGCTCCTCTGGCTCTTAGAATCTTCCTATCCCCTCTTCCACGATGCTTACTAAGTCTTATGTGGGGGAGGGTTTCATAGATGCCAACTCTTGGGACTAGGATCCACAGCTCTGATGTGTTGTGGTTTTCTATACTAGTCTCCACTTGTTGCAAAGAGAAGTCTTCTTGATGAGGGGTGAGGACTACCCTTATCTATGGGTGTAAGGACAAGTATTTAGAATATGGTTAGGAACCACCAAGGTATGCAGCCATGGCTTCACTCTTACGGATACGGGGCTATGCTGATTGTTTTTGTGGCTCATAGGCATCATAGCTAGGCAGGACTGGTGGTTGCTTTCCTCCTTTGGAAGCTGACACAGCACCTTCTGGTACCATAAAAGTTGGTCCTTAGAGAAGAGTTGTTTAGGTCTCTTCCAGCTTAGGAACCCATATGCCCTATGTCTGAAATAGATGGGACTTAACTTCCACCTCTTGGGGGCAACCAAGGGCAACAGCAATAGGGTAGGTGTTTGGGACGACTCTGACAGCCCTGACCAGCCACTCAAAAGAGAGCTTCTCATGCCTGATATTAGAATATTTTTAGGGGATCTTTGGCTCTTGGAGGGAGAAGTGGCAGAACAAAGGGAAAAAATCATTTAAACTATATGTATATATTTATACATAGAATAGTATTCCTTAGTACTTTTTTGGCTTTTTTTTTTTCAAGACAGGGTTTCTCAGTAGCTTTGTCCTGACACTTGCTATGTAGACCAGGCTGGCCTCGAACCAGATACCTTTACTGTTCTCCTCCTCCCCTCTGTAATTAAAGCCCTCTTTGTCTCATTTCCCCAATCACTTGTACCCTATTTCTCTTTTTATTCCCACCCCCCACCTCATCAGCAATGGTTCCTTTTTCCCTTTCCTGGTTTCTGCAATTACTACTCTAGGATATATACTCACACATTTCTTTAAGAAAAAAAAATTAGCACAAAACATGCAACAAGCGGACTTTTAAGTTTCACATTCCTATGAAGTCTTGCTGCCTTAGTGTATCTAGTCCCTATTGTCGCTATAATAAATTACTGTTTTCTAGTTATGTAGGCCAGATTCAAAGAGTTGCTATGTTTCACAGGCCAGAAACCCTAAACAAGGCTCAAGGTTAAAGTCAAGGTACTAACAGGGACCCACTCCTTTTCAGGCGGGGAAAGACAGAATGTTTCTTTTCTAGAATTCCCTAGCTGTGGAGTCCTCAGGTGGCATCTCCCAAACCCTGCTTCTTTCATCCTCTTCCTTTTCTATTTTTAAAGATTCCAGCGATTAGTTTGGGTACAGCTTGATAACCCAAAGTCATTGTCCATCTCAAGATCTTGCTGAGAATTATATTCCCAAAATCCCTTCTGCCATGTTCAATCCCATTTTCAAGGCTTCTGAGGGTTAGGAGGGCTACCACTCTGCCTGCGACCGGCTTGAACTATCAAGCTCAGCATTAACACTAAACATTGGGAACTCCCTTTCCACCATCTGCTTCTCTGAGCTGCGTTTGACCGTTATACACTGATTAAAGTTCCAAACTGCCCTCAGCATAGAAAAATAATAATGTGCATTATGCCAACCTGGGGTTCCGAGAAGGGCATGTCCAAAGATTCTATGGTCATAAGAAATTTCTTATTGACAAAAGACAAATATATTGGGTAAGCACTCATAAATAAATATGAGTGCTTACCCAATAGGTACACACACACACACACTATAAAGTAGATACCAAAACCACTGCAATTTTATTAGTAAATTAATTGACACACAATGTATATTAAATGAAGCTTTGGGTGTGTCTAAATGAAATGACATTAGATGTTCTTGGTATAGTTGTTTTTAAGTCCATGCAATCCTAGCAGATGCAGTATATATTTCACATATAAAATGAATTGATTTGATTTTACACTCGGAAGGATAATAAAATAGAATTTACACTTTTCCATTTCTGTTTATTTTAAAGAAATGTTTCTGCTTGCTATGGGGATGTTAGAAAGGAAGAAAGAAAGAAAGAAAGAAAGAAAGAAAGAAAGAAAGAAAGAAAGAAAGAAAGAAAGAAAGAAAGAGAGGAATGAAGGAAGGGAGGAGGGAAAGGGGAGGGAGAGGCAAAGGATTAATATTAAAAGGAATATCCCCTTGTCCTGTTGTTCATCTTGTTGCTTATCATTTTATTCTAGGATAGGTGGATTTTTTGCTTTTAGAGTTGATGAATATGTGGTGATTTATTGAAGGTTATTAAAATGCAGAGAAGATCAGAGAAAAACAAAAGAATAAATTTAGTTGAAGATGCCCTGGGCTTGATAGGGCAAATCTCAGAAACAGAGCATTGATCTGTCTGGTTCAAAATTGAGTAACTCAAGGGCAACTGCCAAGAGTCCTTGAGTTTGACTGATAGAAAACTTCGTTTGGATTGTAAAAAAAAAAAAATTTCTGACCCAGTGTCATCTGTGATTTATGAAAGTATCAGATATTATCTAGCTGACAGATTTTTACTTGGAAAATGCTCCAACGAACTCATTTCTTTAAGATCAACTGAAATTTGGTGGCATTTCTACTGGCCAAGTCTTTTGTGTTTGTTTGTTTTGAGACAGCTTCTCATTCTGAAGTCCAAGCTGGCTTCAAACTTACAGCAATCCTCTTGCCTTTGCCTCTTGAGTGCTGAGATTACAGGCATTCGACCCATGCAGGTCCTCAACTTCCTATCTCGTATTTACGTGTTTTCACACGAGTTAAAAATCACTCCGTGCATATATTTTAATCACATTAATTTTTAAAATTCTAACATTTCGCAGTGCATTGTGCTGGTAAAGTTTTGAGGAAACAGGAAATCTAACGACCGACAGTCTAACTGTATACACACACACACACACACACACTTAAAAATGTTGCTACAGACTGTAGAATTATGCAGTGAGAGTTAGTTCAGCACATACTGCTGGAGTCAGCTCATCAGAGAGCAAGTCTCATGGAGGACACACCTCATTTAGCAAGGCGATGAGGAGTATTGTCACCAGAGAAGCACATCTCACCAAACTTCTCTGCAAGACAATGAGGAATACTACCTTCTGAATGTGTCAAGCTGTCCCCATGGCAGGCTTCTTGTGTGAAGAGCTGTTTTCCTCACATTACAGCTATCGGATGAGTCCCCCCAGCAGTGCCTGCCTGATCCTGGCAAGAAAGTAATCACAGTCAACCCTCTTACTCTCTCAACAAGGTCTTTGTATAAGCTTAGAAGTCTGCCTTCCTGCAATTATCTTCCTTGACAGACAGTTGATCAATGTTAGTGCCCAGGCAAAGAGACCTCACTTGAGACATTCACAGATGCCCAAAGACAAGAATTACGGCATGCCTGAAGCTGTCAAACCATAACTTCTCAGAGAGAGAACAAGAGTCCGGCATTCCCTCTGCCAGCAGATAGAAAAGCGATGTCCCATGCTAACCTCACATTAACCTTAAGGCATGCCTATTTTTCACTTGACGGTCTACTAACAAAGGATCTGTGTCTCAAAGTTGTCGTTGGGCACTGTGCCCCCCTCTCTGGTTGAGGTTTTGCTCCTATGACCTTGGATCTTTGTGTTACCATGGCGAGTGGCTCAGCTCCTTATCGCTTCAAGGCTCCTGTAGGAGAAGAGTTTTGAGTATAAGAGAAGAAGCGTGGACAAGCTAGAAGTAGAACGGGAGTATTAGAGTAGAAAGAGAACAGCAAAGAGCACTTGAAATGAAGAGCATTGGCCTGTCTGTGTGAAGTTACTGTAGAAATCCTTTACACCCTGTAGTGGCATTTCAAATGTATTTTAATAAATAAAGACTGCCTGAAGATCTGAGAGTAAAACAGCCCCCCTGGTCAGCCTTACAGCCTTATGGTAATACACACCTTTAATCCCAGTAGCCACAATGACGTGCATCTTTAATCCCAGTAGCCACACTAGTTGCCATAGAAATCGGGTGGTGCATGCCTTTAATCCCAGTGATGCACGCCTTTGATTCTAGCCCTAGAGAGGATAAGGGGCGAGACAGCTCTCAGACACAGTCTCCTTCTGAGGGTCCAGGAAGCAGGATTGCCATTTTGACTGAGGTTGAAGTAAGAGCCAGTGGCTGGTTGTTTTGCTTTTCAGATCTTCAGGTTGAACCCCAAGTTCTGACACTGAGTTTTTATTAATTGTGCTGCAACATCACCTTTACTTCTGAAAAGCATTTCACCTTTGGGATCCTAGGTAGGGGTTGTAGCCAGTCTCTTAACCCTTACAAAATGTTTTTTAAAAAAAATCAATTAGATGTCATCTCTCTGTGTTCTAAGCACCTTGTCTTGCCTTGCTATAATATAGGTTATCTTATATGTAAGCTGAGGTTTACAAACCCTCTTTAGGCAGTAGTAAAGAGAAATTTGGGGGTGGCAAGGATTTATCTTTCAATGCAAAACTTGGTTAACTAGTGTATTGGTTGGTTTTTCACTGTTGTGAGCAAATACCTGGAGAAAACTACTTGAAGGAAGTCTTATTTGTGTCTCACAATTCAGAGGATTACAGTCCATCATAGTGGGATGCCATGCAGACAGAGGCAGTTTGGGCTGAGGTGCTGATAGGAAGAAAAGAGAGTCTGAGTTACTTTTCTATTTCTATGAAGAGACATCATGACCTACTTATTTAATTGATGGCTCCCAGCCACAGAGGGTTAGAGTCCATGATCATCATGGCAGTGAGCATGGCAGCAGGCAGGTAGGCATGGTACTGGAGTAGCTGAGGGCGTACTGCTGACCCACAAACAGGAGGCAGAGAGGGTGCTAACTGAGAACCACAAAACCCATCCCACAGTAACAGCTCCTCCAACAAGGCCACACCCCCTAATCCTCCCCAAACAGTTTCAGCAACTGGGACCAAGCATTCAAATATATTAACCTATGGAGAACATTCCCATTCAAACCACCACAGTAATGTTAATTGCTCCAAAGGCTTTCTCCTCCCTCTTTTCTATTTAGGCAACTCATGAAACGATACCACTCACAGTTAGGGTGAGTCTTCTCTCCTCAGTTAAAACTCACTAGAAACATCTGTACACACTTGTGCAGAAGTATGCCTCCTGATGATCCCAAATGCAGCCAAGTTGGCAATGAAGACTGATCTTCACACCTGGTGTCTTAGGGTTTCTATTGCTGTGAAGAGACACCATGACCATGGCAACTCTTATGAAGGAAAATATTTAATTGGGGTGACTTGCTTACAGTTTTGAGATTTAGCCCATTATCATCGTGGTGGGGAACATGGCAGTGTGCAGGCTGATATGGTGCTGGAATGGTAGCTGAGAGTCCTACATATTGCAGACAAAAGGAAATGAATTGAGTGTCACACTAACTGAAGCTTGAACAAAAAAGACCTCAAAGTCCACCCCCATGGTGACATGCTTCCTCCAACAAGGCCATACCTACTTCAACAATGCCACACCTCCTAACAGTGCCCCTTCCTATGGGGGCCAATTTCTTTTAAACCACCACACCTGGCAATATGAAACTTTGAAAACTATGCTAGACTTTCCTGTCCAGCAGTAGAGGCAGCAAGACACTCTGGTATAAAAGCAACAGGGTAAGAGAAATCCTGTTGGTTTTTTGTGGGCTTAGAAATGCTCTGCTTCTCATCTTCCACATTTGCAAGGATAATTACTCAGAAATTGTTGATACCTTAAGATCCTAATATCAGGCCGGGCGGTGGTGGCACACGCCTTTAATCCCAGCACTTGGGAGGCAGAGGCAGGCAGATCTCTGTGAGTTCGAGACCAGCCTGGTCTACAAGAGCTAATTCCAGGACAGGCTCCAAAACCACAGAGAAACCCTGTCTCAAAAGAGAGAGAGAGAGAGAGAGAGAGAGAGAGAGAGAGAGAGAGAGAGATCCGAATATCACATACACAATAGCATAAATGTAAAATATATATTCTGAATACATAACCAGGACTGTAGAACATCTGATCAAAAATTGTTTCAAGAAAATTCCACAAGAGTGGCTCTGAACGAGCTACCTAGGACAGAGAGGGCCTGAGGAAACAAGCTCCACTGGGAACAGAAGCCAGGAGCAAATCCAGCCCTGGGAGCCAACCTCCCGGGACACTGGTGGATCAGGATCGAGCCAGCGACCAGATCCAGAGTCAGAGATCTTCTATGAAACAGGTACAGGGGAGTAATCCCTGAGCCAGTGAGCCAGAACCAGACACCTCTAAGGGCCTGGACATGAATCTGGGACCTTCAAGGGAGGAGACCTAAGTCAGGACCCAAGTGGGTCTGGGCGTGAGTCTAGGACCTCCCAGGAACTAGGCCAGACCCAGGACCTCTGCCAGTCTGGGTGTGAGTGAACCTGGGACATCCCCCCCCCCCCCCGAGGGAATAGGCAGGAAACAGAGATGTTGGCAGGGCCAGGCGTGAGTCTGGGTCCTCAGAGGGAGTAGGCCTGAGCCAGGACCTCTGTGGGTCCAGGCATTGGTATGGGACATCCAAAGGGAATAGACAGGAACCTGGGACCTCTGCAGGTCCCAGACTGAGGGAGTAAGTAGGTCGTCTGCTATTCCAGGTGTACCAGAGCCAGGGGCCTCTGAAGCAGTAGACAGGAGCCAGAAACCTTTCCATGTCTAACTCCAAGCCGGGACTTCTGCAGGAGGGGTTCCAGACCAGGATTTAAAGAAACAGGGCAAAGCTGGCAACTTGGACCAAAGTAGGCCTGAGACAGCAAACTCCAAGGAGAACAGAGCAAAGCACATGAGTGCTGAGCTATCTCTAGGCACACAGAGTAACCTACGGGGTAACTAGAACTGTGGCATTGACTGTACCACGAGGAACAACCATCTGAGCTTTGGATTCACTGGCACCTAGAAGATTATTCAACAGAATTTCAGACAGCCCCAACCACACCTATTAGAGGAAAAGATGAGTAGAAAAAGTAAGATCACATGCTGCACCACAAAGAGAAACATGACACCAGTAAAATCTAGAGACCCTACAACGGCAAGACCTGAACAACCAAATATGGATGAAGCAGAAGAAAATGACCTAGAAAATAACTTCAAGGGAATGTTTGAAACTCTTAAAAAGAAAAATGAGAAATTCCATTAAAGAAATGGAGGAAAAGACAAACAAAAAATTGGAAGATGTCAGCAAATCATGTAAAGAAAAACAAGAAAAAGAAATCAAACATATAAAAGAAACTATTCAGGACTTGAAAACTGAAATAGAAACAATAAAGAAAACACAATCAGAGGGAATTATAGAAACAGAAATCATGAGTAAACGATCAGGAACTACAAACACAAGCATGAACAGCAGAATACAAGAGATGGAAGAGAGAAACTCAAGTGCTGAAGATACAATAGAGGAAAACAGAGTCATCAGTTAAAGAAAACATTAAACCTAACAAGAGCTTAACCCAAAATATCTAGAAAATATGGGTCACCATGAAAAGGCCAAATCTAAGAATAATAGGTATAGAAGGAGAAGAAGGTCAACTCAAAAGCATAAAAAATATATTTAACAAAATCATAGAAGAAAACTTTCCCAACCTAAGGAAAGATATGCCTATGAAGATACAAGAAGTTTACAGAACACCAAATAGACTGGATTTAAACAAAAGTCCTCTCGCCACATAATAATCAAAACACTGAACATACAGAATAGAGAAAGAATACTAAGAGCTGCAAAGTAAACAGATCAAGTAACATATAAAGGTAGACCTATCAGA
The DNA here is from genome assembly GCF_014885135.2 of Alexandromys fortis. Classification (NCBI taxonomy): domain Eukaryota; kingdom Metazoa; phylum Chordata; class Mammalia; order Rodentia; family Cricetidae; genus Alexandromys; species Alexandromys fortis. The sequence goes on from NW_026067973.1 coordinate 7,865,313, forward strand.
ATTACACCTGACTTCTCATTGGAGGCAATGAAAGCCAGAAGATTGTGGTCAAGCCTTATACAGACATTAAGAGACCACAGATGCCAGCCTAGACGACTATACCCAGCAAAACTTTCAATCACCATAGAAGGACAAAACAAGATATTCCATAACATATCTAGATTTCATCAATACCTAGCCACAAACTCAGCCCTACACAAAATACTAGAAGGAAAACTCCAACCCAAGGAAATTGGCTACACCAACAAAAACACAAACAATTGGTGGTCTCATAGCAGCAAGTCAGAAAGATGGGGGAAATGCACAAATTAACATCACCAACAATGAAAACTAAATTAACAGGAGATATCAATCACTGGTCATTAATATCCCTTAATGTAAATAGACTCAACCCTCCTATAAAAAGGCACAGGCTAACAGACTGGATCCATCCTTCTTCTGCATACAAGAAACACATCTCAACCTCAAAGGCAGACATGGTCTCAGAGTAAAGTGTTGGAAAAAATATACCAATCAAATGGACCTACGAAACAAGTGGGTGTAGCTATCCTAATATCTAACAAAATAGACTTCAAGCTAAAATCAATCAAAAGAGATAAAAAAAAAGGTCATTTCATATTAGTCACAGGAAAAATCCATCAAGAGGAAATTTCAATACTGAACATCTATGTCCCAAATACAAGGGCACCCTCATATGTAAAAGAAACACTTCTAAAGCTTAAATCATACATCCCACACACACTAATAGTGGGAGACCTCAACACTCCACTCTCACCACTGGACAGGTCAGTCAGAAAAAAAAATGAGCAGAGAAATAAGAGAACTAATAGATGTTATGACTCAAATGGACTTAACAGACATCTATAGAATATTCCATCCAAGCAGAAAAGAATATACCTTCTACTCAGCACCTCATGGAACCTTCTCAAAAATTGATCACATACTCAGTAACAAAACAAACCTCAACAAATACCAAAAAAATAAATGGAATAACCCAATGTACTTTATCAGATCACCATGGTTTAAAACTAGAAGTCAACAGCAATACTAATTCCAGAAAACCCACAAACACATGGAAATTAAACAATGATTACCTGAATCATCAATGGGTCAAGGAAGAAATATAGGGGGAAATTAAAGACTTTCTAAAATTCAATGAAAATGACCACACAACATACCCAAATTTATGGTACACAATGAAAGCAATGTTAAGAGGAAAGTTCATAGCACTAAATGCCTACATAAAGAAACTGGGAAAATCCCACACTTGTGAATTAACAGAACATTTGAAAACTTTAGAACAAAAAGAAGCAAACTCACCTAAGAGAACTAGATGGCAGGAAATAATCAAATTGAGAGCTGAAATCAACAAAATAGAAACAAAACATTACAACGAATTAATGAGACAAAGAGTTGGTTCTTTGAGAAAATCAACAAATGGACAAATCCTTATCCAAACTAACCAAAAGGCAGAGAGAAAGCATACAAATTAGCAAAATCAGAAATGAAAAGAGGGACATAACAACAGAGGCGGAGGAAATACAGAGAATCCTCAGGTCATATTTTGAAAACCTGTACTCCACAAAATTGGAAAAGTTAAAGGAAGTGGACAACTTTCTGTATAAATATCACTTACCAAAATTAAATCAAGACCAAATAAGCAAATTAAACTGACTTATAACTGCTGAAGAAATAGAAACAGCTATCAAAAGTCTCCCAATCAAAAAAGGCCCAGAACAAGATGGTTTCAACTCAGAATTCTACAAGACTTTCAAAGAAGAACTAATACCAATACTCCTCAATTACTCCACACAATAGAAACAGGGAACATTGCCAAACCCTTTTTATGAGACTACAATTACCCTGATACTCAAATCACAGAAAGATATTACTAAGAAAGAGAATTACAGATCAATCTCCCTCATGAACATTGATGCAAAAATACTAAATAAAATACTGGCAAATCAAATCCAAGAACACATCAGAACCATCATCCACCATAATCAAGTTGGCTTCATCCCAGAGATGCAGGAATAGTTCAACATATGAAAATCTGTCAACATAATCCACCATATAAACAAGCTGAAAAATACAAACCACATGATCATCTCATTAGATGCCAAAAAGCTTTTTGACAAACTACAACATCCTTTCATGATAAAGGTCTTGGAGAGAGCAAGGATACAAGGAATATACCTAAACATAATAAGGGCAATATACAACAAGTCAACAGCCAACATCAAACTAAATAGAAAGAAACTCCCAGTGATCTCACTGAAATCAAGGTTGTCCACTCTCTCCATATCTATTCAATATAGTTCTTTAGGGCCTAGCGAGATCAATAAGACACCAAAGGGAGATCAAGGGAATACAAATTGAAAAGAAGAAGTCAAACTCTCACTATTTGCTGATGATATAATAGCTTACGTAAACTACCCAAAAAAAATCTACCAAGGAACGTCTACAACTCATAAATACTTTCAGCAATGTAACAGGAAAGAAGATTAACTGAAAAAAATCAGTAGCCCTCCTGTACACAGATGATAAATGGGCTGAGAAAGAAATCAGAAAAACATTACCCTTCATAATAGCCACAAATAGCATAAAATATCTCAGAGTAACTCTAACCAAACAAGTGGAAGACTTGGATGACAAGAACTTTAAATCTTTGAAGAAAGAAATTGAAGAAGACACCAGAAAGTAGAAAGATATCCCGTGCTCTTGGGTAGGCAGAATTAACATAGTAAAAATGTCAATCTTACCAAAAGCAATCTACAGATTCAATGCAATGCCCATCAAAATCCCAGCAAAATTCTTCACAGACCTTGAAAGAATAGTACTCAACTTCATTTGGGAAGGCAAAAAACCCAGGATAGCCAAAACAATCCTGTACAATAAAAGAACTTCTGGAGGCATCACAATCCCTGACTTCAAACTCTACTATATCGCTACAGTACTGAAAACGGCCTGGTATTAGCATAAGAACAGACAGGAGGACCAATGGAACTGAATAGATGATCCAGATATCAATCAACACATCTTTGAACACCTGATTTTTTACAAAGAAGCAAAGAATATCAAATGGAAAAAAGAAAGCATATTTAACAAGTGGTGCTGGCATAACTGGATATCAACATGTAGAAGAATGAAAATAGACCCATATCTATCACCTCAAGTCCAAATGGATCAAAGACCTCAACATAAAGCCAGCCACACTGAACCTTATAGAAGAGAAACTGAGAAATACACTTGAACGCATTGGCACAAGAGACCACTTTCTAAATATAACCCTAGCAGCACGGACACTGAGAGAAACAATTGATAAATGGGACCTCCTGAAACTGAAAAGCTTCTGTAAAGCAAAGGACATGATCAACAAGACAAAACGACAGCCTACACAATGGGAAAAGATCTTCACTAACCCCACATTAGACAAAGGTCTGATCTCCAAAATATACAAAGAACTCAAGAAATTAGTCATCAAAAGAACAAATAATCCAATAAAAAAAAATGGAGTTCAGACCTAAACAGAGAACTCTCAACAGAGGAATCTAAAATGGCTGAAAGACACTTAAGGAAATGTTCAACATCCTTAGTCATCAGAGAAATGCAAATCAAAACAACTCTGAGATTCCATGTGACACCTGAAAGAATTGCCAAGATCAAAAACACTGATGACAACTTATGCTGGAGAGGTTGTGGGGAAAAGAGAACATTTCTGCATTGCTGGTGAGAATGCAAGCTGGTACAACCCCTTTGGACATCAGTGTGGCGATTTCTTAGAAAATTAGGAAACAACCTTCCTCAAGACCCAGTAAGACCACTTTCGGGTATATATTCAAAGGATGCTCAATCATGCCACAAGGACATGTGCTCAACTAAGTTTATAGCAGCATTGTTCATCATAGCCAGAACCTGGAAATAACCTAAATACCCCTCGACCAAAGAATGGATAAAGCAAATGTGGTACATTTACACAATGGAGTACTGCACAGCAGAAAAAAAAATAACGACAGCTTGAATTTTGCAGGAAAAAGGATGGAGCTAGAAAACATTATTTTGAGTCAGGTAACCCAGACACAGAAAGACAATTATCACATGTTCTCACTCATAGGTGGTTTTTAAACATAAAGCAAAGAAAATCAGCCTACAAATCACAGAGAACTTGGACAACAATGAGGACACTAAGAGAGACTTACATAGATCTAATCTACATGGGAAGTAGAAAATAGAAAAAGACAAGATCTCCTGAGCAAGTTTTGAGCATGGAGACCTTGGAGGAGAGCTTAAGGGAGGAGGGAAGAGGCAGGGAGGGGAGCAGAAAAAAATGTAGAGCTCAATAAAAATCAATTAAAAAAAGAATTGTTTCAATTTCAGAGTGTAATGATCAGAAACAACTAAGGGTTACAATATATTCTGTCCTGCAACATAACTGTATGGGAAGCGACAAAACTAGGTCATCAAAAGGCTCCAAGATGATGACTGGCAGCCAGCCAGAAATTATCTATAAGTCAAAGAGCAAGGTCCTAAACTTGAGAGGCCAATGAATGTAAAAGGGAGAAGGTTCCAGATGGGGTTATTGCCACATCAAGTTCAAAAGGCAGAGAGAAAATATGGGGAAGAAAAAATGAACAAACAGCCTCAGTCCTTGGATTGTCTGTCTCTGATCATAAACCATAAGACAATTGCTGACAACTCATGTTTTGTGTCCAGTGGCCCTAGTACAATCTGCCAGGTGTGTGCTGATGGGGAGAGGCAGAGACCTTCAAGTGTTAGGTAATCTAAAACATACACAAAACCAAACCAAAACTGCCTGTAACAGAAGTCCTAAGATAGTTATGTTTTGTTGCCCAACACGACGTTGTAGGCAGCATTTCTCTTGCTGTGACCAAACACCAGGACCAACGCAACTTGAGGAGGGAAGGATTTATTTGGCTTACATTCCCACATTCTAGTCATCACTGAAGGAAGTCAAGACAGATACTCAAACAGGAATGGAACTTGGAAGCAAGAACTGATGAAGGGGTGCTGCTTACTGGCTTGTTCCTCTTGGCTTGCTCAGCCTGCTGTCTTATAGAACCCAAGACCAGCAACCCACAATGGAGTTGGACCCTCCCCCATCAATCACTAACTCAGAAAATATCCTACAAGCTTGCCCTACAGTCTTATGAGGTATCTTTTCAACTAGGGTTCCTTCCTCTCAAATGGCTTTAGCTCATGTCAAGTTGACATAAAACTATCCGGAACACACACCAGCTACAGCTGAGTATCTGTGAAGTGATTTTCTTAACTTCCAGTCTGGGAGGCCACAAGTTAAAGATCAGTTGATACCATCTACTTCAGCTCCAATGAGGGCTTTATGGTAGATGATGTCACCAAGACATTACAGAGGAGGTCACACGGTAAAGTGATGAGTGAGATCAGGGAGTTGAGGGATCAACTTTTTTCTTTTTATAACTACTCACCCTTGGGAATTAACTCACTCTGAGAGATTACAAATTGCACTGACTGGCATTTCTATGACCTAGTCATTTCCCACTCCTTATAGGTTCTACCATCTTCCAACAGATCTCATGGATGACCTTAGGAAGCATACTCAACGCCACAGCACTGCTCTTGAGAATACAACCAAAGAAAGCTGAGCTGAGATGCATTCTATTCAGTACATGACCAGTACTTCTCAGAAATAAACAGAACTATCAAAGGTGAGAGGAGCCCGAGGGACACAGGATGACTGACTGTGGCATGGGATCCTGGGACAGAGAAGGACAGTAAGGAAAAACTAGTGGAATCCAGGTATAACATTGACTCTGATAATAAAAAGAAAAAGTTATGGAATGAGCAAAAAAAATAAAAGGAGAAAAAGCCAAGATTTAAGAGTGTGTGGTCCAGTGACTTGATAAGACAATCCAAACATTCTCTGATGAAGAATTCACAGTCTTTCTTACAAATGGGGCTAGACTTACTGGTCATCCTCCAGGCGGATAGCAATTATATCATATTATATATAATACTTAGATAAAAAAGAACATATACCTAAAATAAAAGTCTTATAATAAAATACACGGAAAACTTTACCTTATTACTCTAAGATGGGGAAAAATTTCCTAGACAGAACACAGAATCACAAAACATAAAAGAATAATTGTTGAACTCTTATCAAGACTAAAAATAAAGGGGTTGGAGGACAGTCTCAGCAATTAACAGTACTCACTGCCCAATTATAAAGATGGGAGTTTGGACAGCAGCACCCACATAACAAGCCAAAAACATAAATGAATACATGAAAAAAATAACAAATAAAAGAGAGAACAGGGCCGGGTGGTGGTGGCTCACGCCTTTAATCCCAGCACTCGGGAGGCAGAGGCAGGTGGATCTCTGTGAGTTCGAGGCCAGCCTGGTCTAGAAGAGCTAGTTCCAGGACAGGAACCAAAAGCTACGGAGAAACTCTGTCTCAAAAATCAAGAGANAGAGAGAGAGAGAGAGAGAGAGAGAGAGAGAGAGAGAGAGAGAGAGAGAGAGAGAGAGAGAGAGAGAGAACAGGAAGAAGAGGAAGAATACAGGGCCAGCCAGAGAGATGGCTTGGTGGGTAAAAGTTTTTGTTACACAAATGTGGCTACCTGCATTCCATTCCTAGCGCCCATGTAAAAAGCTAGAAGTGGTGGCACACATCTGGAATCCCAGCATCCCTATGGAAAGATGGGAAGCATACAGAAGCTTGTGCAGTAGCACAACCAAGAGGAACCCTGTCTCAACAAGGTCCAAGGGTACAGCCAACACTCAGAAGTTGTCCTCTGGCCTCCACATACTCTCTGTGGCACAGACAGACAGACACACACACACAGACACACAAACACACACTAGTTGCTTTCAACTCTTTTGTTTGACTTCCAGTCATGTGGCTTGGCAGAATCGGTAAGGCGTGTGCTGACAGTCAGAGCAGATTCCTGCACATGTGAGGTAACTGTGAACATAAACAAAACAAAGACCAGTGTCAGGAGTTCTCTCTCTTTCTCCTTTCCTCCCTCTGTATATGTGAAAATTGGACTACAGAGCGAATGACTATGCTCACAAAAAGTTGGGAAAAAAAATAAAAGTTTATTTTCAACTTTTAAAAAAGTAAATAGCTCATTAGCAAATATGCAGTTTCAACTATAGCAATAGTCACTTAGAAAGTGGAAAACAATCAAATCAAAAGAATACACGTGTGCCAGTCACTAGAAAAATCTGTGGCTGTTTGAGATGCCATACGGAAATGAATGACTCGAGTCCAGCCCTAAGGATTTGTCTTCTACTAGCCTGTGTAGAGCAGGTGCTAGTAGCCAGCATGACTTGTTCACACACAACTGTGGCATTTTTAAATCTTTGATGGCTCATGGTAAGGAGGTTGCCACAGCATCTCCTTTGTGGGTGCTATAAAAGTACCAGTTAAGACTTGTTTTGCAAAGCTAATCTCTTAACTTTTGAACTTTAGGCTTCCCTGACCTTCCAGAACACTTTGCACTTCCAGCCATGCACTCCAGAGCACAGCAGATTGTATACTTCCACCTCAAATAGTCTAGCCAACGGCAGAAAGGCTTTTCTGGAATACTGCGTGACACAGTTTCACATGGATTGCTACCACTGGCCATGGGTCTCTTCTGCAATGCGCTCCATCTTTTGATAGTTACAGGCAGTGTTTGTAGGGTAGAAATCAAAAGCATGCCTCTGCACATTCGTGGGTGACTCATGGTTTTCAAGAGCCCTGAGCCCTGCCAAGTCCTTGGTCTTCACATCAAAAACTCACGTCTCTTTGATGCTACATAACCCTGCAGATAAAGTGTTGCCGTCCGCCTTTCTGTAAACACACAAAAAGAAGAGTTCTATAAGCTCTGCCCTCCTCTTCTCTCCCCACGGTCCCTCCTCCAGGCAATGCATTTAGCCTTACCCGTTAGCACTTCACTGATTTGCACCAGTCAAGGTCAACGATAACTTCCACACGGCTAAACACCATGGTCAATTTCCAGTTCTCGGCTCACTCCCTTCGACGGTCCCATTCGTCATGTTCCCAGCAAAGGCCACACTTCTGCCCACAAGGTGAGCTGACGTCATTCAGAGGTCTGCTCTTATCTGGATCACTTCCCTCATGGTGTTTCTTCACATCCCCAACTCTAAATGTTAGTGTGTTCCATGCGCTGACCTTCAAACTCAGGTAGGCTCCTTCCTGGAAATATATCTACAGATCTCTATGTTACTAAAGGACACATTTTTCTCTTCAGGCCAGGCCACTGGTCTAAACTCCACAGCTGATTACCTAACACGGACCCAACGTCTCCACCTAGAGACTAAGAGGAACTTCTACTTAAAATGGAGGAAATGAGTGAACTGTTAGGGTGTGGGTGTGTATTGTTTAACTGTTCCAAATGTATAATGTTTGTGCATACCAATGCGTGTAGTGTGTGTGAAGGCCAGAGATCAATGTGGGGTGGCTTCATCCTATGCTTTTTCAGCCACAAAGGCCTTTGTACACCGGACACTTCACTTGCTTGCTGTTCTATGTTTGCCCCCAGATAGCTCTTACTTTTTTCTTCGCTATCTTTAGCGACCTTCACAAATGTCACAGTGAATCATTGTCAATCATAAAATGGCATCTACTCCCCCTCACTCCTTATCATCCTTCCTTGCTTTACTGTTACAGCACTTATCAGCCTTCTCATCCATGTTTGTTTATTTGTTTCTATGGTAACCCTTCCCACCCCCAGAATATAATGGCTCTAATATTATATTCCCAGTGTTTAAATCAGCATTTGCCTATAATATCTTTCAGTAAGTATTAATTGAAGTAATCAGAAGAATCTTGCCCCAGAACTTGAGCGACTACATAAAGTGAAGCCGACAAAACTCCCTCCAAGTGTTTGGAATTTACATGTAACCCGTCTGACCAGTCTTCCCTACATAATGGAGGACAAAGAATTGGAAATTGTATAAATGATATGTTTACCTGGAACCCAAGGCACTGGCCAGTTCCCGTGATTCCAGAAGGTCTTCAGAAAGGCAAATTTTGCATACTAAAAACAGCAGTCAAGGCTCCTCGAGACTGTTCAGCACTGGCCCTCGAAGTCCAACAACTTGTGTAGGGTCCACAAAGGTGGAAGGAAAGAACTGACCCCACAAAGCTGTCCTCTGGCCTCCACATGTGCCATGGTATGTGTGTCTCCCAATAATAATAACACCTATTCTATAAAAGACCAGCAATTTGGGTGTCAGTGCCGTGAACAGAGGCTACATTTTCTGATGGTCCCTCCTAGCCTGAGTAATAAAGCAATGTGTCCATGAGGTTCAATGATAAACCCTTTTCAGTTTGTTCAAGAAAAGAGCAGCCAGTTAAGTCTAACTGCCACAGACTGTTGTGACGTATCTCCGCCCCCGCCCCCAAGTCAATAACGACAGGAGGAGGAGTCCTCTTTGGAAGATGATTCCTACTGGATTAAGAGGGCAGATGTCTATGAATTGGATTCGTGCCCAGTGAAACAGGACCTTCGGGAGACTCTCTAGTCCTATGGTTCTCAGCCTTCTAATGTGACAACCCACTAATACAGTTCCTCATGTTGTGGTGACCCCCAATCATAAAATTATTGCCATTGCTACTACATAGCTGTAATATTGCTACTGTTATGAATCGTAACGCAAATCTCTGTGTTTTCTGATTGTCTTAGGCAACCCCTAGGAAAGGGTCCTTTGACTCCCGGCTTGAGAACCCCTGCAAGTTCTTCCACCACGTGGCAAGCTGTAAGAAAGTGTCATTTATGAGACTGCCAGAGCCAACCACACCGCAAACCTGTTGGCATCCTGACCTTGGATTTTGCCAGCCTCTGGCTCTTTTGGGGGAATCCTGTAGTTTATAATCCAGTAATCCGAACAAATGAAGAGAATCGGTTTAGGAAAAACTGCACCTTATGCTACTGGGAGATAGGAAACAAACCCGATGACGGCAGTACTGGCCACTTCAGCCCGCTAGGTGGAGCCCGAGGAGACGGAATGCAGTCTGGTAGCTGGCAAAATCGAAGAGGGATTCCAAGCCCAGCCCAGCCCAGCCCAGAGGGTGCCCACCAGCGGCCTCCCCAGCTGAGTGGAGTAAGGGGAGGGGAGGGAACCTGACCTGAACTAATAAACAGCAGGGCAAAGCAACTCCCAGTACAAAGAAGAGCAAGCCTGATTTCAGTCTGAAATGGAAGGATTTGCTTTTGTGAAAGCTCAAAACTTTAAACCTTATAGAAAAAGAGAGGGTTGAAGGTGCATCTGGGACTCTCTCTGGATTAAAATCGAAATATTAATAGTTACATTAAAATTAAAGCTATTGACTGGCAGACGGCTCCGAGGTTTGTAAAGGCTTTTGCCACCAAGCCTGGATGTCTGGGGTTTGATTCCCAGAGACAGACTCCCCGGGGTTCTACTCTGACCTCCACACATGCACCTCCTTACCTACACAAGTAAATAAACAGGGGTAAAACTTAAAGTTGTAAGGCTGTAATTTTATGACAAGTACCTGGAAGAAGGAAGGAGAAAAAAGTTATTAAGGAGGATGTTTGTAGTCCCGTCGTCCATTGTAGTCCCCCCCCCCAACTATCGGCAGGTGAGTAATACACAGGGAAGTACATTTCTGTGTAATTCGATCATTGTGATGCTTTAAAAATCACCGATTAAATGTGTTGGATTTTATTTCATGGATATGCCTTCCCACCACTTTAAAATACATCACCATATCGTCATCAGAAAAATCTCAGATGGCTTGCCCATCAAAGAGTAAAAACTGGCTATGACTTGAGTATCCCCATCCACTTACCGCAAGCTCCCGTCAGCTGCCCGGCATTACCGGCCCTGTTTCTTTTCCAGCAGGCTCTGTGGACTTGACTGAGTAAGAATGTCTTTTTAGGGAGAAATGAGCCACGCTTTTCAGAGGAGACAGGTATACCGAAATGGTAGTACCGGTCTGTAATCCCACTGCTCGGAAGATGAGGCAGGAGGACCTTCAGTTCAAGGGCTGACTGGGCAACCCGGTAAGGCCCTGTCTCCGAGAACATCAGAAAAGAAAGAGAGAGGGGGAAGGAGGGAGGTCTGGTTGAGATGCTTTCTATTCATATGCAGCTGGAGGAGAGGACACCAAGGTCACAGGGGGTCCCCGTCTTCTCTTTCCATCAGCCTAAAGTAAGCAGAAAGATGATGATAAAGGCCGTGGGAACTTGACAGTACTGCTGAGAAGCCTGGGGACCGCTATAAATTTGCACTGAGACCAGACGCCTTAGTCCATTCAGGCTACTACAACACAATATCTTTGACTGGACAACTTACGAACAGTAGAGATTTACTGGTCAGTTCCAGGGCTTAGAGAGGCCATGATGAACACACCAGTAGACAGGATGTTCTCAAAAAGGGTTTTCCTCCACACTTTTTTGCTGTTGTTATTGTGAGAGAAATAAAAAGCAGGGCCTTGGATGCTCTACCATTGAACTCTACCCAAGCCCTAGATAGTGCCTCTTGCTGAGTTCTCACACAGCCATGGGACAGAAGTGGGAATGCACGCTCTCTTAGGGCTCCTTTATAAAGGAACTAATCGCATTCAGGAAGGCAGAACCCTCATGACTCCGTTGTTTTCCCCAAAACCCCATTTCTTAATCGATGATTCAGTTTCAACATATGAAGGGAGACACACCAACGTGCTAGCACTGGTCAAGGAAGTGCAGGCCATTCTTCCTTGGATGAAGGCATGAGGTAAGGTGGAGACCTAAGGCAGGGTTAGGACTTGGCCAGATGACTAGAAAGGACCATGGGAAGTACGCGGTAGCTGAGGACCACTCAAGGTGGTGAGCAGAATGACTGACAGCTGAATTTAGGGAGCCGGGGAGGATGGAAAGTCACAGGTGCCACCTAGAGTCCTCTCAGCAGCTAAGGCTACAGAAGGACACATGTTTAAGGAGACAGGGTGGAACCTTGCACTGCTGGCCTCTGACAGAAAGTAGAACTCAATCGCTTTCTCAGCCAGTGACCCAGTTTCCTCTGCTTTAAACAGCTCTTGGCACCTGCAGCTGGTGCTCGCAGGGAAGCCTCCCCTGACCTCACTTGGCTCCTCCCTGTGGAGACTGGGTTGTTTTACACGTCAGTCCTCTCTATATGTTTTTTTTTTTCTCTCAATTACAGCTCACGGGAGTTAAACTCTGTCCATGGCACCGTTAAAACTTCAAGAGGTTTGATCATTTGTCCAAGGTCACAGAGCCAAGTCTGGACTCGTTGTTGTAATTCTAAATGCCCCCCTTTGCCTTTACAACTTCCAGAAACAAGCGCCTCCTAAAGCAGGCCTCCGTGTGGCGTGATCAGGCATTTACAAGGACACTAAGGGGCAGGAAGACAGATAGAAGAAAGCTCCTGGAGCCTTAGCCGCATTCCTGCTGCCATTTGTCCACACGGCAGGCATGGACTAGAATTCAGAATGGAATGTGCTTGCTTGTGCTTGCTTGTGTTTGCTTCCAGATTTAAAGAAGGAAGAGACAGAGTATCAAGAGCCTCTGCTCGTCCCTGCACGACACTCCCTTCTGACTTCCACTGCTCGTCTGGTACCCACCTTTCTTCTGACTTCCATTGCTTGTTGTCCCCCCCACACACACACATACCCCCTCTGACTTCCACTGCCCGACTCTGCCGCCCCCCCTCTGACTTCCACTGCTCTACTCCGCCCCCTTCTGACTTCCACTGTTCGTCTGCCCCCCCACACACACTCTTCTGACTTCCACTGCTCGTCCCCACACTTACCATATTAGTACTTGGCAAACAGAGTAATTCAAGGTTCTCTTGTCCATTTGATAATAGGAAAGTCACAACTCAGGCTAAAGCTACCTAGTCATAATAGCGCCTATCTGTATTTCCAGGTACTTGAGAAGCTGAGGCAGGAGGATCCCTTGAACCACTGAATTTGAGGTCAACCTGGACAAACAGCAAACTGGCCTCAAAGTCAACAGAGATCCATCTGCCTCTGCCTCTGCCTCTGCCTCTGCCTCTGCCTCTGCCTCTGCCTCTGCCTCTGCCTCTGCCTCTGCCTCTGCCTCTGCCTCTGCCTCTGCCTCTGCCTCTGCCTCTGCCTCTGCCTCTGCCTCTGCCTCTGCCTCTGCCTCTGCCTCTGCCTCGCAAGTGCTAGAATTAAAGGCATCGTCTGGCAGACTTTCTCTCATAAGAAAAGAAATGAAATGGAAGGAAAAAGTAAGAGAAGAAGAGGGAGGGGAGGAAGAAAATAACTACTAGCAATAGAACCAAAGGTCCGGCACAAGGGCTGACAAGGTGCCTCAGAGGGCTAGGTAAGATACTTGCTGCCAAGCCTGTTGACCTGAGATTGCCAGGGACCCACATAATGGACAGAGAGAACCAACTCCTGCTAGTTGTCCTGTGCCTTTGGCACGCATGTGGGGATACACACTCTAAATAAATAAATAAATAAATAAATAAATAAATATTCAAAACAAACGAACAAAAACCGGTCCAGCTTGACACCTCAAGTTTTCAGAAATCTCCTGTTTTTCTCAGCACAGCTACAGGGTGACTCACACACAGAAGGTTCCCAAACCGAACTAAATTGCAGTGGTCTGAAACAAAGCCGCTCCCCTGGCATGTTCTAAACTCTCCTGAACAGAGTGGAAAGGGGCTGAAAGGGAAGAATCCCTATTCACAGCCTCCACAGAAGCTCCCGTGAAGGCAAGTGGCTGTTGGCTCCAGAAGCGGGGACAGGCAGAATGATTTGCATCTTTTGGGAGCAGTTTGAGGAGCAGCCAGGTCTTTGAGCCCTGGGAGTGTGATTAGGGAAGTGGCTTGCTTTGTCTAACACCTACCACGTGAACTGCAGTGCCAGGCTGTGTGGGGTGGGGCGGGGGGGGGGCGCCTCAAGACTCAGTCTGGCAAGAGTGGAAGAGGGGCGTTCCTAACCCTCACAGCGGTTCCCCTGTTGTTTGTCTGTGGGAGGGATGTTAAGTGCCTGTCATAAGCCAGCCTGCTGCTGGGGAGCTGTGGCCAGATGAGAGTGGCGTGCCCAAGGAGCTTTCCATTCTCCAGGCAGAAGCAGGTCACTCACCACCCAAAGTGAGCAAGGGCAGTTTCTTAAAATTATATCGATTTAAAAAACAACACCAACAACAATAAACATAAAAACAAAAAAACTCCTTACTTTCATTTTTTTTGTACTTTTTACAGGAAAATATATAGGATGCTTTTTGATGTTTTATTTTCAGATAACCACTTTCTTTATCTTGATGGGGAAAAAGATAAAATACTTAATAATTGGAGGTTGGGATAAAAGAGGGGTTTCGTTCCAAAATAAAACTCGGCTATAGCTACTTGAGAGTTTTCAATGGGAGAAAAACAAAAAAAGAAAGAAAGTAAAGAATCTCAGTGGTACTAGAAGCAAACCTGGATCTGATGCTCACTTAATATGGCGGAAAGCGGGGTGTGGTGATACTCACTTGTAAGCCCAGCGCTCGTGAGCTTGAGGCAGGAGGGTGGCAAATTCAAGGTCAACCAATGCTACAGGGTGAGATCATGTCTAAAAAGGGAAAAAATTTAAAAAGCGTGCTGGCCACGTGCTTTCCTCGCTCTTGGGGTAAGCTGTGAAGCGGTGCCCGAAGGCGTGTCCCCATCGTCATCTACAGATCCTGAGGACCCTGTCTAACCCGGCCTTCATAGAGGCGATGAAGCTGAAGAAGGCTTTGAGTAAGGGGACTGCAGATTATCTGGGTGCCTTTGAAGTACAAAGCCACAAGTGTTCCTCTAGAAGGGGGGCAGGAGAAGACCTTGTCTAGACAAAAGAAGAGGAAGCAATGTCATCATGGAGGAATACATTAAAGAGATGTGACCACAATGCCAGGAATACCAATGGCTCCCAGAAACTGGAAGACACAGGCAGGGCTGTGCCCTGAAGCCTCAAATGGTGTTATCGGTTGGATATAAAATGTATCCAACAGCGTAGTGTGCTCGGTGCCAGGCAGTGGCACTGTTCCGAGGGGTTCTTAAACCTTGAAGGAGCTAATGCAAGGGAAAGGGACTCTTAAGGACAGGCCTTGAGGCCAACAACCACACTGCTTCTGGCTCTGTTCCTCCTGGTTCTGCTCCACTGAGCAAGCAGCTCCTAATTCCTGCTGCCAAGTCTTGCGCTTCCCATGCCACCCTCTCCCTGCCATTGATAGACGGTATCCTTAAACCGTGAGGAAAAACAGGTCCTCCCAAATCTCTTGTAGTCAGGCATGTGCTTGCTGATTCAGAGGGAGGGCGGCCCTGTCAGAGCCTCGATTTTGGACCAGTAAAACCAATTTTACACTTCTGCCTCCTTGAACTATACAAAAACAAGCTTTTGTTACAGAAAAAAAAATGGAAGGATTATTTTCTTTTTAAGTCTGTGTACAAGTGTGTGTCTCTTGTGTGACATGCGTGATGAGTACAGGTGCCTGGAAGGGCAAGAGTCCAGAAGAGGGTGTCAGATCCCCTGCAGCGGAAGTAATAGGTGTTTGTGAGCCTCCAACATGAGCGCACAGGTCCCTTGCCAGAGCAGTGGTAACTTTGGTTACTTTGCTATTGATGGATACAACACCACGATCAAGGCAACTTACAGAAAAATGTTGCTATCCAAAAGTCTATAAAAGTTCTTTCATCAAGGGCAAACCTGAATTCAAGGGCAACTGTGTCTCAGTTAACATTCCCCTTGCCTTCATTCTTTGTGAGTTAACCTTCCCCTTGCCTTCATTCTCTGTGAGTTAACCTTCCCCTTGCCTTCATTTCTCTGCGGAATACTCCAGGGTAATCTGATAACCAAAAGAAAAAAATGCCTTTTGGTGTACTTTCTGCGGAAGTACGTTCACGAGGAATCTCTGAGCCCCACGGCCCCTACAGCTCTAGATGAGGTCAGATGCTCCTAGTGACCCTGTAACCCTGCTCTGCCCTTTAAATAGACCAAAATGAAAAATAAAATTGCTCTCTTTTATCAGGAAAAAGAACCAGATAGTCTGTTTGTCTCTCTGCATTTGGCCACAGGTCTTCTCTTCCAAAAACTCCAAGTTTTAGCTTTTGCTGTGCTGGCTGAGGCAGAAGAAAACATTTAATGTCTGCCTACAGTTTCAGAGGGTGAGTCCACAACCATCATGGCGGGGAACACGGCAGCAGGCAGGCAGGCATGGGGCTGGGGCAGTAGCTGAGAGCTTACAACTGATCCATAACCAGGAGGCAGATCAAGAACTTATTGGGAATGATGTGAGCCGTGTCCACACCCCAGTGACATATCTCCTCCAACAAGACTACAGCTCCTCTGCTTTCCAAACACTTCCACCAACTGGGGACCAAGTAATCACATCTACGAGCCTACACGAGCCATTTCCGTCAACCTACCACCATGTTCTTCACCCCGACCCATCTCTCCAGCCCCAAATTTCCATTGCTTTAAGCCACTACTTTTATAGTTATTTGTCACAACAGCTCAAGCCAATTAACAAGCTCCCTAGTCACCCAAGCTCCTCCAAGCAACAGTTAAGGGAGGGAAGATTCATAAGTCCAGAAAGAACACTAGAAGAGGATTTTGATAAATATTTAGGAGATGGAAACTTAATAGATGAGAACCAATTTTCAGAGATAATAAAGGGATGTGAAGACATGGGTCAGTTGTCCCCAGAGGCCAGATATGGTGTCACTAAGTAGGTGAGGAATGAGGTGTGGGTCTGAAACAGAAGATAGGATGGATGTATGGACATGGACCTAGATGCTCCTGAGTCGGTGGTGGGCCAAGATCTAGGGGCATCCCTGGTCCTTACTTCTAGACCAATCTTTGCCCTACCACTTGAACTTACATCCCTTAGTTCTGTCCATGTTCCCGCTATTGGAAAGAGCTAGTCACAAGTTTCTTCCTGGAGCAAGGTGGCTAAGAAGTGCCACCACAGAACACCCAGGCTTCTGCCCAGTAGCTCCCTGCTGTGGGAGGACGGGGAGCTTCCTGAAGCAAGCTCCGATTCCACCTTCCGCTGCATGCTCCGAAGCACGTCATGCTAACAGGCCAGGTCTCAGAAGAGTCAAAAGTTCCAGAAGAAAATAACCAGGTCACATGTGGCTTGAGGGTAAGCCCTCTCACTGGTTCCACACTCTTCCCGCACAGTACAAAATTACACATGGAGCAGTCTCAAAGTTCGGAGAGAAATTCATCTTGCAACTGAAATGTCTATCATATCTAGTGAGCAACAATCATCAGAGACTGTGGAAGTGTGAGATGAAGATGTTTAGGAAGAAAAATTGAATTGGTATTTATTTCATGTGCTGCAAAATTTAAGGGAAAATTATGGAGAAGAGTTTGTCCAATCTGTTGGATTTCTTATGGGGGAGAAATAATTGTATAACATTATATAAAAACCAAGTAACTGCCCAATGGTGAAGGAAGCAGCAATAATTCATTTAATCTTTCTGTCTTTGTCATTGTAACTTGATAAGTTATAGTTGCATGTATTTACAGGGTGCAGAGTGATGTTCTACGGGGCCAGAAAGATGGCCGGGAACTTAAAAGCCTTTGCTGCTCTTGAGAGGATCCACGTTTAGTTATGAGAATTCAGTGTGAGGCTTAAGATTTGGGAATCTGGATCTGAAGAGGAGCCAATGCCCTTTTCCAGCCTTAGTGGGCACCTGCACTCACATGCCATACATACAAGACACACACATAAATAATAACAACAACAAATTCAAGTAATGTTATGACTTAAAGACACGATGAGGGAACCATTAAACCCCTCACGGTTAGCATCCCAAATGCTTCATTTCCTGTGGTAAGAGCATTTAACATTTACTTGTTATTTCTGTATTCGCCAGGTTGTGTAACATCTCAGAGTTTGAAAAGAAAAACCTTATTCCTGCTGTCTAACTGTGGCTTTATACTCCCTGACCATCATCTCCATATTTCCCTTATCCTAGATTAGAAGATTAACAGTTACTGATGTCGGGTTAAGTAGAGTCTCCGTAATGAGGAAGATAGGATTGCAACACACCACATGTCGTAGAAGTAACAGTTGATAGACACCATTAGAGTTTCTTAGGATTTATTTTTAATTATATGTAAGTATGTATCTCCATGTGAGTATGTGTATACAAGTATGTGCATGTGAGGGAAGAAGTTCCCAGAGGCCAGAGGGGTCAGATCCCCAGATGTTAGAATTGTGGACAGTTATGAGCCACCTGATATGGGTACTGGGAACTAAATTCTGGTCCTCTGGAAGAGCAGCAAGTGCTCTTAACAGCTGAATGAACCATCTCTCCATCCCCTAAACACTGGATATTTTGGGTTTTATTTTTTTGTTTGGGTTGGTTGGTTGGTTGGTTGGTTGGTTGGTTGGTTTTTTGAGACTCTGTGTGACTCTCCTGGCTGGAACTTGCTTTGTGTGGAACTTGAACTCACTGGATCGGCCTGCCTCTGTTTTCCAAGTACTCGAATCAAAAACATGTACCACCACGGCCCAGCAACACTGGTTTTTGACTGAACATTTCATAACTGTTCTGGGAAAAGTGGGGGGAAGGGAAGATGGGGAAGAGTTGGAGTCAGAAAAGAAATTAAAAAAAAATCTCAATAATTTCCATCTAGAGTAACAGCCTACAAATGTGTCTTTATATGTGTGCAAAGACCATGAACAAAGAAAATCATCATATCACCGAAGAAGAAACTGGAAAAATGGAGATAATGTACATCTCTGAGTGAGGAACAATGTTATTATTTATAATTGCAGTACTCGAGGAGGCTAAAGACAAGAAAATCACAAGTTTGAGGTCAACCTGGACTACATGGTGAGGCTAGGCCTCAAAACAAACAGACAGACAGCAACAATATCCAAAAGGAATCTGTTTATTAGAGACAGGTTCACCACACCTTGGTTAAACAGAATATAATGTAAACCTTCTTCAAAGAAATCATCTCAGTATGTTGACATGATGTATGCTCAGATAATGAGACCAAAAAGACACAGACAAAGCACAGCAGACTCGATGCATCAGGTGCTTTCTCCCTGGCTGTGAAAAGCTCTTGACAGATCAACTTAAGGGAGGAAAGTTGAATTTTTGCCCGTGGTCTCAAGAGACATCAGTCCATCATGGTGGGGGATACATGGTGGGGGATACACAGCAGGTCCATCTGTGGCTGTGGAAACTGGTGGTAGCTGGCTACCTCAGCAGACAGGAAGTCAAGAGAGTTCCAGCAGAAACCCAAAGTTAGTATCAGTTTCTAGAGCCTGCCACCAAGGAATGACCTAGGTCAACCAGCTAGGCTCATTCATGGTCAAAGGGTCCACAGAGTCACAAAACAGTGCCACCAGCAGGGGGCCGCATACGCATGAGCCTGTGGGAAGCAGTCAAACACTGTGGGTGGGGTGGGGGCAGGGTGTGCATTTCATACTCAAACGTGTGATTCGAGCATACTACCACACCCATGGAGAAAGGATGCTTACAGGCACACTGAGTTTCATGTCTGCATAGACTGCTTCTGGAAAGACACCCAGGGAACTGCTAATGGAAAATGGCTCTGAGAAGCCAGCTGCGGAGGGAAGGCAGGAAAGGCATGGCATCTGTACGTCACCACAGGCTAGGTTGTTACTTAAAAGTTTATATTAGTAAGTATACTAGCCGCTTATTAATATAGAAATTTTAAAGGAATTTTTTTAGAAAAAGAACCTTGGTTAAAAAAAAAAAATCAAATCAAAACAAATGTCTCCAGAAGGGTGACAGGACCTTGGTCCTCATGTTTGCACAAGTCAGTCAACATTCCGGCATGGATGGGGGAGGGGCATACAAGCCCCCAGCCCTGGCTGAGGAGCTGCTGATAGTCCAGTCAGTTTTCTTTAGAGGTGTGGCCTCCGGTAGTTGACCACACTCCTGTGGTTGGTCCCACACCCCTGTCTATATGGGCATCACTAATAGGACTCAGTGAGTTATTTTTAAAAGGGGGGGTGGGCATGAAGTTGGGGGAGGAGCTAGGAGGAGTTAGGGGAAGGAGCGAGGAGTGAATATGATCAAAATATATATGCTCAAAGAATGAATTCTAAGATATTGTTCAAAGTTAACTCTCCTACTAGCTCAGCTCAATGTGTCTGTCAGTCATCGCAATATTTTCGGCGTTTTCCCTTTAGGGGGCAGCAGCTGCATTCTTCGTGTGCATAATCCAGCCAACTTGGCCCTTTCACAAAGACAGAAAAAAGAAAAGAAAAAAAAAACCTTGAAATACTAAGTATTCATTAAAGAAACACACGGCACAGAAATGTTTATTTAGTGGGTTATGATGGAGGAAGGGAAGGGGGTGGGAAGGGGAGGGGGAGAAGAGAGAGAGGGAGAAGCTGCCTCTCCAGAAGAAGGGCAGACAGGGAGAGAGAGAGAGCAGGCTGCTTGTCTCAGGAAGTTGGGGGAGATTGGGAGTGAACGGGGCTTGTCGCTTAATGGGATAGGGTACTCAGGTGACAGGCCAGGCCAGCAGATTACAACATTTCTGTCATTAAGACTTTTATCCTTTAAGTTTTATTTTATATGTATGAATAATTTACCTACATGTATGTCTGTGCCATGTGCAGGCAATGCATAGGGAGGCCAGAGGAGGACATCATATCCCTTGGAACTGGAGTTATAGGCAGTTGTGAGCTGCTGTATGGGTGCTGGGACTCGAACCCAGGTCCTCTGGAAGAGTAGCCAGTGCTCTTAACTGCTGAACCATCTCTCTAGCCCCTTGTTTTGTAACCATGTGCAGATGTCAATAATGAATGTTGACATCTAACAAGGCCCTTACTATTTGATTGGGACAGTGTTAAGGAATATGTAATGTAGTATATACTATTTATATAAAAATAAATATATACCGGTATGTATGTATGTATGTATGTATGTATATGTGTATATGTGTGTATACTTACATGTAAATATATCAGTAAATCTCTGGGTTGCATGGTTTATTGTGTTTTGCTGTTTGTAATTATTAAAAATAATATTGAATAATGCCAGGATTTACTATTAAAAAGTTTGAAATAAAGGGTTTAAAGCGACATTAAAATTATTTTGCATAATTCTGTTTGTGATTACTCTGCCCCTTTTCCTGGGGAGTAGGTGTAACACCCCAATTCCGCAGCTAGATATGAAGGAGTACTCACTTGCTAAGGCCTTAAAATTATATATATATGATTTTAAATATCAAAAGTTGTTTTGTGGGATAGGTCCTATTATGGTCATTTTCAAGTTCAGAAAACCAAGGTTTAGAAACCATAAATATTTGCTCAAGGTTCATGAGTGACAGAGCCCAGCTTGTTTGCTAACCAGGAGCTGACCCTGGGTTCCCACGCATGCAGTCTACTGCTGAGACCAGAGCCCAGGGTTGATCTTGCCTTATTAATTCCGGCACACGGCTCATTATACGTGTGGCTCTGCTCCGTGCAAGCAGACACTTTGTGGTTGTCCTTGTCTTCAGATGAGCACTTTTTAAAGACTTTTTTTCCCCAAAAGACAGACGTCTCCGAGGACTCTAAATTATATGGGCTTGGGGTGAGGCTCAGAGACCAGGTTTAGGAATAGTAAGGTCCTGAGTTCAATACGCAAAAAAAAAAAAAAAAAAAAAAAAAAAGACCTCTAGGTGTTTCCGGATCTGAGAGTTGATTGGCTCTTGTTAGAGAACTGTGTTAAAGACAAAGTCTTAGCAAGTGAGTACTCATATCTAGGCGTGTCTCACAAGACCCTGAGGAAAAGGCACAGAAAAAGTCCAGTCACCACAAATAGGTAATTATGTAAAATAATTTTATTGTCACCTTAAATTCTTTACTTTTTAACTTTATAATGGTAAGTCCTGACATTATTCAACATTATTTCTTAATAATTATAAACAGTGAAACACAGTCAACCACTCAACCCAGAGATTTGCTGGTAACTTCTCCAAAGAGAATCAGCTGGATGTGTGATTGATTTACTTTTCAAATCTATGTGGAAGTGTATATTATGTATATACACACACACATTTTCACCAAATGCATGTGGAGGTCAGAGGACAACTTTCAGAAGCTGGACCTGGGAATCGAACTCAGATGGTCAGGCTTGGCGGCAAGCACCTATACCCACTGAGCCATCTCACTGGCCCAAAAGATATTCATAAAGAAAACAAAAGGATAACACCAACCAGGAAGAAGAGAAAACAATGTCAGTACAGACGAAGCTCTGAGAAATTTCTGAGCAATTCAAAGTAGGGGATACATGGATGGATGAGCAAACACAGGAGAACCTGCAGGCCCGGGCACAAGAATGAGCATGTGCCTTCCTTGGGGACCCCAGCAAGGCTCCACTCTGTCAACAGCGCTGTGATGGACTGTGGGGCAATTATCAGCAGCCTCATTACTGAGCTGGATGCTGTGCCCTGGGACATCCGGGCCCCTTTCCTGAGACCTGTGTAAACACAGCATGACAGAGGAGACTTTGCCCCAGGATAGAAGCCAGGCCACTGTCCTTAGAAAGCAGCCGTCAGCTTAGAGAAGGTTCTTTCAGGGGTCTTGTGACCTGAGAGAAGACAGGAAGAAACTCCCAAATCTCCACGATGAACTCAGGGACACAGGCAAACAAGCCACACCTGCCAATCCACCTCCTCCACACAGAAGCCTCTTTTTTAATTGCCAGGTAGCAACTGAACATGTTTATTGGGAGCAGTGTGGTGACTCCGCACATGTACAAAGTGGAATTATTTCCATGTTTTTATCATTGCTTTTTATTTGGAGCCTTCAAATGCCTAGCGGCACAACAGGGCTAGGGAGACGTCTCGATCTGTACAGTTCATGTTGTGCCCACATGAGGGTGTGAGTTCCAATCCTCAGCTCCGGCGTGAAGAGCCAAGTGTAGCACACACACACTTGTAATCCCGACACTCAGAGGTGGGGGCAGGAAGCTCCCTGGAGCTGGCTCGTCAGTGAGAGAGCATAAAGGAAAGCACTGTCTACACACACATCTCTCTGTGAGTGTGTGTTGGTAGGAATAGCTGTATTATTTATGTCAGGCTGTTAGAAACTAGGACTAAAGCTTGTGTCTACTATCTGATCGCCTTGAAGCATGCTGTCCTTACCCTGCCCTTCCTGGTTGCTAGTCTTCTCTGCTTTTCATTGAGATGAACTTTTGTGTCCACAGGAGGTGCTTTACAGACATTCGGTACATAAGTCCCACCATCTTGGATAGGATTCCTGTCAGTAATTCTATTCAAGGAAACAGACCTGAACAATCGGGAAAAAAATACACAAAGCTATTTGTACCAAATTGTCTGTTGAGAATTTCATTCATAAGACTAAAAAAGGGACACAGACTTCTGGAAAAAAAAATTACAGCAGTGAAAGCTTCGAATACAGCATCTCCATCTCGGCTTGAAGGGAAGAGATAATTCAAGCAAGGAAGAAAATTATGTTTTTTTTCAAAAGCCAATCGACTCACAAATGATAATCACATTCTCAATACATGTATTGGCTCTTTAAAGAAATAGATGAGAGAATTAATACTAGAAAAATTCTAATTAGCACCAGAGGAGGGATTTATGACCAGTTGTAGTCTTAAACAATTACAGTTTGCTGTGAAAAGTTTCAGTCAGCCTGGGGAGGTGGCTCATGCCTTTAATTCCAGCACGCCAATGGCTGAGGCAGAAGGACCATGAGTTTGAGCCCAGCTTGGGCTACACAGTGAGATCCTGCAGTAAAAAGGAAGTGAACAAGCAAGATGTATGAGAGAAAATTAACATAGGGAAATAAATTTTGGGAAATGTAATGTTATGAAAATGTGGTTTTAGATAATTTAAAGGACTAATGAGAAAAATAATATAGAAGAAAGAAATGAGATAAAATCTTCTATGATAAATATTTTAGATTAAAAATAACCCCCCTAGTTACTAAACAGAGTAAGGGGAAACACACACACTATAGTAACTAAAAATAGATTTAATATATAATGAGTGTATATTGTGTGTTGTGTATTTTCTGAGGTCGTTGGAATGTATCAGTGAATCAGCAAAGAACTTGCCTCATAGATCTTTTATTGTATTGATCAAATGTCTTCAAAGTTCTGAAGGGAAATGAATAAATATTGGAGTATGTGTCTGGCCAGACTAGCAGCTGAATGCAAGATTAAATAATTTACATAAGCAACTTGTGAAGCGAACAAAAGGCAAGGCCATGTAAGCATGGCCCAGAGGGAGAAAACTCCAGGAGAGAGAGGGAGGGTAGCAAGGAGTGATAGAGAAAGGAGGAAGGCAGGAGTCAGAGGGAGGGAAAGAGGCGGGCAGGCAGTAGTCAGAGAGATGGAGGGAGGAACGGCAGGGCTCAGGGGGAGGAAGGAGGCAGGGTTCAGGGGGAGGAAGGAGGCAAGGCGCTGGGAGAGGAGGGGGCAGGTATCAGAGGTTGGAAGGAAGGACACTAGACCTTCAGGTTTAGGAGAATCTCATCTGAGATGCAGCATTTCCATTTATGAGACATTCTCTTCCAGATGGATTCTCCATAGCATTTACTGATAATTCCAGACTGCAGCTACAGAAGCCCTTTCCCAGCCCTCTGCTCAGTGCTTCATGTGGAATAGCATCACCAACCCTCACAGAGCCATTTATAACTACAGAGGAATGCAAATATGCAAACATGAGTATACACAAGAATATACACACAGACACACAGCTGAGAGGCAGGACCTCTTAGACAATCAAAGCTTCCATCCAAAGGAGCATGATGATGGCTCACGCTTTTAATCCTAGTCCTTGAGAGGAGACGGAAGGATGACAAATTTGAGGTCGGCCTGAGCTACAGAGGGATAACTTATCTCCAAAAGAAATAGAAACTTTGTTCTGGGAAAATACTTAAAGATTCAAAAAAAAAAAAAAAAAAAAAAGAGATGTCAATGTGGGGCGTCATTTTTGGTTTTAGTTTAGTCTTTTGTTTTTTTAAAAAATTTATGTATTTATTTATCAATGTATTTATTTATTCATTTATTTAGACACAAGAGTTTTACTCTGCAGCTCAGGCTGACCTCAAACTCGAAACAACCCCCTTGCCTCAGTTTCCCCAACACTGGATTACAGGCAAGCCACTCTGCCCAGCTAAAAATAGTTTTTATTAAGAAATATAATAACATCATTAGCACAAGTTAGAAGATGGAGGGGAAAAGAGAAATTGAGAGAAAAACAAACTCAAAAGATGGGCCATCTTTCATGGACAGATGCAGGGAATACTTCCTAGAGTGGATACGTGGGAAAACAGCTACAGACACATTTGAAATGGTGACGGTGACTTCTGTGAGATCAACAACAGCAGCTGATAGCTGCAGGTTTGCAGGTTTCCCGGGTGTGGCCGGGACCCTTCTGGACTAGAACTCTTCTGTGCCTTTCAAAACTTCTATAAAGTAATAAGCAATTTAAATTTATTTCTATAGTAAATAGTTACGTACAATTATGTGTTATTAAAGAAGAGTTACGCATGCCCAGCGATCTTTTCCATGAAGCATACACTTCAAGCATGTAAATATATTTATATGTGTAACTATAAGCCAGCTTCAGTACTGGCCGAAAGTTCCAGGCTTTTAGGAAATGCATCTTAGGCCAAAGAGAATTTATTGTATTAGCTATTTCACATTTAAAAAAGAAAAAGTAAAATATTCTCTCCAGCATTTCTGACTTTGGATTTGAGAGGAGTTGTAAGCACCATGTCCCCTAACCATTTTTGACTTTACAGACGACCCCAAACTGCTCGCCCGAACACTTTGGACCTTGCCGAAAAGGAATTTATCACCGGGGATTACTCATCTGTCAGGCTGTGATAAAGTGCGGCTTTGTGTTAGCTCACCTCTTCGGCACTTAATATTTATTGGGCTTGGGAGCACTGGAGCCCTGAGCAAGGGTCAGAAAGCCCTTCTGGTCCAGCTCTGACAGCAGCTCCAGAGTGACCCAAGGCCACGCGCTTAATCCTCGGTTCCTCCATTTGTGGAGCATGGAAAAAACTAATAAATAAATAACTGTTCACTGTGTCGTGCTGTTCCTGTGAGGATCAAAATGACGAAACAAACGAACCCTTTGAAATATGGCAAAGGACTATGGGATTACAGCGCAGCACTGACTGAGCCCCAGACTTCTCCGTTGGAAAGAACTTAGTAACTAGCTGGCTGTGTTTCCCTAATTCAGTCCCTCCTTCCTCGGCCATCAATTGTTCAGCCATTTCCTATATCAGCAGCGCTAATCTCACATTAGACACTGACTTAAAATTATATTCTCAGAACTAGTTCCTCTTCCAAAATTACGAGGAAACACAGGCCGCTGGTGCCGCAGAGGACTTCGCCAGTCGTTACATCTAAAGCCCTTGTGTGAAACATGAAGCAATGGCAGTCCAAGGGGATGCGTGGACTAAAGTAAATACAGGACGATGAACACAGAGCTTGGGTTAGAAGCTGGACTCCCAGTCCTTAGAAACCCAGTCTTCTCTCCTGTCACTGCTGAAATAAGCGAGGAGAGGGCGTTTACGAATCGGCATGCTTAATTAAGGGACACACCATCCTGAGGAGACCAGACGAATTACTCCAAACGTTTCTGTAACTCAAAGGTTTTGTTCCTTTACTCACAAAGTAATCACACAAGATAAAACAAACAATAAAAATATGAAAATAAGCCGGGGGGTGGTGGCGCACGCCTTTAATCCCAGCACTTGGGAGGCAGAGGCAGGTGGATCTCTGTGAGTTCGAGACCAGCCTGGTCTACAAGAGCTAGTTCCAGGACAGGCTCCAAAACCACAGAGAAACCCTGTCTCAAAAAACCAAAAAAANNAAAAAAAAAAAAAAAAAAAAAAAAAAAAAAAAAAAAAAAAAAAAAAAAAAGAAAATAGCGGAAAAAATAAAGTAAAAAACACTCAAATCTATTTTGCAAATCGTATTGTATCATACTTGGGCATTTGGTATTGTTGAGTCCTTAACAGGACCCTCTGAAGAGATGCTGGAGAGTCTAAGTAGTTCAAAATGTCTGGTTTTAGCCTAGTGTGGTGAGGCACACTTCTAATCTCAGTACTTAGACAGAAAAACATACCAACAGGGCTACATAGTGAGATCCTGTCCCAAAAATAAATAACTAAATACAATTAAAGGAAATAAAAATAAAGAATATTGAGTTTTACATAACTGTGGATTTGAAGAATCAATATGATAAACATGACTGTTTCACCATAAGCCATCTAGAGAGTCAATGAAATCCCCATAAAAATTCTTATGCCATCTTCAAAGAAATAAACAACAAATCTTAAAATTCATTTGGAACTACAAAAGACATCAAATAATAAGCAATTCTAAACATAAAGAATAACACTGGCGGTATCATCACGTGCAATTTCAAGTTATGTTACAGAGCTTGTGCTAGTAAGATACTGGCACAAAAAGAGAGCTCTAAATCCAAGGAACCGAATAGAAGACCCGTATGTAAATGCACAGAGCTATAGCCACTAGATGTTTTACAAAGATACTAAAAATCGACATTGGAGAAAAGAAAGACAGCTTCCTTAGCAAATTATGAATGTCCACATGTAAACGAATGGAACTAGATCCTTGTCTCTCACCCTGCACACAAATCAACTTCAAATACATCAAAGATCTTAACACAGGACTCAAACCTCGGAAACTGCTAAAGGAAAAAGTAGAGGAAACACTTCAAGATAGATCATCGAGGAGGACTTTCTGAGCAGGACCCCACAGCTCATGGAACGAGGTTAACAATCATCAAACAAGAGCTCGTGTAATTAAAAAGCTTCTATACAGCAAAGGAAAAGGCAGTCAAGTACAATCGACAGGACAGGAGGAAGTCTTCCCAGCTATACATCTGACAGAGGAGTAACAGAATGTACAAAGAACAATTCAATTAAAAATTATCGAACTGAATACTTGTCAAAAGAAGGAATACAAATGGCCAATAAATTATTTTTTAAAGGGTTTAATATCCTTAGCCGTCAGGAAACTCTACATAAAATCTACTCGAGAGCCTCTTATCCCAGGCAAGATGTCTGCTATCAAAACCAAAACCAAACAAACAAAAACAAAATGAAAAACCAAAAATCACTAGCAAAGATGTGGGGGAAGAGAAATCCTTTTCCGCTGCTGGTGGGAGTCAATGCTGGCTAGTACAGCCATTAGAAAACCCAGGTGGAGGTCTTACAAATAAGCTAAAAATAGAATTATCATGTGAGGGGCTGGAAAGATGACTCAGTGGTTAGGAGTACCTGCTGCTCTTGCAGAGGATCCGGGTGTGATCCTCAGCACCCACATGGCAGCTCACAACCACCTGGAACTCCAGTTTCCGGGAATTTGATGCCCTCTCTGGCCTCACCTGGCAGCAGGCATGCAAGTGGTGCATAGACATACATGCAGACAAACGTAAATATAAAATACACATAAAATAAAATAAGAAGAACTGCTATATAACCGAGTTATACAATTTTGGGGCCATACCAAATACCTCTAAGTCAACATTCCTGTTTATTACTGTTCTAATCACAACAGCCAGACTAGAGGTCCATCAACAGATGAGTGACTTGAGACAAGGAGGTATGTATGCACGATGGAATTTTATTCAATAATAAATAAAATTATGAAGTTTTCAGGAAAATGAATAGAATTGAAAAAGTCTATAATGAGAGAGACAGAGACAGAGACAGAGACAGAGAGAGAGAGAGAGAAGAGAGACTACAGAAGCAGTTAAAATACTACAGGAATACACATCTCTTCCTCCCTCTGCACAGCTTTATCCAAGGCTCCATATCTGTCCACCACCAAAGGGGAGATCCCCTTCTTTCTAACTAGGACAGCTTTTTCAGCCAATTCCAGATAACATGACCTCTGAAAGCGGTGTCTTTTTCGGCCTGCCAAAGGTTGTCACATGACTCTCAGGTTCACAGACCCCATGTGCTAGGCCCATGTGGAGGGGCAGTGGCCTATCTTGGTCACACAACCTTCTATTGTGCCATTATCCTTCTTGCTGCCCTGAACGCATCTCATGAGGGGGCATATGTCCTTACTCCCCCAACCCACACCCTGCCCCAGCACGCTTCTGCCTGGACTGGGAAGGTCTTCATCCTTTTCATCCTGATGTCTCAGTCCTGGCCCTTCAGGATTCAAACTTTTCAACAACAGCTTTTCTCTAAAGAGCTCCAACCAGATTAGATTGCCCCATTCTCGCTGCTGGGGGAACCTTGGGCTTTTCTAAGCTCTGAGAGCCAAGAGTGAGTGGATATATCATTAGTTCCCCATAAATGTTTGCTTGGCTGGGGTGGGGTGGAGGGTTTGAAAATAAAGATGGAAAGAAGGAAGGGAGGGAGGGAGGGGGAGAGAGGGAATGAAAGGTGTACTAGTTGCTTTTCTGTGGCTGTGATAAACACCATAGCCAGAGCTACATAGAGACTAGCGAGACCCTCTCAAAAAAAAAAAAAAAAAAAAAGGAAGGAAGGAAGGGTTCCTTTTAGCTTACTATTCCAGAGGTGAGGAATTTATAGGGATCCGAAAGGCACCAGGAAACATGGCAATAGGAGAAGGAAGCAGACAGACAGACAGACAAGGAGAGAGAAAGAGCAGGAGACCATGTAAGGCTAAATAGTAAATGGTTAAGGGAGAGAGAGGGAGGGAGGGAGAGAGAGAGAGAGAGAGAGAGAGAGAGAGAGAGAGAGAGAGGAGACTGTAAATGGTCCGAGCCCACCCCAGTGACTGCTTCCTCCTGCAACTCTTCACCTCCTAAGGTTCCATAACCCAAGCAGAACTACCAGCAAAGGATCCACGTGTTCAAACACATGAACCTAGTGGGGACACGTCTCATTCAAGCTACCATAGAACGGCAGAAAAGAGAAAGGAAAGGAAGAAAAAAAAAAGAGGAGAGGAAAAAATGAGAAATTGATTGGTGGTATTGTCATTCCGTGTGCTAGAATGTAAGGAAGTCAGTTCACTAAGTTTTGGAGCAAAATTTATACATTTACTTATCTATTTTCTACCTACCTGAATCTGAAAGGATTTACAATTGAAGAATATTTTGTTTTAATATCACAAATACTTACATTTTGGGAGGGCTGTGTATGTGTGTATGGGAAGGGGTGCTTAAGCCATGAAAGTAGAATTAAAAACCTGACTTCAATACCGGAATAGATAAATGTGATAGCTAAATTCATGTGTCAGCTTGGCTGAGTTAAGGAGTGCCCGACTGCTGATGAAACACTTGCTTCTGAGGGGGTCTTTCGGGGTCTTGCTGGATGAGATCAGGTTCTGAATCAGAGCTGAGTAGGGAAGGTCACGTTCAGCAGTATGCGCAGGTACCATCTCATCCCCCGAGGGCCAGGATAGAATACAGAGAGAAAGAGCTTAAATTTGCTCTCTGGGCTTGAGCTGAGACATTTATCTTCTGTTACCCCAGGACAGTTCTACGCATTCAGACTCAGACGGAAATTACATGGCTGGCTCTCTGGGTTCCCCAACTAAGCAGGCGGTATATCATGAGGCTTCTCAGCCTCTGGAAACCACAAAAACAAATCCCCAGGATAAATTTCACATTTCTGTGTACAGTCATCCTTTGGTGAAGGATTAGCTACAGGACCCTTCTTGAATTCAAAGTCCCTTATAGAAAACGACATATGTATGTGTGTGTGTTGTGTGTTATAGCACAAATGTAGAAGTCACAGGACAACTTGGAGATAGTTGGCTCTCTTTATACCATTTAGATCCTGGGGACTGAGCTCAGGTCATCAGGTTTGGTGGCAGACGTCCTTACTCACTGAGTCATCTCTTCAGCCTTTTATTTACATCTTCTTGTATACTTTAAATCATCTATAGACTTACAGTCTAATAGAATACAAATTGCCATATTATACTGTTGACATAATAACAAAAAATCTGAATATGTTATATGATTCTTTTCCAAATATTTTCCATGTGCAGTTGAGCCCATGGGTACAGAGAGGTGAATACAATCCTGTCTGAGCTGTTTCTCTGGGTGTCTCTGATGCATCTGGAGCTTTAAAGTCCTAAATTCCTATCAGCTATACCCACGCTGCTGTGTGATTCAGAGATATACATTTCTCAGTGTTGTTTAAAATGAGGGAAATCCTAAAAAAAATGACATTCTTACCAAGTTGACATGGCCAATAATTGCAATGCAATTTTAAATTGCCAACTTTTCATAGGATCCCCAGAAGTCATCATGTGCTATCTGAATTCTCATGGTCTCTGAAGACCGCCTTCTCTACTGTTTGAATCTCTTGTTTCTTCCTCACCTTTACCAATACCTCTAGGGTTTATGGCGCGGGGCTATCCAGCCATTCACTCCCATTAATTCCATTTCTGAAACAGCTTTTGTA
This sequence comes from Alexandromys fortis, assembly GCF_014885135.2. Classification (NCBI taxonomy): domain Eukaryota; kingdom Metazoa; phylum Chordata; class Mammalia; order Rodentia; family Cricetidae; genus Alexandromys; species Alexandromys fortis. The sequence goes on from NW_026067973.1 coordinate 7,896,671, forward strand.
TGTGTTGCTGCCTCTCTGTTCTCTGTGACTCCTACTCTGTTAATACTTCTCAGTTAGGTACAATAGCTCCCGAAGCTGATGTCTGCCTTTTTAGCTCATCATTCTCAATTATGTCCGTTGCATCCTGGGATACTGAGATGAGTTCAGGCTGTCCAGACCATTTATCTAGGGGGGTACTTAAAAGCTCAGCCTCTGGCTGCAACTGTCTTGGCTATAGTTAGCGTTCTCTGGTCTCCAATCCCTTAGCTTTCTATTCCAGTTCTTAAGCCCTGTCTGCTACAGATTTTGATTACCTGGAGAAAAGAAGTATTTCAGGGCTGGGAAGTCTCAAGTCAGAAAAGTACTTAGTGCAGAGTCACGAGAACCTGAGTTCCGGTCCCTGGCATCACCTAAAAGCACCCGCTTAGAACCTGCTACAGCCAGTACCTTTATGTATGACATTTTCAGATGGGCTGAGAATATGTAACCAAGAGAACATTACAGTCACCAGCACCACCCTTCCCTTTCTGTTTAGGAATAATGACACAGTTTTTAAATAAATGTTATCCTATCCTGATAGGCAGGTTTCACTCACTGATATAGTCCCTGGGTTTTTAAAATGGTCTAAGAAGCTATTTCTCCCAACTCATCACTTCTAAATTGGCAGTTCAAAATAATTCTTGACATAGGATCTCAAGCATTAATGATCACAACACACTACTCAGAAATAGACCCAAAGTTGTAGGCTAGCTGTCAAGAGGCTTCAGTGACCCAACATGAAGTTATTGTGCTTTTCTGGACCTGCTTGTCACAGTACGATTAGCACCAAAAGTGTGTCTGGAGGAGAAACTAATGCTTATCACTGAGTCAGAGCCCATCAATAAAGACTGCATAAATAAGGAGAGTTATAGGAGCTAGAAAGATGGCTCAGCAGTTGTGAGCACTGGCGACTCTTCCAGAGGACCAGGGTTGATGTTTAGAAACCACATGGCCTCTCACAACTGTCTGTAACTCCAGTTCCAAGGGATATAATAACCTCTTCTGGTCCCCTTGGGTACTAAGCAAACAAGTGGTGCAGACATATTTGCAGGCCAAACACCCATACACATAAAATAAGAATAAAAAGTTAAAGATTAAAAACAAATGAAGAGAAGCATGTTGTGTTCCTGACCTAGGAGGTACCCATTGTTAATAGACCCATTTTCCCTGAAACAAACCAAAAATGTTTATCACAGTCCAACAACGACAACAACAATATGAGCAGAATTCTTTTGGAACTTGGAAAAACAAAACAACCACAACTATTTGTCTGGGTAAATACAACAATCTGCAAAACAACCAGGAAGGGTCTCGTTAGGAAAGGAGCATTAGGGAAGACACTGCCGTCAATTAAGCTTCAGTGTTTACTGCTCGTGGTCTGTTGCAGGAACAGAAGTGAATCCAAATAAGACTATGACTAGACTATGTAACAAGGTGATGGAAATAAATGTGCCATGCCGACAACTGGCTAGTCACTGGAAAAAGAATAAGGCTGGGTACCCACCTTGAGCTTCGGATGACAAAAGTGTCAAAAAGGAGTGCAACCTTGTAGCTGAGTATTCCCCTGCGAAGGAGGACATGAGACCTGGCTCTTTGCCTCACCATCCCCATGGGACAAATTCCCACTGTGGGGGCCCTAGTGTGAGCCAGTGGCTTCTAGATGGGAGCTGCAGGGGCTCATCTCTCAGCATACACTCATGGCCTTATGGGAAATTCCCCATGTGATTTTCACATTCAAGAAGGAAACGTACAAGTATGTACCCTTGATACTCCAGAGACTGAGGCAGGAGGATTGCAGTGAGTTCAAGGCTAGTTGGATTACATAGTAACCGAGGGGGTGAGCCCCAATCTAAAAAATGGAGACAACAAGAACAATAATAACAAAGGTAAGAGGAGGGAAAAGAAGAAGAAAATGTTACAATTGGTTTCAGGAGAGTCTTCCTCAGCAAAGATGCTGCCATCACTAGCCCTGCTGTTGCAGGATCTGCTCCCTAGAGGAGGCCTGGGAGAATGAGTGAGAACAAGCAGCCTCCTAGAAGCAGACCTCTGTGCAGATCCCCATTCCCTTCCTAAGAGGAAAAATCACCTTAAGACTTAGGAGCCAATGGGAAGGGGAGACACGGAATAGCCCCTGGGTGACAAAATAAAACTCAGACTGCCATTTCTCGGCAAACAGAAGTTCATGTATGGACTAGATGATGAACATGGACCAGAAACGGGGAGAGAGCTACTGCAAGCAAGACAGTGAACGGGGAGGCAGTAATCCCAGGTATGCACAGAAACTTCCTACTCCACACTGGAGTGAGTAGCAACCGGCCCTAGTGACAGAAGATAGGCAAGGGCGGGACTCAGACCCCTTAGGGACTAAAGCTTAGGTCACTACAGCAAGAACGCTGATCAGTACAAGCACACTGAGAGCAAGACCTCATTTTGTTATTGCCGAGCCTGCGTCTAAGTGTTCCGGCTTTTGAGTTCCAGACTGAAGCAGCCAGCAGTCTTGTAGCTCCCCCAGTCAATGCCTCCTGGTGCTGAGAGAGCCTCACTCCTGGTTTTTTCCTCTTCTCTGATCCATGATCCTTCAGTCCTTCAGGAGTTTCCACCTCCAGATACTTCACCTGAGCTCTTCTTCCTATACCTTCACGCACGCTCACCTGCCTCCGCGTGCTATTTGGCCTCAAGGTTGTTTCTGAGACTACTTTAAAACACGAAACTTGTGTCCACAAGGCTCTGAGGGAACCAGAGCCAACCCTGCAGTCTAGAACATGCACAGTATTGCTACTTTTCAGCCACAGGATTTTTGAGGGGAGCTGAAAGGTGAAATCAGCATCCAGGCCCGTGAGTCCAAAAGGATCAGAACAACAACCAATTTGGTTTTTTTTTTTTTTTTTTTTTTTTTTTTTTTTTTTTTTTACCTTTGGCCCTGGTCCATGTGACTCTCCCTTTCCTGACCAAAGGGCAGAGGAAGGTCTCTGAGCACAGAGCAGGAATCTGTCGCATTGTTCAGAACCTGCAGCTCCAGTGTTAATTAAGGCTTGAGGGGGAGCTTGGTTTTTTCAACTGTGTTTCAGGTTTCCGTTTTTGTTGCAAATTTTAGTCACTCAGAGATCAAACCCCTGTGTCCCTAGGAGGACCATTTGCTTAGTGAGCACACATATAGTGAAAATGTAAAGCTCTGGAAATTTCTCATTTCTCAGAGGTGCTTCCCCCAACAATGCACCAGGAGGCCAGTATTTAGTTGCCATTGTCATCACAAGTCTATTTATCACGGCATGGTCACCCACGGCTCAGGTCCTTTGGAAATGAGAGTTGAGTCAACCTCAAACAGCTCCAGGGCAAGTCGCTATTTCAGACTCTCACTGTTTCCTCTTGAATCTATTTCAGCGTCCTCCTTGTGCCTGGCTGGCCTATCTGAAGGTAATTATGATTCCACTGGGTACGGGGCTGTGCAGTCCAGTGCTGTGTTCCATCTAGTTGCTGATTGTGTCAGATTTTTGATACACATATTCAAAGCAATGTAGGTACCATTGGGAAGTTACATGAAAGCTTCTGGGGTAGTAGGAGCTATCTGATACACTAAAGCAATTCACCAACTAGACCTTTGAGATCTGAGGCAGGGGTAAGGGTGGGAGTAGGGAAGGCTACATTTTAACAGTTTAATTTGTTTCTACGAGATTAGGCAAAAAAAAAAAAACGCCTTAGTGAATATAAATAAATAGATAATTATAGACCTTTCCTTTCTTAAAATCGATACCATTGCCTAACTGAGTGAGTGAACACAGGAAATGTCCTCAAAGGTACAAGTTCAGTTTTCTAGACACTAAAATGTTTTATTTTCCTGTTGGGGCAGAACCCACATGGCCAGACATGGTAGCTCATGCCTGGGATCCTGGTATTCAGGAAGCAGAGGCAGGAGAATTGCCAGTTCTAGGCCATTATGGGCTACATAGAAAGACCATGTCAAGATACAAACAAAATAATACATACAGGATGTACAGTGATATTCATTTTATTTTCCCTTTACGATTGTTCTCAAAGTTCACACTTTCTATGTGGAGTAATAATTGCAACTCACAAGCTTCAAGATAGCCGCTCACGGGGTACTCCCTGTCCTGTTCACATCACAGTCCGCAAGCACGTGCTAACTGAAACTTCCACGTGAGTACTCAATATTTACCAGAATGAGGGCTGGGTGTGGTGGCGAACACTTTCAATCCCAGCAATTGGGAAGCAGAGGCAGGATGATCTCTGTGAGTTGGAGCCCAGCCTGGTCTGTGTAGTGAGTTCTGGGACAGTGAGGACTCAATAGAGAGCCTGCCTCAAAAAAATAAAATAGTGGCCTTTGATGGATTTACAGACTCCTTTCTTACTGCCTTGAAAATCACCATGAGGTCCCCAGCACTCTCCAGCCTCAGGGAAAACCCATCACCGTCAACAATCTAAATAGACTGCAATAGCCTACAAATACATGTTTGAAAACTAACTCACTGTGTGCTGCATACTGAGAGAACAGGTGACTAAAGACGGCATCATCTGTCTTCATCAGACTTACAGCACAGCCGAAGAGGTGGCTACAACCGGTCCTCACACACAGGAGGAGCTGGAGCTCACCATACTCAATCCATTCTTGCCAAGGTCCCATTGAGCTTTATATGACCGAGCCCAATGGCCATTTTCAGTTAACTGTATGTGATTTCTCCAAACATTGGCTAGTTAACTGCACCTTACACTTCCAAACACTTCTTCACTTGACTTCCAGTTCTGTATTTTAAATGCTTAGGATTCCTAGCTTTGTATTTTCAGCTTCTGTATTGTGCCCCTCAGTATCTCCCCTGGGATAGATAACGGATACCTAACCCAAATATGCCCCAAAGCGAGTCCTGAATCTTCATTCTTTTTAAGTCCAATTCCCTGGCAGTGTTCCAAACAGGATCCCTGTTAACATACTTGATGAGACCTTCCAAGATCTTGAAGTCTTCTTTATCTTTCTTATATTCAGTTTGCCAGAAAAGCCTTCTGGGTTTTATGAACCCATATCACAATGTCCACATCTTCTACCACTCATCACCAGTAGCTCCGCTTAAGAAGCCCTTCTCTACACCTGGATCTTCCCGGCACATTCTCTGCTGACCCCGCTGCCTCCAGTCCTTTCTCTTTTCTCTCTAGAGCGGACAGAGCCTTGTAAGCTGTCACTTCCTTGTGCATCTTTCCAGTGGCTTCCTTCATACAGAAACCTGCCCAGAGTTTTCTGCTTATGATTCCTAGATTCATATTTACAGCCCCTGCCTGCTTCTTGGTTCATCTTTTCTGCTACCCAATATTTGAATTTTCTCTATGTAACCTCACTCTGGCATCTGCATCCCTTTGCCCAGAACATGGTTCACCCAGCTATCCCTGTGGCTCTCTTCAGTTCTTACAGGAGTCTGTACAAAAACAGCTATTCGGAGACAACTCCAAAACAGCATTCCTTTCTACCTCCTTCCTTCCTGGCTTTATTTTTTTCTTACTGCCTCTTCTCCCCTCTACTCTCTCCCTCCTTCTCTCTGTAAGACCTAAAGTAACGAGTGCCCAGTACAAAGTAGATACTTCTTAAATCTAGGCTACGTGAATGTGGTAAGAAAAGGGAAATTAAAATAAGGCATCATATGTTAAATTGGTCTCGTTATAGTAGTGAAGGAAGCCAATAGCCCTCAGTAAATGTTCACGGGTTTAAAGAGCAGCTACACGATGGCCCAGGCTTGGGCTCTGTAACACTGTCTGGACAGTAGCGCACTGCTCCTCGTGACCTGACCCACGGTAAGCGGTCGAAAAGCTCTGTTGAGAAAGAAACCAAGCACGGTTTGGTGTTGCTCTTTCCCAGAGAAATGTGACCAGCAATATCTGATTAGCTGTGTAACAGACCTGTTTAGGAGCTGGACAAGAGAGATGAAAGGAGGTACACCGGCTCTGTCTTCATTTAAAAAGCAAGGGGACAGAGAAGTCCTGTGACAACGCAGCTGGGCGTGTAATTGATACCTAGCTTAGGATCTTGCTTCTGGGACCTGAGATGGGAGAAAAGAGAGGCGGGAGGGGAGGAGAGGGAGACAGGGAGGGAGAGCGAGGCAACAGGAACGAGAATGAATTGTCTGTGTATCAGAGTGAATATGCGTTCCACATACCGCCTCAACCCGAAATTCTCCCCATCTCTAATTCTGATCGTAACCCCCTTAAGATATAAGGAGAAGGAAAGTGTGTGCGTGAGGCGGGGTGGGGGGAGTGTATGTGCATACATCTGCAGATGCACGCAGATACAACCGTAATGACTTGGGCCTGTGTTTACAAAAAGGAATTTAAGTTAATGGCATGAAAATAATTGAGGTTTACAGAATGGAACATGAGATTTAGTGGGGAATTTCTTTCTTTGGGGGGCTTCTGCATTTTCCCTTTACTTTTATCTACGTTGTGGTGTGTGTGGTGTGCATCTGTGCGTGCATGTTCACATATGTGTGTGGCTGTGTATGTGGTGGCCAGAAGTGAATGCTGGGTATCTTTCCACACTTTATACACTGAGGCAAGGTCTCCACTTGAACCCAGAACTCACTGACTTGACTAGTCTAGCTATCCAGCTTGTTCAGGGACCCCCTGTTTTAATCTCCCTAGTACTAGGAATTCGGGGAGATACTAACCTCAGGCAAGCACTTTAATCCCTGAGCCAATTCCCTAGCCACTTCTTTAATTTTTTTGAAATAATGTTCTAGTTAGCACACAGAATAATGGGTTTCATTATGACATTTTCATACATGTACCATTGCTCATATTTGCTCCCCCTTCTTTTTATCCCACTCTGTCCTGACCTCTGCTTTATTCTCAGCTCTATTTATGTAAAGCATGTTTTTCTTTACAATTAAAGAAAGTATTATATACCAAGGGCAGTATTACTGATATATTTAATTGGCTGTGTGACTGAAGTTTTCCTGCTCCGGCTGAGGCACATGTTAAGACCAAAAGAGCTGAAAGAAAGCACTGAAGGTCTGAGCTGGTCCTCTTAGTTCCTGTAGATGTCTGTAGAGGATGTTTCTGGCTATTCCCAGAAAGGCGGTGCCCCTGGCTACCACCCAGGCCTTTAAATATACCCCCTTTTTCTGTGTGTTGAGGCCTTCAGCCCATTGTTGATTTGTGTTCTCTTCAATGTGCCCACATCTCAGTGACTCCTCCTCATCTTGTTCCCAACAGTACTGATGGACCTCGGCCTCCATTCCCCCTGCTTCTCACTCACAGCAGGCCCCTCTCCTTCTTTTCTGGAACCTATGAAAGCCCTATGGCGCTACTCTTACATACAAGTTGCTGTGATACAAGTATCGGGAACGGTGCCTGAAGAATTAGCTCTCCCTTGTTTTCTACTCCTCAGGGGAAAAAGGAGGCTTAGGGAAGATAATGGAACAGTCAATCAAAAGAAAATCATTGCCAAGCCCTACAGTCACTTATGCCGCCCATCGTTCAGCCGCCCAAAGCCCTCTAGGATTGCCTTAGGACCCGGCTCTGGCCCAGGAGACACAGTCGAGGCCCTGGGTCAAGGGAGAAGAGGTGTGCAAAAGCTCCTCCGTTCCTGGAAAATGAAAACAGAGAAGGCTGTTGTTGCCTCTTCCCCTTTATCTCCTTCCTCCCCATCAAACACAGAATAGACGGCTGGTTTTACAATGCTATCTCAGACCACGGGAGAAAGATCAGAAGCACAGGCACGGGAACTCTGACATCATCAACTGCAAAACCAAGGTGCACATCTACGTGGACTTCTGACTAAGGAAAAACAATCTTGATTCCCCCCCCCCAAGTGGCCACAAGTGGTTTTCTTGCCATTTGCAGGTGAATGAAGGCCTAATTTATGTCCAGTCACTTCCTTTTCCGGTCATGGCTCCCTTCAAAGAAGTAAGTCACAACACCACAATCAAAACGTTGAGGCTCCTTATTTTAAATTAGGACCAAGAAGAGAATTAAAGTTAAACAACCGAACTCTGTGAAGGACGGGAAACTATTAATATCTGTAAATAGTTGGATCTTGAGTGGTAGGAACTCAAGGTAGGTGTTTCCTCTGCCATCAAATACCACAACCTTAGAAACAGAAGAATTCCTACAGGTGACTGTGGTCAGAGGAGAAGGCCATTGTCAAGAACCTCTCTCTGTTTTCTTATCCAGAGTAGCAATTTCATTTTGAGAAGCAATTTCAGAAATGGCATCGAGGGGAAGTGGAAGGACCAAGGGGACCTCTGGTGAATATATACACAAGGACAAGGCCTCCACTACCCGTGTGCCTTTATGTGACTCAGCACTCTGTTGAAATAGGAGCGGCGGCAGGGCTGCATCCCCGGCACCCGGCCGCCCGCATGGCTAGCTTATGCCCGAAATAATTACACGGAAACTGTATTCTTTCAAACACTGCCTGGCCCGGCTAGGTCCAGTTTCTTATTGGCTAGCTCTTACATATTGTTCTAACCCATTTCTAATATTCTGTGTAGCCCATGAGCTGGCTTACCAGAGAGGATCTTAACCTGCATCTGTCTGGAGTGGGAGCATCATGGCGACTCCTCGACTCAGCTTCTTTTTCCCAGCATTCTCTTCTGTCTACTCCGCCTACCTAATTTTCTGTCCTATGAGGGCCGAGGCAGTTTCTTTATTATTACAAGACCCACCTCCATCAGCACTCTATGTGACTTCGCTGCACACGGAGCAGGGAAACAACGAGGCTTTGACTCCTTCGTCTATGGTAGTAAACAGGCAAGTAGAGCAGACTTCACTTTTAAAACCTGCTTACGGCTCTCTGTTTAAAGCAAGTTCTAGGAAAGAGCATATTCTCATTCTCTTTTCAGTCTAGCCTTGCCTTCCTATAATACAAGCGATTGTGAAGAATGAGATGCAAGAGCGCCCTAGAAACTACAATACTAGGGCCATGCTTTTAGCTGGAAGGTCAGGTGCCCCGCCTGCAGTTCCTTCCCTAAGGGCTCCAGCATACTGGGAAGTCTGTCACACTCAGGTGGACGGGCTATACGGACTTCACAACACTTAATTTGTATCTAATTGCAACTAAGCACAGGTTAAAAATGGAAATGTTGCTGCATGCAGAACTCACTAGTGTCTAACTACTGACAAGAAGTTCTGCATGCAGAACTCACTAGTGTCTAACTTCTTCTGATGAGAAGCTCAGCCCTTTACTCAATCATCAAACTCGTCTCTGAGGGTCTCGGCACAATTTCATATACCAATACCATAGCCATCAGGGCCACTTAGAAAGCTGGAATCATTGGGGAGACTTAAGAGGAAAAAATGGTTAAGAGGTAAAAAATGGCTAATAAAAGGTAGTCAACTACTAAGAACACAAGTTTTTAGAGGCAGGATCTCATGTAAGCCAGGCTAGCCTCAAACTCTCTGTGTTGCCCAAAATAATTTGGAATTTCTGATTCTGCTGCTCCCAGCTCCTAAATTATAGGCATGCACACCACACTTGGTTTATTGGTTTATTCAGTACTGGGGCCAGAGTACTCTCGTTTACTGGTTTACTCAGTACTAGGGCCAGAGTGCTCTGGTTTACTCAGTCCTGAGACTAGAGTGCTCTGGTTTACTGGTTTACTCAGCACTGGGGCTAGAGTGCTCTGGGTTACTGGTTTATTGGGCACTGGGGCTAGGGTGCTCTGGTTTACTGGTTTACTCAGCACTGGGGCTAGGGTGCTCTGGTTTTTTGCACACTTGTCAAGGTCTGCACACAGTCACCCCAAAGCTTGACTGGAGCCAGAGCTTCTGCTCCCAGGGTTCCTCATTCACTTATCTCACTGACCAGTTGGTGTTGGTTGTTGGCTGAAAGCCCTAGTTCTTACATGGACCTCCTCACAGGCTTCCCAAGTGACCAAGATGGCTGGCTTCCCTCAATGGGAGTGGCCCAAAGGACACCAAATGGAACTGCTAGCTTGGGACTATGCATAGGAAGACATCTACTGTCTCCTCTCCAGGGTGCTGAGCTCAGGAAACATGACAGTTGCTCCATTCTCTACATTGGAAGGGAGGAACTAGGAGTCTACTGCTTAAAAAGAGCAACTGTGGATCAGGGAACGATCTGTGTTGTTTACTCATTATGGAGCCCCGCCTGGTCTTGAACTCAGGAACCTCTTGTGTCAGCCCCTGAGTGCTGAGTGTCAACCACTGAGTGCTAAGAGTTCAGCATTCACCACCAGGCCTGACCTAAGGAACTAGTCTCAAGCCACCATGTATGTATTAGAAAACAGTTTCCTTGTGCTTTTTGGACCTATGGCTTTTTGTTTGTTTTGTTTTGTTTTTTTTTTAAAGAAAAAAATTTTCCTTTCAAAAAAATTTTTTTCTGAGCAGTGGTGATGTATTTCTTTAATCTCAGCTCTATGACTGAGGCAGGAGAATCTCTGAGTTTGAGGCCAGCCTGGTCTACATAGTGCATTCCAGGACAGCCAGAGCTATACAGAGAAACTCTTTCTCAAATAAAAAAAAAAAAAAAAGTCGTTTTTTTAAAGCCCAGGTCCAGAGAGTCTAATTAGTGAGGTCATCCCCTGGGGCATGGGGGACCTACCCGTGCCTGCACATCTAAAGAAAATGACTGCCCTCGGTGGACACATGAAATTTTTTAAATGATTTCTTCTACTTTTTGAAATTATAATTACATCATTTCCTCCTCCCCTTTCCTATCTCTAAGTCTGCTTCATAACTCCACTTTGCTTTTTCAAATTCATGGCCTCTGTTTTCATTGTTAGACAAATGAATATACATATATATTCCTAAATACATAAATACATTTTATATGGTCTGTATAATGTTACTTGTATAGATGGATTCACAGCCAACTATTTAGTATTAGGTAACCAATTGATGTGCTATTCTTTGGGGAAAACCGTTTCTCCTGCTCTCAGCAGTCTTTAGTGGCCTGTAGCCCTCTGTGCAGGATTTGAGCCTTCAGATCCTCACTCACCCACTTTGGCATGCCGGCTTTTATTGTCCTTATTCGGCTCACGTTTAGGCAATCATACTGATCAGACTTTATAGGTGTCGCTTTTGACATTACTAGGAAACACTCTCTGACAATCTCCCTGATCCTCTGATGCTCATAATCTCTTGCCTCCTTTCTGCAATGATCTCTGAGCTTTAGGTGCAGGAGTTGCATTGTAAAGCAACTGGGTTCCACACTCTGCATTGGTTGTGGCTGCCTACAATAGTCTTTATTTATTGCAAAGCGAGGCTTCCTTGGTGAGGGGTGAGGATTATATTAACTGTGGGTATAATGGCAGATATTTAGAGTGTAGTTAGGGATTATACTTGTTTAATGACATGATGTCTGTAGGTTCTCCTCTAAGATTCATGGCTTCACTAGCCCTGGGAGGTCGGCTGGGTTTCCAGTACCAGGCGTGATTTCCCTCTTGTTAAGCAGGTCTTAAGTCCAATTAGAGCTTTTGGTTGCCACCGAGGAATGCACGCTTAGGATTAGGTGCTGTGCTGATGGTTGTTGTTGTGCGTAGACGTCATAGATGGGTAGGACTGTTGGTTGCTTCCCTCCTTTGGAAGCTTCCACAGTGCATTCTGGTACCATAAGAGCTAGTCCCTGGGAAGAGACTTTCAATCAGAGGCCTCTGTGCCTGAAGTACATACAGACACATGGAATTTTTAATTAAAGGCCATTTCAAAATAAAATCTCAGATCCAGTGGGATACAATAGTGAGTTCTATTAAATATTTTAATTGAAATAATACTATAGAAATCTTTGCATAAGAGAGAATACTTGTTCCAATAGTTTTATGAATAGTATTGATTTATCAATGTTCTTTTCATACAAAATCTTTCTTACAAGGAAAACTACAGAGCAAAATTCCTTATGAACTTATCAACATAAAAAATTAATGCAACAGTAGCAAACAGAATCCAGAAACATGTAGAAAATATATTTCAATCAGGTTTATTCCAGGAATGTAAAATAGCTTTAACATTAAAAATTTAATGAAGTGATATTTTATATTTATAGACAAGTCTAAAGTTGTGCAAGTACTTTGAGAGGTAGACACAGAAAACACAATCAACTAAGTTCAGTATAAAAACTCTATCTGCTTTATTCTAATGTCCAAATGCCAAAGCAAAGTTTGATTTCACCGAAGTCTAACCTGGGGAACCAATGAATGTATTAGGGTTACTTAGGAAACACTGGAAGGGGATTATAGGAAGAAGTTCTGGGTGACTCTGAAGCAGCCATCCTAGGACTGTACCCAGCATGGATGATGTGATTCTCACTGCGGTGAGGACGGAACCCTCTTACCCTAGTCTTCCTCAGTCTATGTACGGTAGCCCTCCCTGAGACCCTGAGGCCACATGCAATTAGGGATGAATTATATATAGCTGGCAGAGAGGAGTGGTTGGACAATCAAGCGAGGGGCCCGAGACCTTCCCTTCCTCACCCCTTCTGTGAGGGACGGCTAACAGTCAGCAAGCACAGTGTGATGATCTAAGGAGACACAGCTGAACTCACGGAGATGGCAGCTGTCTGGCTCAGCAGACAGTCTTTTCCAACACCTCCTACTCTCACAGCTTGTCCATCTTGTTTACCGGCTTTATGAAACTATCACTGCAGTGAGCATCAGAGTTGCTTTAATCTCTGAATTCCAATTACCATTTTATTGCTAACACCATACAGCATCCATTACTTGTTAAAGTGTCTTTATGGGGCTCACAGTGACCTGTCCCATGTTCGTCACATGTGCTGGACCATTACCACGTCACAGAGGCAGTTGCTGCATTTTCCAGGTGTTTGATCTCCCTTCCAGTCTCTAGTTACTTAGTGCAAATTGTCACCAGAGTCTCAGGCTTCTTTGTTCGAGAGTTTAAATCTTTGCAGAAGGGTTTCCTACAAATGCATGTATACACCTGTGCATATGTGGAAGCTGGAGGTTAACCTTGGGTGTCATTCTTCGGGTGCTGTCTCCCTTGGTGTTTTGTTGTTGTTTTTTAGATAGGCTTCTCACTTTCTTTAGCTGGCCCACTACATTGGGTTGACTGACTGGTGATTCTCGGAATCCGTTATTTCCACTTCCCTACGGGATTACAAGTGTACATCCTCCATTCCTGCCGTTTACAAAACAACAACAACAAAATCCACATGGGTTCTGGGGTCTCAAACTTGGGTAACCATGCTTACATTGAGAGAAGTTTAGCTCCCAAGTCATCTCCCCAGTCCCTCAAAGCCCTCCCCCTTTCCAGGGAGCAGAGCCACAGACCCTCTAGAGTGCCAGCCCTGAATAGGAATGTCTTGTTCCAAAGATGGAATAAGCTCGAGCCAAAAGAACCGGGGATCCGTGGGAAGGAAAGCCGGTTGAGCCGAGCAGGAACTGGCAACCGGAGAGCTAATTCCAGAGAAGAGACAGAGCAAACTCTAGAACGTAACCAAATATTCTTCCCGAGATTCCACCAGAGATGATTCGTTCCCCAGAAACATGGTGCCAGGAATCCGAGGCGCTGAGTCTAGCCTCCACCTCGTCGGCCCAGACAGTGTGGAGGCCAAGACAAAGAATTGGAGCTGGCTACCCTCAAGCCCTGCCAATCCAACCAGGCTGAAGATAGACACCGGGGAGATTAGAAATTTTAAAAAAATCTGGGGTTTGTAAATTTATCCGTTTGTATTCGCTCTCATTTGCTTTCTTTTCCTCCCGTTTTCTTTTTTAATTCCAACCAAGTCCCATCTGAACCAGGAGGAAACCGATTTTGCACACCTAAATCTGGATGAATAATGGAACTTCTCCAGAGGCAGATAAGGTGGGGAGGAGCCAGAGGATCTGAGGCCAAGAGCAAAGCCGCCAGGCCGAGGTGGGGCTCTGAACAGCAGGCCCCCCTAACATCTTCCTTCCTAGGGACTGGGGCCTTATCTTTCTGCTTTTCCTTGAAGTCCTGCTTGCACAGTGGCCTTGGGCCAAAGGTGACTGAGGCTCTGTGCCTTCCCATTGTCAGAGCAGGGGGAACAAATAAAGGATTGCCTCCGCGGGATTGTGGAATGTTTATTATCCTAAAGAAAAGCCTGTGTCTTGTCTCACAGGAAATCCTGCCATCTTATCTTAGAACTGGCCCTGAAATAAGTAGTCACCACCGCTTTCAACGGAGCACAGGACCACTAGGGGACATGCCAGTGGGGACCCGGCTAAGACGGTATTAGGCTCAAAACCAACTATCACAATGGTCCTACGATTAAAATGACCTTGAAAACCAGCTCTCTGAGCCGCTGCGTCCCCAGTTCCTTCCCTAGACTTTGTTCTCCCCACCTTTCCAGGGAGCAGGCTGTCTCCCATTTAAAAAAAAAAATCCATTAATTTTTTTTTTGTTTTAAGGTTATATAATTTTGCAGTGTTATGTGACTATTTCTGTCTGTTGAAGATCCTTAGCATAGGACATAGAGAATTCTTATTTCAATGGCATCTAAAAAGATTGCTAATCAAAGGCTTAGAAAATGACTCCATCGCCAGGCAGTGTTGGTGCACGCCCTTAAGCTGAGCACTCGGGAGGCAGAGGCAAGAGGATCTCTGTGAGTTCGAGACCAGCCTGGTCTACAAGAGCTAGTTCCGGGACAGGCTCCAAAGCTACAGAGAAACCCTGTCTCGAAAAACCAGAAAAAGAAAATGAAATGGCTACAGCGTCAGAGAAAGGCCGGAGCAACCGCTGTCTCAGTTTCTGAAGGCAGAGGCTTCCACACTTTTCCTGGATTTACAAACAGTGGAAGTTTACCGGGAATCTTGGAGCTTTCGGCAACCGTGTATTTAACAAACGAATGAGCTCTGGCTTTAGACAAGCAGGAGGAAATTTTTAAGCAGCAGGCTCTTGATAAATGGCGGCAGCCCACATGACTGCCGAGGACTAGTCTGACAGGAATTGGCAAGATAACAAACAGTACAATGACGGTCCATTATCTTAGTGTTCACAGAATGTCTTGGCACTTCGCCAGATGTATAATCAGCCTATTTTGGTTTTTATCACACAAACCAAAGGGTTTTTCCAAATAATAGTAAATTAGGTGTGGCTCTTTTTTTTTTCTTTTTAAACTGGGAGGATTTCCTGAAATCTGTCTAAAAGGTTTGATAATATCTTTGTGTATTTTCAATAAATGGTATGCTATGTACCTATGTTAAAAAAACACAATGGGTCTGTTGTATGGGCCTTTGATTTGGAGAATATTTTCAGTGGCTCTCCCTTGACTTTGTTATTCTACACAAAGGCTGGAGAACTATTATATAACGCAGGAACCACACGGCTCTTGCAGCAGCCTAGTCTCCATTTCTCTAAGGGGAAAAAAAGGATCCGAGGCAACAACCACTGCTCCCTAAACACGCCTACAACATACATACAGCTCAGGGTTCCACTTACGGTCTTTGTAATCGAGTATTCAAATTTATTATCAGAGCCAACAATCCCGGCTCCTTAAACACGCCTACAAACAACACACAGCTCCGGGTTCCACTCATGTATTTGTGATCGAGTATCTGAATTTGTTGCATACTGACCAGCACTTGCTGCTTAACACACACACACACATTTTTTTAAAGATAGGGTCTTACTATGTAGCTCAAGGTGTCCTTGAATTCAAGATCCTATTGCCTCAGTCTCTGCAGTGCTGGCATCACACGTATGTGTTACCATGCTACACATTTCCAATTTAAACTGCCCAAGGTGTCAGAATACCTTACATCCAGATATAAACTGTTGAATGTTAAATTCAAATCATTTAAGGTCCATTTGTTATTGAATATATTAAAATAAAATAAAGATATTGCATGAAGCTCCACAGCGTCTGTTCTGAATGTCTATTCTCTTTTTAAACTTATTTATTTATTTCTGTTTGCTTGTTTTTGGTTTTTCGAGATAGGGTTTCTCTGTGTAGCTTTGGAGGCTGGCCTGGAATTTGTTCTGTAGTTCGAGACCAGCCTCAGAGAGATCTGCTTGCCTCTGTCTACCAAGAGTTGGGATTAAAGGCATGCACAACCAATGCCAGTTTATAGATAGATAGATAGATAGATAGATAGATAGATAGATAGAGAGAGATAGGATAGATAGATAGATAGATAGATAGATAGATAGATATAGAGATAGATAGAGAGAGAGCTCTGTCTGTATGTATGCCTGCATGCCAGAGAAGGGAATCAGATCCCATTATAGATGGTTGTGCACTGTCATGTGGCTGCTGACTATTGAACTCAGGACTTCTGGAAGAGCAGACAGTGCTCTTAACTGCTGAGCCATCTCTCCATCCACCCCCATGTCTACTGTAACTGCAGAAGTTATTAAATTGTATAGTTGTTGAGTCTGGTTAATTTTGGAGGTGATGTTCTTTTATTAAAAATGTTTTTTTTTTAGTAACAGTTTAAAATAAATGAAAATTACTGCCAGGCACAGTGGTGCACTCCTTTAACCCCAGCACTAGGGAGATCTAGTGAGCGGCAGTCCAGCCTGGTCTACACAGAGAGAGACCCTGTCTCAAGATAAAATAAAAATTTAGTGGCTGGAGAGATGGCTCAGCGGTTAAGAGCACTGGCTGCTCTTCCACAGGACCTGGGTTCAATTTCCAGCACCCACATGGCAGCTCACAACTGTCTGCAAATCCAGTTCCAGGGGATCCAACACTCTCAAACAGACCAATGCAGACAAAACCACCAATGCACATGAATAAAATGAAAAAAAAATTAATTTTTATTTATATTTTAATTTATGGGATAAAATACTTTGAGGTAAATTTATCCAAATATGTTACATCTTGCATGCTTAAAACTATAAAATATGATTGAAAAAATTTAAAGAATTACTTGAATTAATGGAGATAAGCACTTTGCTAGTAGTTAAAAAGCAATATTGATAATTAACATACTTACTTAATTAAACCCTAATCAAGATCTTACAGGTCTTCCCCGCACCCCTGTGGTAATAAGCATGTTCTAAGGTTCATGAAAATGCAAAGTGTCTAGAATAGTCAAAACCTTTGGAAAATAAAGAACAAAGCTAATAGGCATAATTACTTGGTTTTAAAATTAATTCCAAATCAAGAGTATTAAAGTTGTATGGAAGAGGCATAAAAATACACATTCAGATCAATGGAATCAGAGAATAAAACAAGAAATGGATCCGAGTAACTTTCCACAAAGGAACGAATGCAACTCACTGGGAGAAAGAAATGTCTTTCAACAAATGGCGTCGGTGGGGGGAGGGATTTAAAGTCATACAGAGTACTATATAGCCAGACCTGTCTGAGAAATGAGAAGAGAGGAGGGGAGGGGAGGGGGACGGGAGGGGAGGGGAAGGGGGAGGGGAGGGGAGGGGAGGAAGAGGAAGAGGAAGAGGAAGAGGAAGAGGAAGAGGAAGAGGAAGAGGAAGAGGAAGAGGAAGAGGAAGAGAAGAGAAGAGAAGAGAAGAGAAGAGAAGAGAAGAGAAGAGAAGAGAAGAGAAGAGAAGAGAAGAGAAGAGAGATCAGGTCAGGCTAGAAGCATAGATCAGTGGTAGTGTACATGCCTGGCATGTGAATGAATGGTCCTGGGCCCAGTCCCTAGAGGCTCAAACATGGGAGTCACGCCACATACACACACACCTACACTCATACTCCTCAACCCCTCCACCCACCCCCCACATGCCTACACCTCACACACACACACACACACACACACACACACACACACGCCATAGTCTATCACAAATAAAGCAAAGACTGGAGCC
Source organism: Alexandromys fortis (assembly GCF_014885135.2). NCBI lineage: Eukaryota > Metazoa > Chordata > Mammalia > Rodentia > Cricetidae > Alexandromys > Alexandromys fortis. The sequence continues at coordinate 7,914,398 of NW_026067973.1, forward strand.
GAGCATGCTGACATGCGCCTGTGGCCCCAGCATTTGGGAATCACTTCATCCTCCTGGACCACAGTGAAAGCCTTCAAAACCCCCAACAATACCAGGTCAGTTGTGCCTGCCTGAATCTGGGGTGCAAAGAAGAAAAGACAATGTATTATTAAAGGGCACAAAAATCTTTTCTAGCTAGTGGATGTATTATTTATGTGTATTGTGGTGATATTTTCATAAGTGTTATGTAAATATGTCAGAATTCATCAGATTAAAATACAACAACAGAGAAAGGATAGCTTAATTCAGCAAGGGAAGACAACCCCTGTGTTCAAGAAGTATGGACTGTTAACAATTAGCATTTGCACTTACTTGGACAAACATCTCAAAAATAAAGTGCTTAAGTTGAAATAATGTTTAAAGCATTAAGGTGATTTAATAATATTTCATATTAAAAGTTATTTTAGAAAATATGAAGAAAAATGTTATACTGTGTTTCTTATCACTCAAAATATGAGTTTCTATTTTTGTTTTCAGACCTTTCTATGTAAAACATAGAATTTTGTAAAACGGGATTATAAGACAATATTATTTTGATTATTTTGTATTGTGATTCAAGACTATAAAATGATTGTTTAATACAAAATTAGTCTTTAAAAATATAATACCCCTTTTCATATAAAGTCATATTGCTTATTATGTATGCTATTATACTATGCTGTTACCTCTCATATCCACAGAAGGTTGGGTCAGTTTCGGGACATGTCCTGTGATACTCAAATCTGCTAATGCTCAAGTGCCTTCCATGGGACTAGTTAATAGCACTTGCATATAATCTACATACATAATCCTGAATACTTTAAATCATCTCTAGATTACTTAGAGTACCTAATACTATGCAATCAGTTGTTACACTGTATGTTAACTGTATGTTACGCTGTACAAGGTTAGTATAGACGCAGAGTTTCCCCTCAGATATTTTCCATACTTGGTTGAATCTGCAGCTGTGGAAAGCACAGACACCAGGGTACAACTGGACACTATATATTCTAATTCACTTAATACTTGTTATAAGTTTGAATTTTTTATTACATTTACTCATTCGTGTGTATTCATACTTGTGAGAGCATGTTTGCCATGCTGCCTGGGTGGAGATCAGAGGTCAAGTTTTAGAAACTGTTCTCTCGCTCTCCACCAGATGTGCTCTGGGGATTGAACTCAGGCAGTCCATCTTGGAGGCAAGCGCTTTTACTCAATAAGCTTTCTACCTGCCTTTATTAAGAACTTCTGAATTGAGGATATCTAAGCTGTTCTGGGGAATCAATGAACCGTTATCATATTAGTGTAGAATATTTTAGCGGTTATGTCAAACTGCGTTCTTATTTTTTGGTATTGTTAGAAATGGGTATATGATCAGAGACTATGAATGTATTTAGGAATCCTGATGCATAGTATCAAATTGGTTTTCTTAAAAATATTTTAGTATATGAGAGAGAGTATCTCATTTCATTCTCCAAACTATTTAATTAGTTAATTAATTTAACATAGGGTGTGGCTATGTAGCCCAGACTCATCTGGAACTTGAAATCCTCCTGCCTCAGCTTCCTGAGTACTGGAATTAAAAGTGTGCACCACTACTACCCTGCTAACGAGCTTTAAAATGTTAACACCATTTTCTGCTCTGTTCAATATAACAAGTTCTTTTAATGAGATAATTATTTTGATATGTTTTATTTAAAAGGTATGAGTTAATGTTAAAGAAAAATAACCTATGCATCATCTTTTTTTTTTTGGTTTTTCGAGACAGGGTTTCTCTGTGGCTTTGGAGCCTGTCCTGGAACTAGCTCTGTAGACCAGGCTGGTCTTGAACTCACAGAGATCCACCTGCCTCTGCCTCCTGAGTGCTGGGATTAAAGGCGTGTGCCACCATCGCCTGGCTATGCATCATCTTTTTTAAAAATTTGTTTTTATTCTATGAGTGTTTTGTCTCTGTGTATGTATGTTTATGAGTGTTTGCCTGCTCGTACACATGTACCCTCGTTCGTATACCTGGTACCCACTTAGACCAGAAGAGGAAGTCAGATTCCTGGAAGTTGCAGAGGATTCTGAGTTACCCACCATGGGTACTGGAAACTGAGCTCGAGTCCTCTGCAAGAGCAAATGCTCTGAACTATTGAGCTATCTCTCCAGCCCCCAGAGCATCACCTTTACTTGACATGAGGTGCCACATTCATTAACATTGCATTAAACTGTATGTCATTTCTTTGTTATTCTTGCAAGCATGTTAATCACGTCTTTTTCTTTTGGTATACATAGATTTTCTACCATAAATACTCACTGATGTTGCTTCACAGGTAAACTTTTTGTGAAAAAAAAATTAAGACAGCCTGTGGAATGATTAGTGCATTTTTTTTAGCTTAATGTTTTAATATCGGGCCCTACTAGAAACTGTGGCCTGATATGAAATGATTGTTTCTCAGCCACAGTTGTCAAGGATGACCTCATGTGCTAGGAATGGTTAAAACTGTGAAGAGTCACTCTGTCTTCAGTCTAGATTTTCTTGTTTTAAATTGTGTTCTATCAGGGACAAAACTGAGACATAGGTCACATATATCTTCATGCACGTAAAGAATTCTCAGTCCTCTGGGTTTTATTTGATAATTCTGACCCCGTGGCAAATGATTGATTTGTCCCCATTGGTCTAACTCCAAAGAATGATTCAGTCTCAGGGAGTCTGAGAGGCTGGAGGGCCTTGGGCTCTCAGGACAATTCAGGGAGGGTCAAGGTCCTTAAGCACAGTGTGAGACCAGATTTCAGTAGAGCATTCAGAAAGAAAACAGAGAAGAAGCAGATAAAAGTCACAGTGCTTGAGGCCAAAGAGTAAGTAAATATATAATGGATGAGGTCAACAGGAATTGCTCAGAGAGGAATGATCTCAGTTGTGATTTAGAACAAAATGATGTAAAACACATTGGATATTGCAGTAGGTTAAAAACACATTGAAACGACAGTGGTATGAAGGATAAGCGCAAGCATTTTACTTCGCTCTAAGATCTTTGATGGTATTTGGTGTTGTGTTTATTTAGTTATGTATGCATGCATGCATGAATGATTACCTTAGAATGAAAACAAAAAAGTAGAGAATAAAAGAACTCCAGCAAGGGAAAAAGCATTTGACTTTAGAGCCTACTCTCACAATAGCTTCTGATAGGGTTCTTCTACATGAAGAAACAAATGTGAAGATGAGCAATCTAGGTATCCCCAAAATTTAAACAAACCACATGTGAGCCAGTTCCTCTATTCCCTCTCCTTTGTGCTTCCGTTCATTTCAGACATTGGTAGGATGGAAGAATGGTACCTTTTTCCCAGATGAAGCAAACATCAGAGGCTCCAGTCAGAGAGAAACTATGAGATCAATGAACTAGATTGCCCAGATCTCATTTTTACCAAAGTGATGGGCCAGAGAAAAATGGAAATCTCAGCAAGATTGATGTAGTCAACATTCCAAGAAAATGAGAATGTGCAAGGAGTCACCTGAGCCTTTTAGCTACGTATACCTTTGAAATGTCTGTTATTTAAGTCCTCCATAACTTTTCTATTTTGTAATCTCTGAAATTCCCTAGCAATACCTAAATTGGGTCATTATCTGTCATAGGAACAAGGGAAGGAAGGAGAAAGTAATGACATTGTTATTCCCAAGTGTATGCATGGGTGGAGCCAAGGGTAGTGGTACAAGAAGAAAAGCAGGGTGAGGTGTGAACCTTTTAGGAGGAAAAGTTTAGAAACAAAAGATGTCTTCAGGAGTCCATTAAGAGAGACTGGTTCTGCCGAAGGCATTGCTAATTTGTAGATGGGAACAAATGGCATACTCTGCAGAGAATATCCATCAGATCCTGATGTGTTCTTTAAGAAAATTTCCTTTCCCCCAAGTATCTTCATATCCTCACAGATTTTACAGTGTTTTCATTATTAATCCTCATCTCAGCAACCGTGCAAGCTCTAAAATAGGTATTAGCCTGACTTTAGATCCTGGGCTCCTGGATACCAGCCATGGTAGTATCTCTTATTTGTTTCCTAACAAATAGATAAATGAAGAAATGAAGGAAAGAAAAAAGAGGGGGAAAGGAAGAGAGGAGGAACAGAATAGTATTTCCCAATGGGGTTTATCATGAAGATTAAATAAAAAGCCACTTATTGTTGAAATAGGAGCTGCGGGGCTGCGTCCCCGGCACCCGGCCGCCCGCATGGCTAGCTTATACCCAGAAATAATTACACGGAAACTGTATTCTTTCAAACACTGCCTGGCCCGGCTAGGTCCAGTTTCTTATTGGCTAGCTCTTACATATTGTTCTAACCCATTTCTAATATTCTGTGTAGCCCATGAGTTGGCTTACCAGAGAGGATCTTAACCTGCGTCTGTCTGGAGTGGGAGCATCATGGCGACTCTTCCTCTAACCTTCTTTCTCCCAGAATTCTCTTCTGTATACTCCGCCTACCTAATTTTCTATCCAATAAAATGGGCCAAGGCAGTTTCTTTATTAGTAAGAAATCATTCCCACATCATTTCCCCTTTTTCCGTTTAAACAAAAAAGAAAGGCTTTAACTTTAGCATAGTAAAATTACATATAACAAAACAGTTATCAAGTAAGAATTACAGTTACAATATTTATATCTATTTTATCTCTTATCATAACTAAGGAAAACTATAACTATTTATTCTTCAACTCCATCAAAGACTCCAGAAGGATATAATATTATCTAAGTAAACAAGAAATAAGAAAACTCTAGAAATGACAGAGACATCTCGCTGCCTGGACAGTCACCCAAAGTTCCTCTGTACCGTTGGGGCATCCATCTTCGGCCTACAGGCCCATGGTATCCAGATACATTTCCATGAAGCAGGAAATTTTAAAGACAGTTCAGTCACTTTCTGCTGTGTTCTGTAGAATGTCTTGTAGACTCTTTCATGAATCAGGAACCCCGAAAGACCATCTCACCTTTAGGCAAGTTCAGCAGTCCTCTCTCTGAGGGTTCTCTGTGTCCAGTTTATGCAACAGTCCAGGCAAGAGCAGTTTCTTGCCCAAATGACTATCCAACTCCATAAGGATCCTCTTCGATGCCCATCTTCCTCTTGAAGTAGCTGGTGCTGCCAGGAGCAGACGTGTCTCCTTGTCATGAAAAGTCCTAAGTTATTAAAATATTTTAAATGCCATATTCTGCAGTCTTTGAAAGATATGAAGAATGCCTATCTAATTGAAATATATCTCTATATATCTAGAAAATCTAACTAACATGACTACAAGCTTAACTATTAGCAATGATTATCCATTAACAACCTATATTTCCTAATTATACATTACATTTTAAGTGAACTACATAATCACAATACCTTAATCAAGTTCAAAAATACATATACATATAACAAAATTGACCTTAAAATCCATACCAATGCAAATTATTCATATCTATATCATATCCCCCTTTAAATGTAAAAGAACATTTATAAACAATATTTGGGAACATGGGCGTAGTTTTTTCTCTCCAAACTGCTTCCTGCTGAATGGGGGCACTGTTAATCAGATCATTTAGGGTGTAACCTGTGTGTCAGGTTCATCTCGGTTGGCAGTTGAGTGAAGTAATTTTTTGAGGGTGTTCACAGCAACCTTTCAGGAGGGCGTGGTCTATCATACCATACCGGGATAGATGCAATCCATAGGGTCACATCCTCTGTGGAAACAAAAGAAGACCCTCTCCAAAGCATCATATCCTTAGATCCAAATTTTGAAGTCAAGATACCTTTAGAACATATGTGCAGGTTCAGCTTAGCAGCCCATATAATAAAATGTCTCTTTGTACTTAGCTCCTTCACAGTCAAAAATTTTAAAGAAAACACAATGTACATAATCCAGACTCTCTGTGAATTTTTCATTTTTACGTGGCTTATTTTTCTTTATTTCTCTTAATCTATAACTATCTGTACTTCTGTACTCTGTCTCTTTAAAGACTTTACCCTTTTTCTTTTTAAGACATTAACTTTATTCTTTATATTCTCTTTTTTTCCCCAAGCCTACGTACATTCATCCAACGGTGTCTGAATCTGTTTTACTGTGAATCTGTAATTTTTTTTTTTTTTTCCAGGAGCATTTCTTAAAATGTTAAGCATTTCTTAAAAACTTAAGTTGCACCATGTATAGGTAATACGGTACTGCCTGTGTCCTGCCCAGTCTAAACCTTAACTGCACGGTTTTAAGGTAATTACGGTAGTTCCTGCCTGAGATCAGCACAGTTCAGCAAGGAGCAGCCGCTCCTGCCTCAGAGTCATTTGGTGCTTTTGAGCTGAGCACAGTTACAGGCAAACAGCAGTTTACATTGGAGCCGCAATCAGCAATTTAATTTTGAGACTGAGTGTGCAGCACAGAAACTCTTTTTATCCAAGTTACAGCCAAATCTGACACGCAGAGCACTGCGCAGTCTGAAAACGCGTCTCTGTATGGCAGCAGGAATCCGCCATGCTCTTCCGCCTGCCTAAGCCTGATTCCGCCATCTGCCCAGGTGTAGGCAGGGAACGCTGAGCCATCGGCAGGTCTCAGAGCAATCTCCTCCGATCCCAAGTGGGAACAGAAACATCCAGTCCCATAAAAGCCTTGAAATGCTTTAAAGCCAGAGTTCACGCTGGCAGCATAGCACCAGGAAGCCGCGCTTTAAAATGACGCAGCTTTTTTTCTCTGCTGCTGTTGCTGAATCAGGAATCTCTCTACAGCATGTCACCAACAAAACAGCAAAAATCTGTGTTAAACTCTGTTTCCCTTATTTTTAAGGCTTCTCAGGTTTTTAAGTGGATTTAGCCCCACGTTGGGCGCCATCTGTTGAAATAGGAGCGGCAGGGCTGCGTCCCCGGCACCCGGCCGCCCGCATGGCTAGCTTATACCCAGAAATAATTACATGGAAACTGTATTCTTTCAAACACTGCCTGGCCCGGCTAGGTCCAGTTTCTTATTGGCTAGCTCTTACATATTGTTCTAACCCATTTCTAATATTCTGTGTAGCCCACGAGCTGGCTTACCAGGGAGGATCTTAACCTGCGTCTGTCTGGAGTGGGAGCATCATGGAGACTCCTCACTCAGCTTCTTTTTCCCAGAATTCTCTTCTGTCTACTCCGCCTACCTAATTTTCTGTCCTATGAGGGCCGAGGCAGTTTCTTTATTATTAAGAAATCACTCCCCCATCAACTTATAAGTCAGGCAATACATATATTAGATTCAATACTTCTATGACAAATACCTCCTGGCCTTTTGTTCAGCACCAGGAATGGAGATCACTGGGTGCTGTGGGACAATGATATTTTACCCTGTAAAGATTTATCAGTTGCATTGCTTTAATAAAGCGCTGTTTGGCCATTAGCCAGGCAGGAAGTATAGATAGGGCCACCAGGCTGGAAGTAGAGGCGGGGCGACCAGAATAGGAGAATTCCGGGAAGAGGAAAGGCTGAGTCTGCAGTAATCATCCAGACACAGAGGAAGCATGGTGAGACTGCCTTGCTGATAAAGGTACCAAGTCATGTGGCTAACACAGACAAGAATTATAGCTGGCAACTTTAAGATGTAAGAGTTAATAAGAAGCCTGAGCTAATAGGCCAACCAGGTTATAATAAATGTAGACCTCTGTGTGTTTCTTTGGGGCTGCATGGCTGCAGGATCAGGAAGGACAGAAATCTCAGACAACAGGGTGGCACAGGAATGAAAAAAAAAAAGACAAACACAGACTCATGGACAGGCTAGGATCATGTGGTCTGGGCTCTTGGATAGAGAAACCTCAGCACCTATGAGGCTCAGAGTGTTTATTATATACAGTTGAACAGAGCAGAGGCTACTGCATACATCTGAACAAGGAAATGGGCTTATTACTTTCAGACAAACAGGGGGCAGAGTTTATGGTATACAGTTAGATTAAAAAAAAAAACAGGGTTAGCAGTCTCTGAAGGACAGCAGTCTTCAGACAGTAAATATCTGGTGGGGGGTGAAGCTATGGTGGACATTTTCTGCACACACTACCCACACATGGACCAGAGGGGAAGGCTTTGCCATTTTCCCTGAGCTTGAGGCTATGGGGTCCCGGGCATGGCCATGCCTGTATCAACAGCACAAGGCTATGGGGTCCTTGGCATGACCGTGCCTGTATCAACAGCACAGACTCACTCAGGGCCGCCTCCTTTTTCCACAAACGCCTAAGAGAATGACTGAAAAGGAGACAAGACTTGTTTTGGTTCGTGGCTTCAGAGGTTTCAGCCCATCAGCAGCTGGCTCCATTACTTTGGGCCTTAGGGAAGGAAGACATCTTGGTGACAGAGTGAGGAAAGAAGAAGGCTGCTTGTCTCATGGTGGCCAGGAAGCCAGGAGGAAGAAGACAGCATTAACGACAAGATATATCTTCTCTCTCGGGCACTCCTTCAGTGACCTTTCTCCAACTAGGCCCTACCACCTACCTTTTACCTCCAAACAATGTCACTGTATTATAACCCCACCAATAGATAAATCCATGGATTAAAACCCTCAGGATTCAATTGCTTTCCCCAAAGTCCATCAACTGACCGCCAAGTCCTAGTCAACCAGAAATCCATGAGCGTGTGAGGGGCATTTCACACTCTAATTATGATGACTTCCTCAGAGTACGAGTGGGTGGGTCCTAAATTCTATTATGGTCCTTGTTACTGATTAATTCATTGTGTACATGTCTTAGGTGTTGGGCAGGGCAGAGGATGCAGGGTCTTACACACTGACTTTGTCAGCGAGTTGAACCTGGATTTGGAGTGGTGTGGTAGAGATGGTAGGATATCCCATTGCCAGTGCCTCTGAGGTGCCACTTTGTATCTTCGAGCCTGGTCTAGCTCAGGGCCTCAGCCTCTTGTTTTCTCCTCCACTGCTGCCCCGGCAGTGAACTAGTTCTGTCCACACTTAGACTTCAGGGAGATGCCATATGATGCTGATCCTCCTCTTATGCGTGCAACACCCTGACTGACTCCTTCTCTGAGGCTGCCCTGTGGATCCTGGGGAGATGCCACGGGATGTTTTCAGCGTCCACGTCTGCCCAGCTGGATTGTCGAGGACTGGACAGCTGGTAGGGTAACCTTAACTGATAGCAGACGGGAGAAGCAGTCGACTTTCTCCATGTTCTTCATGTGGACAAACTCTTCTAAGATATGACCACTCACAGTACTGAGAACTGCCCTTTAAAGTCAAGCTGCCAATTGTGCCTGCCTCAAACGATAGCCAGCTCAGGAAAGAACTGAGCATTGGCTCTTTCCTTCCCTGTTTCAATACCCACTACCTCACTCATTCCTGTTTCCCTGGCTTTTAACTTCCTGCTAAATAAATACCAGTATGCAAACTTCAGACTCTGCAGGTTAATATATTTATCGTAACTATTTCCATATCATCTATAAAAGATGGCCTTTTTCTGCTGGGAGGATGTCTCAGTTGGTGCACCGCATGAGTACCTGAGTTCTATCCTAGAGCCCATGTGAAGAGCCAGAGGTGGTGGTGCATGCTTGTAATTCCAGGGCTTGGGAGGTGAAGACAGGGGATCTCTGGGACTTGTGGGCCAGCCAGCCTAGCTAGTCTAACTGGTGAGTTTCAGGATAGTGAGAGACCCTGTTTTGTTTTTTGTTTGTTTGTTTTTTAAAAAAGTAGATGGCTTCTGAAGAATGATACCTAAGATTTTTCTCTGGCCTCCACATGCATATGCAAATCCCCTGCCTCCATATACAACAAATAGCTAACTAAGTACATGACCATCCAGAGTGAAGACTCACATTCTCAGATAAGACAAGGTAATACATGTCTATAATTCCAGGAATTCAGATATTGAAGAAGAAGATTGAAAGTTTGAGTCAGCCTAGGCCAGTGATCAAGACCCTACCTAAAACAACAACAACAACAACAAATCAATCAATTGATCAAATGATAACAAAAAACCTACAAGCAAACAAACAAGAAGAAATATTTATTCAGTACTAATCTGATTTGTAGTTACATTTGGTCCTAGAACTAAGTTAAAAATGAATGCAATATATACTTACATTATAAAGTTAAAACCAATAAAGAATATATTTATAATAATATGATATATGAATACATATACACATAGTAGATAGAGGGAAATAATCTCAGAAATATCCTGAAAAGAATGAGTTTCAGTCTCTGTCTGTCTGTCTATCTATCTATCTATCTATCTATCTATCTATCTATCTATCTACTATCTATATCTCTCATTTGCTGGCTTTAAGAATGGCAGGAGATAGAGCAACTATCTTTAGCCTTGAGATGGAAGGCCCGTGTTGAGGGCAGAAGAGTGTGAAGGTGGTGGAACAGATAGTTTTGATAATGGAGCAGGTAGGTCCAGCTCTAGACTGCTTACCGGGTGTCCGTTGCTGTTCTACTGCTATGGAGAGACATTATGACCAAGCAACTTCTACTAAAGTGTTTGGTGGGCAGCATGGCAGCAGGTAGGTGGCAGGCCTGGCATGGGCTTTTGAAACCTCAATGTCCCACCCTACTGACACACGTCCCTGAACAAGGCCACACCCCCCAATCCTTCTCAAATAGTGTCACTCCCTGATGACTAAGCGTTCAAACACATGAGCTTCTGGGAGTCATTATTCAAGCCACCATACCTGGATATCATTCTGAGAAAAGAAAAAAAAAAAAAGGCTTGTATCTATTCAAACAAGAAATCAGCTATCTGTATGAATAAAATGAGGATCATGTAAGACAAAACAAACAGCATCAAGTAGTATTTTATATGGTAGCCGTGGATTTGGAATGAAGGTCTAAGAGTCAAGGTTTTCGTCTTTACATCAACTTCGACTCTTATAGACTAGCACAGCAAAAACAAACACAACCCTTGCTAGTCAGCAGTCTGGCCTAAGCCTCATGTTCTCAACCCAAATGAACACACGCTACAAGCTGCAGTAGCCTTTACTGTGTGTCATTGACCTTCCACACTCACAGTCTAGTAGCCAGTTAGCTTTTTATGAACAGTGCAGCTGGTGTTTAGTATTATAAAGGAGGGGTGCCTGGGTTCATACAAGGGCACTTAGCACAGCCTGAGTTATGATTCATATCTGGAGGAAAATTCAGTAAGGTGAATGGGGCAGAGAGAGGTGGAAGATCCTGGCCGTCTGGGAGTGGAAGGAGATGTAATCTAATAATTACAGAAGGCCAGGGTGACTTGAGCTAGGAGAGCAAACACAAATCAAAGGCGACAATGTCTGCAAATGGGTCTGGAGGGAGCAGAGATGTGAGATCATCATAAATGTGTTTTAACAAATTAACTGTGGATGCAGTAATGAGAACTGAAGGGGACACAAGCAGACATGTAAAAACAGGCCGTGATTAATGGAGTTGGAAAAGGCCCGGATGGGAGATATGTAGACAGAAAGACAGAGACAGGAGCACAGACCATCAGGACTGAGGAATGGGCTGTGTGGCGTCCAGGAGTAGATGGGGTGTTAAGGATAAACCTTGAGGCCTGCATTGAGTTAGAGAGAAAGGGTAGACTTGAATAAGTCCCCCTCCAGGGGTCTTAGTTTCCTTTTCGGCAAGATGAGGATGATTTTCATTGAAGTCTCATCTGCTTCTGGAGTACTTTATATAATTCAGTCATTGTTCACAACTAAGGAGTGGCCTACCATGAGTGAGAATTCCCTATAGGTAAATGTGTTAGTAATCTGTTGTCACATAAAAATATACCCCAAACAATGACTGAAGACCTCACAGTTTCTATAGGTCAGGAATTCCGGAGCAGGACAGCTGGGCAGTTCTGGTTCAGGTTTTTCTTGGGGTGGCGCTCAGGCTGGGAGCAGGGGCTGTAGTCATATTTTAAAACACCACATTAAAGCTCTGATCTTCTGTACCTGGCACTTCATAAAGTGCTGGGCACCCTTGCTCAGTAGTAAACAGTGCTGTTGTAAAGAATCAAACAAATGGAAGGAAACCAAAACGGTAGCTGTTGAGAATACTCCGCGCCAACAACCAGGGGGATTGGATTATTTCGTCACTTAAATCTCTCGTTCTTCTCCCTCCTCCCATAAGGGAAGGAAAGTGTAATAACGCACAAAGCTGATTGAGTTACAAACCAGTCACTATCCCGGGCTCCAATTACAAGATTTTTATGGAGGGAGGCTCTGTGCATACACATGTTTACATGTTTTAGAAAAGTATGGAATGCATTCTGTAAATTACACTGTTTATATGAAAACCAACCATCTTATATGGGTCTGAGTGAGAGCTGGAGAATTCTAAACCTCGAAGAAAGCTTGCTGCTATTCCAGTCCAGCTGTCTCACTCAGTGAACAGGGAATCTAAGTACACATGTGGGCACGCACAATCCCACTCAGAGTTCTCACTCTGTTTGAGGCACAGCAACACTCAGTTCTCACGGCTGCTGAGATGACCATTGGCCAATACTACTGGAGACGAGACTCGGTGCTCTTTGACACCTTTTTCAGACCTGAAGCTTCTGCAACGTTTTAAAACAATAAGTGGGAAAGGCCCAGTGCTTTCTTTCTCTAACATTCCCAGTAGGTTACAGAACTGTCTGTACACTCTGTCAAGGGCACTTTGCAACATGTTGGTAGGAACTGGGAAGAAAGCCAGGCTTAGACTCTTTCCACTCCACTTATTACTTACTTCTGAAATTTTATTGCCATTTATCACAAACTAAATTGCCTTTACTATATACATGGAGAGGATTAAGTCATAACTTTTACCTTGTCTTTGTTGATCTAATATGCTCATATCTGTGAACACATGAATTATGTACTTAAGTAATTTGATCCTAAGATAGGGAGAAAATGAAGGTAGGAATAGACCTCTGGTTTCCTGACTCTTCCTTGGGCACATTAACCCTCGAACTTCTATTGACTGTACTGAAATTTTATAGCGCATATCAGCAATTAACTTTGTGTGGCTTACTCAGCACACAGCATCAGCGATAAGATAGTTTTCTTTACTTTGTCTGAGTTTACTGAGGGCTATTATGTTGAATACATTGAGTATGTGTGCTTAAACATGCCTGACAATGTGAGTAGTGAGAGCTATTGCTCACAATGCAAATTCTCTTAGCTGGGTTCTATTGCAGGCTTTAAAACTAGCAATATTTCTGCAGTTACAGTTTTTTAAAAAATGGATAATTTTTAATGAAAACCCATTTTAAAGTTTTTCCATATAAAAACGCTCCTACTAGCTATCTACTATTGTTGTTAAAATTCCTGGCTTGGCTTGGACAAAACTATATTTTCCAAATAAGTGGAGTAAAGACCTGCTTTAATATATCTATGTGTATTTATTTAGCAAGCATTTTTTCATTTTTGTTTTTCATTGTTATTTAGTCTTTTAAAATAGACTCTCATGTAGTCCCAGCTGGCCTTGAATGCCTGGTCCTTCTTGAGTGCTGAGATTACAGGTCTGTGATGTCCCGCCTGGCTGTCCCACTGCTTTATCCTCATTTGTCACAGTTTTGTATAGCTCATCTATGTCCAGTTATTGAATATACATTATTCCTAGATTCTCCATAGATATTAAAACCCAGCATATTCCCAACCTGCCTGATTGTTTTGATCACTCAGTGTTTACCTATCAGGAACTGTTTATTTTCCGACACCCTTCTTTCCACTCAAGTGTCAGCAAGAGAGCATTGTGAGCCTTCTCGGCACTGGGCCCTACCATCCAGTGGCTTCAGCAGTGGGGGCTGTAGACTGTTCTTTGGAGATCCAGTTTTCAATGGGGATGTGCATGTGTGCCTATAGACTAGTCAGCACAGCGAGGCACCAGCGAATCAGGAGTCAGCACAGTCCATCCTTGCTGAAGTTCCTGCTGTTTGTCTCCATGGAAGGAGAGATCAGGCAGGCGGGACTATACGCGGTCTTGGAGATGGTGCTGCACGTGCATAGAGCTTCAAGAGCCGGGGCAGCCACATCCCACCTACAGAGTGAGTGAGCCCCCTTGTGCTTCACAGACAGTGATGACGATGGCCATATAGCACAGGAGGGAGTCTGCCACACAGAGCAATGGTAGGCAGGTTGATATGGTGCTGGGAGAGGCTGGTGGTCATTTTTGAGGTCGGTCACCATCGACTTCCCAGATCTGGTTAGTGAGTTAGGAGTGTCAGAGACAAACTTTAGCACATCAAGGATTCTTATAGGACATGACACTGACGCCAGTGGGGCTTCTGGTGGAAACAAAAGCTTTGCTAGGATCCTTTTCAGAGTTACAATGTAGACAGCTTTACCTGTCTTGTTGCCATCTGGATTCAAAGTTGAGTGCCACCTGCCTGTGTCCCTGTTCTCAGCCAGCAAGAAGCCACGAGGGAGGGAGGAAGGGTGTATTCTGGCTCATGTGAAGACGTAGTCTGTTATGACAGGGAAGGCATAATGACAAGAACATGAGACCACACCCCTCACATCTCAGTGGTTCTCAATCTGTGGATTATGTATGACCTTGTCATAGGGATCATAGGGGTTTCATAACAGATCTATTATCCATCTATCTATCTATCTATCTATCTATCTATCTATCTATCTATCTATCTATCTATCATCTACCAAGTTTTTTTGAGACAGGGTTTCTTTGTGTAGCCCTGACAGTCCTGGAACTCATTCTGTAGACCAGGCTAACCTCCAACTAACAGAGATCTTCCTACCTCTACCTCCCAAGTGCTAGGATTAAAGGTGTGCACCACCACTGCCCAGTCATCTCCCTTTCTCTTTATCCAGTTCAGGATTCTAGCACATGGGATATTGCCACCCACATTCAGGGAAGATCTTCTCCTCTTAGTAAAGCCTTTCTGGAAAGGCCCTCGCGATATACTCAGAGGCATACCTCACTAATGTCCTATGTGTTCACTACAACAGGTTGACAATGGATATTAAGTAAAACAGCATTTCAGTGGGTCCCAGTTGCAAGGAATTCAAAGACATCCTTCTGAACTGGTGACAAGACATCAAGGGCCCTGGATCCTAGGAGTGTTTTCCTTTAGATTATGATAGAAACAAAGGAGAGCCATATGGGTCCTGTTCCATTTTACCCAGGACCAGAATGGTACCACATACAGTGGGATGGGCCTTCCACATCAACCAGTCATTAGTCAAGAAAATGTCCCAAAAATGTGTCTACAGGCCAAAATGACAGAGGTGTTTTCTCAGTTGAGGGTCCCTCTTCCTAGTTTGTGTCAAGCTGACAAAGACTAGCCAGTATGGCCCCTCCCTGAGGAGTGGCAAAAGCATTTCTCTATGTTCCTGTTTGCCCTCTGGAAACACAGAAGAAATCCTGAAAGCACCACCGCATCTTGTCCTTCTCTTCAGTCTGTCCCCAACTCTCTTAACAAATCCTGACTCCCTTCTGCATCCCCACCACCTCCCAAGCTTAGCCCATCCTGCCTTCCCATGGAGGGCTTTGTAGCCAAATTATCTAGGGTGTTCCTTGTAAATTCATTGCCCACTGTAACAGAACCATGCAATCTGCATTGTTGTCCGGTGTCTTATTAAAATATAAACTGAATCATATTATTCATCTTTCCCCCTCTATTTTAATTTTATTGAAAATAGTTTTTATACAATATATTCTGATTACTGTTTTCTCACCATAACTTCTCTGAGATCCTCTCTAAATCCCTTCCTGTTGGCATTTATAGTACATGAGACCACGCCCAAAGTGGGCCAGTATCTTAAAGGCTATTGGCTGAAGGAGTTGCACAGCACCTCCCACATGAATCCACACCTTTCCTGTGTCTCATTAAAAAACAGACAGGCATCTAAAGAATAATATTAAAACAAAACAAAACAAACTGGAATAGAACAAAGTGAAAAGAAGAAAAGAGCCCTGGAAAAACTACAAGAAACACATATAGTTAGTTACAGAAATACACATGCACTCTTATACACAGGAATCCCATAAAAACACAAAACTGAAAGCCATAATATATACAAAGGGGATCTGTAAGGTTAAACAACAACAACAACAAGAAAGCATGAGACTAAGAACTTCAAAGATGCTGTTGACCTTGTTTGTGTTGGCCATCTACTTCTAGGCATGGGGCCTGCCCTTAAGGGTGCCTTTGCGTTCTCAGTGAGATCTGTTGGAGAGAACTAATTTTTCATTTGTGGGTGGTTATCAGTTGAAGACAGTTGAAGATGGGGGTTTGTGACTATTTCTCCTCTCAGTACTGTGCATACCTGTCCAGGTCCTGGGTACACTGCCACAGTCTCTGTGCGTCCATCCTGCTATGTCTAGAAGACCTTGTTTCCTTGGTGTCCTCCATGGACTCCGGCTCTTACAATCTTCTCTTCCACAGGGTTCCCTGAGCCCTGAGGGAAGGGCTCACCCCATTTAGGACTCTCACTGTCTGCACATGTCTTGCTGTGTGGGTCTCTGTATTTGTTTCCGCCTACAGCAGGAGGAGCCCTCTCTGCTGAAGGCTAAGCAGGTCACTGATGTATGAGTGCTGCACGAAGTGTTAGGGTTAGGAGACATTTTATTTTTGTTCCCTTAGCAGAACAGTAGTATTGTTTTTCCTCCCTAGGTCCCTAGCTTTTTGGTGTCTGGTTCTTGCCACCCAAGCAGAGTTGGGGATGGGTTCCATCTCAGGGCGTGGGCCTTAAATCCAATCAGATGTTGGTTGGTCATCCCACCTAGCACTCCTTTCTTCAATGCCTAAGTCTTAAGCAGGGAAAAACTCTTCACTGCCCCACTTACCTTTCTGAGCCCCCTGGGTTTCAACCACACATTGATTCTCAGCACCCAGAGCTGCTGCCTTTCCTGGCTTCTCTGAGGAAATGTCTCCACTTCACTCTCCTCTCAGCTCCTGCTCCTGCAGTGTTCTCTTCTCTGGGCAGACTTGATTACTCTCTTCTGTCTCCCTGGCTGCTGTGTGTGGACCTTTATTACCGTCATAACACACAGCACTGTTTGCTTTCTTCCTTACCCAAACAGAGGGCCAGCCTTATAAACTAGCAAGGGCCTGTAGCCTAGCTTCTTAAAAAAAAAATTATCTATAAATTATTTTTGTAAAAAAAAATTAATTTTCTTCATTTCAGGAAGTACTTTTATGTGTGCTAGTAAGATCAATGCTTTTACAACTAGCAGTGGAATTTCAAAAATTAGAAAATTAGAATAAGCCAACATACTGTGGTGAAGGTGGTGAAGTCCAATAAGAGTGTAGTGTAGAGATTTTGGTAATAATTTTTTTTTTCTTTCTTTTCTTTTCTTTTTTTTTTTTTGTGATAAGGTATCACTATGTAGCTCTGGCTGTCCTGGAACTCACTTTGTAGACCATGCTGGCCTCTAACTCACAGAGATTTGCCTGCTACTACCTCCTGCGTGCTGGGATTAAAGGTGTGACTTTTCTAACTATGATTTTAAAATATCTTATTTGCTATTTAAAAGTATATCGGTAACTATTAGCTAACACCAAGCATCTTTCCAGAACAACAGGAGTGTTTTAGGAAATCTGTGTGGCTCTTTTTCTCACACTGAACTTTCAGGGGTGAGCTCGTGGCTGCTTGGGAAAGCACCTGCCCAGCAAAGGCTCAGCACCGGGCGAATACACATGCCAACATCACGAAATTGAAGTTTTGGGATATTTAGATTGAATATTCAATATTTCATTTAAAAGTGCTAATATTTGATGTGAAGAACAAACTAAAACGGCATGTTTCTGTTTAATATGTGGTAATGTTTGACGGAGTTTTTGTTATTTCAGATTATTCCCTTCAGAAAGAACCCCAAATGTGGGATTATGTTTTCTAAGAGTTATGAGCCCTCTTAAAGGCTGAATCACCACGCCAAATTGTTTGCTAGAATTTGTCTCAGTTTACATTCCCACTCCGCATTTGGGAGTACCCTTTTTATCTTCCCAGCTTGAATACAATCTTTTACTTAAATATTTACTGCTATGATAGCCAACTGAAATGCTACAACGGCGTGGATTTGTTTCTGCAGAGCACAGGATAGGCTCAAGGCTCTTGCATTTGGGTTTAAGTCTTGGCTCTGCCATTTCCCAGGAAGGCTGCATTGACAAACACCTCTTCAGAGGCTCCCCTTTACTCATTAGCTTATTTTAAAGTCAATAAGAGCTTTCACCCTGAGCCCAGGATGTCGTAATCATTAGACAAGGCAGTCATGAGAAAGCGCTTCACACTGTTCTGAACACGTGACCAAGGCTGACCGCTCCACTTTCAGCTGCAAAGTGTTCCAGAGACTTTAGTTTGACTTGTGCTCTACGTAGGGACTTGCATACCATTTTTACTGTTCCTTGGTCGCACCGTGGAAGGAGGGCCAGCAAGTATTCCTCTGGTGGTCTCCAAGAACCTCAGGAACCTGTCTGGTCACAAAGCACGCACCTGCTTCCCATCCTTGAGGAATTTGCAATCTAAAGGCTTCTGAGATTAACCTGGACTCTCTGGAGGCTTTTTAATTGTTTAGTGAGGTCTCTAAGGGCCATGGTGGTAACTCACTGAAGAGGAAGCTTGGTGAAGGTGTGTGCTGGGTTCCCGGAAAAGCTACTTTCTCAGCAAAAGGCGGTAAGAGGAATTATTTGTTCTATAAAAGTAAACTAGAGTTTTTGTTTTTGTTTGGTTTTTCTTTTTTAAAGTTCGTCGACGAAAGTTACATTAAGTAAAGCATCTTAAATGGAATGCGGCAGATTGGTAAGGTTTGTGTCGTTGTTGTTTGTACAGTCGTACCAAGTGTTACTCTGAATCCCAGCAGAAAACACCCAGGGCTAGCAGCACGGAGAGAACCCCACCAGAAGCAGCCAGCCGCTCTCTCTCGGCTAGCGAGGGGACTACAATGAGGCTATGGTCAGAGGGCGAACTTTCTCCAAGTCTAGCATAATTTAGGTTTGGCTGGTCTTTGGGCCCTACTTCTAACTTTTTCTTAACCTACGCCTATCTGCCAAGGAGTATCCCTGCTACAAAAAGACCCGATCACATTATAGGGTCATGCCCACTGGCTTTTTGAGAGAACTTAAAACACTGCAAAATTGAAAGCACCCAGCTTTTCTATTTGGTTAAAATCTGCACAAAATTAATGTTCTTTTGTTGCAACTGCTGGGCCTAGATCCCCCTCCTAGCCTGGGATCCTGGTGCTCAGCACCCAACTACACCCTGGAGCGGCTCCTCGGGTCCCCCCCCCCCCCTTCCTCCTGGGAACAGCTCCACCTCGGGGGCGCTGGAAACGCCCTCCGTGAGTTCCCTGGCACCAGCGGGAGTTTCAAGTTTCCACTGGCGGGGCGGGGGCACGCGGCTCCGCTTCCTTCACTGCGGGCTTCGGACTCGGGCTCCCGCCGGCCCGCGGCGTCCTCGTCTCCCGGGAAGCCTTCGCCAAGGCCCCGCAGCGCGTCCTCCGGCCAAGGCCCGTTCGTCTCGATCCGTGGCGCCGAGCAACCCCCCACCCCCGGGAGGGCCGGGAGACTCGCCGTCGCTGCGGCCGCGGCGTTGGCGCTCGGGCGGCGGCCTCGCCCGCCACTGGCGGGCCGCGGGAGGAGGGGGCGCGGGGCGGCCCCGCCTTCCCCCCCGAGGAGGCGCCGGGCGGCCATATTGCCGAGCTGTCTGCGGCGGCGGCGGCGCGTCTCCTCTCAGGCGGCTCAGGACTCGCACCGCCGCCTCTCCGTTCGCTCACTGCCAGCCGCGACGCCCCCGCCGAGCCGCGCCTCAGCCAGTCGGCGGCGGGCAGGGAAGGAGCCACTCATTTTCGGGGTAAGCCCTGTTCGGCGCGCTCCCTGCCCCCGGCCCGGTGGCCCGCTCTCCCCCGCCGAGGCGCTGAGGTGGCGGCCAGAAGTTGCCGGGCTGTGTGGCGCCGCGGCCCGGGCCTGGCGCGCCTCCGAGATGGGCTCGCTCGCGCCTGGCCGCCCAAGAGGCGTCCCGGTCGTTAACGGCTGAGCCAGGCCGCTTCCTCGGCGTCTCCTGCCGCTTCGCTCCGTCCGCCGTCTGCCTGGCCACCCCGGGCGTCGGGCGGTGCGGGTTCCCGCCGCCCTGAGACTGGGCCCCAGGCTCGGCCCGGCGCGCCCCCGAGGGCCGTGGCGAGCGCAGGTCGGGGGTGCTCGCTCGCCCCCCGGGGAGGGAAGGCACGGTTGGAAGTTCTCCCGTTTGAAAGTCGGGGTGTTGGATTACTAGAGAGCGTGTGGACGCCTTAGCAGCGGGAGGGCTGTCGCGTTGCCGGGCTTGGGGCCCCGGCCGCTCCCGCCGCGCGAGCCCGCGAGGGAGGCCAGGCCCCGACTCCTGGCCGCCCTTACCTGCTGCTGCCGCCCTCCCGGCCCCTCGACCTGGCCCGGGTCGCGGAGTCGCCCTGTGCAGTGTCAGCAGACCCCACCAGGAAAGTTCGCATCCCTACCTTTCCGTGCTCCCGAACTCCGTCTCCGAGCTAAGTTTGAAAGGGGGCCGTGCGTTTATTTCAGTGAAAATAGCACGGCTGTTCCTACACAGATGTTTAAGTGTTGCCAGGATTCTGGGTGTTTTTTTTTTTTTAACCCCCTCACCCTAAAAGAGTGGTCATTCGTTGGGAATGTGTTTCAAGAGGTCAGCTTCATAAAAAACGTATTAAAATACAGTTGAGATTTTGTAGAAGAGGCGCGAGCGCGATGCCCCGTCGGCTGTGTGGTGGCACCAAGATTTGCATGATGTAAATGTAAAAGCCCACGATAATGAGGGCTTATGTGATGAAAGAGTACTTGGACACTGCAGTCGGTTGTTGACCGAGCATCTTTTTGTCTTTTTTTTTTTTTTGTAGAATACTTATAGGACCATGACGGAGCACAGAATAAACAATTACCCTGTTCATTTTGCTGCATAAATAATGGCTTAATCCGTGTGCCAATACAGCAGCACCAGATCTGGAAAGAGAGGCTAATCTTTAGGATCATGTTTGCATTTTTTTTTTTAGTCTTTAGAATTTCTGTGCTTGCACCGGTGTGCAGTTTATCTTTCAGAATAATCATTTCTTCAAATATGACAAAGTGCAGGCGACGTTTCAAGTTGTCAGTGTGCTGTGAAAAGAATTACACTGACTTTTTTTTAAAGCCCCTTTGGAAACTGTATTTTGGAATTTAATAAGCAGTTAATCTTTGGAACGAATAGTCACACGGAGTCTTTAGCTTTGTTTACATGAGAAGGAGTTTGCTTGTGACACATAAGAAATGTTAAGCCCTTGCCTCTGCGGGTCCTACATATTGTTCCTGGAGCTTCAGACAAGAGAGAATGTAGGAGGAGCTCAGAGATGTTTGTAGACTAGAATTAGTAGATTTTACTGTGGGAACAACAGATTGAATCTTAATTTTGTGGAAACTGAGTGCTCAGGTGCAATGCCTGCTGCTTGTCTGTGTGAGGGTTTGAAACAACAGGCTTGGCTCTCCCTCAGTTGTCAGTAGTGACAGACTGGGTTTTGTTTATTGCTTTTCACCATTCCCAAGAGCAGAATTGGATTATTAGCCAGTTTTTAAATCTCTGGTGAGTAGTTGGAAGATTTACAGATTGATTTTTGTTTTCATTTCTCAATCTTTTAGTATAAAAGTTATGTACGGTCTGATGTAGTAGATTCTGAAATGTTGAGTGATGACGAGAGTCCTGTATTTCCATTCATTTTAAATTTAATACATTTTAACTTGACCCATTTCAAAATGGGGTGGTAATACTTTAGCTTTTCCCCCAAAGACTAAAGCCTTGAAATACTGTCCCATTGTGGTCGTGAAGCCTGAGCAGTGCAGATGGAACATATCTGTAGGGCACAGGTAATAGTTTCCTGTTATTGATGCAGTCTGAGAGATAAAAATCTTTCTTGCATGGCTTGTGCCTCTTACTGCTGCAATCTGGGAAGTAAGGAAGTCCCTCTTGGATGACTTGGGTCTACTGCAGATGAGGAACTCTGGTGGGCACTAATTGACCCTGTTGACATCCTAAATATGAACGTGGATTGAGTTGCTCTCTACAAGGCTATTTTAAGTTTCTTGACCATAGGTGTCACTGCAGGGTGTTCCGGGAAAGCCCTGACTTCAGTAGCTCATGGAGTTGGAGATAGAGGTATGCAGTCTGACTGGGAGCTGCTCCCTCTCTAGGTGTGTTACAGCTATCCCATCTGACCCATTCATTCAGTTTCTGTGTGCTTCTTGGTATTTATATTGGATGTATATCTTAAACCATTTTTTAAAAAAGAACTATAAAGGTAATCCATTATATGGTAAAGTTATAACACCCAGAAAGACACATTAAGCCACAGAGTAAAAAACTTGTCTTCTCGCCCCAGAACCCGGCAATCCTATCCTCGGCCCAATTTTTCATAGGTAATTGTCTTGTGTATAGAAAGTGGTTACCCTTTTCTGCAAGGATGAGCACCCCTTGCTCCTGATCTGTGGGTCTCAAGCCTGTTAGGGCAAGGTGCTATAAACAAACTTTGACATAGTGTTTATTACTTATATTAGACATCAAGTAATTGTATTTTTCAAATTTTCATAAGTTGAAATGAGTGGGATTTGCTATCCTTATTCTCAGAAGCGTTTGTGTAAGCACATGTGCCAGTTTTCTTGATGATTAGAGGTAAGGTTTACCTTTTAAGTATAGCATAAATTCATGATAAAAGTTGATGCACACAAACATGTACATATACATACACTGCACACAAGCACAAAATATTGTCTTTTGAAATAGGTGTGTGATTTGGAATAGCAATGTATCTATATACTATGTATCTTTACCTGGAAATTGTTTAGAGAGGAAAAGTTGTCTGTGATTAATTCCTTTTCCATCTTTAATAGTGGGCTCTAGTACCAGCTTCTCAGAAAAGGTGGGGTTATATAGAGTTTCCTCAACATTGAATAACAGTTATGTATAGCAGGCCTCGCAAATTCATCAATTTAAACTAACTAGAATTTTTAAAATGATTTTTATTTCATGTGCATGTCCACATGAAGATACCAGATACCCTGGAACTGGAGCTACAGACAGCCATGAGCTGTCATGTGGGCGCTGGGGTCAAACCGTGTTCCTCTGGAAGAGCAGCCAGTGCTCTCAACCACTAAGCTTTCTCCCCTGCCCCAATAACTAGAATTTTTGTTTTTTGTTTTGTTTGTATTGAGACAGGGTCTCTGTAGCCCTGGCTGTCCTGTAACTTCCTATGTAGACCAGGCTGGCCTGGAACTCACAGATATCTGCCTCTGCTTCCAGAATGTTGAGATTAAAGGTATATGCCACCATGCTGTGATAATTCTAAATTACATGTAATATGTTTTATGTATATAAACAAGGTCACTAAACTTTATACATCTATGTTTATTACATTTCTTTATGATTTATGTATGTTGGAAATAATAAAGTAGTAAAGTTAATTTATTTGGAAAGATTGAGTAATTTTTGTGTATTAGTCCACTAGTTAAAATCTATAGGCCACATCCAGCCTGCTCACGTTTTTGTAAATAAAATTTTATTGGAACTTGTCCATGCCAATTGCTTACATATTGTCTATGGCTACTTTTAAACCATGATGTCAAACCATATGGCTAAAAAAACCTAAAACAGTTACTGTTTGCCTTTTTTTGCAGAGAGAATTTGCTTACTTCTAGCTTAAAAGAAAAACAAGAACAAAAAGCTCTACTATATTGAAAGAATATTCATTCTGGGCCTCGTGATACAGATTTCTGATCCTAAGTGCCCTGGGATGAGGCAGGGGATTTCAAGTTTCAAGGCCATCCTGGAAAACTTAGTGAGCCCTCACCCCCATCTCAAAATAAAAAATAAAAGGACTGCAGATATAGTTTACTGGTAGCATACCTAATAGGAGTCAATCCCTGTTGACTGGGTGGGGTTGGGCATGCTTTTAGATACAGTATAAAGAAAGGAGTACTACATTATTTTGTCTAAGATAGTAAAATCTATAAAGTTGCCTCACTATCAGTAATTGATATAGAGTACTTTTAAACTTTAGTTAATTCTTAATTGCTTTCAGGACCTTTAGTATTTCCTTTAATTTGTAAAAAGTTGAAATTAAGATTTGCTGCATGTGAATTTGTAAAGTTTTGAGCCTTTACATTTAAGATGCACGGTGAGTAATAGAAAATTACTTAGTTTAGACTAAATTCTAAGATTTAATACCCTGGCTTAGACTAAGATTGGTTTTTATTTTGGTTAGCTGCAGGGATGAGTTGAGTACCTTGTCTAGATACAAAGTATTTAAGGAAATGAGGGTTCTTTTACAGAAGTTTCTCCCGCTGTCTCTGCTCCTTGGCCAGGATTGGGGCATGTTCCTTATCTCCCAGCATTGGCACTGTATTCAAACTGCTTTAATTCTGTTCCCATTATTTTCCTTAGTCATATACCAAATGTATTGAATTCTTTCTTGTACCCAAATGAAAACAGATCCAAAGTGACCTGCCATATATTAATATACTTAATTTAATATGAATATGTAATTTAATGTATTTCTTTTCAAAACTGAAATTAAAAAACAAAACCATTGATTGCTGTTAAAGTGCTTTATTGAATTATTACACACAACTAAACCCAGCCTTTTGATAGTTTTTGCAAGTAAGGTTTTATTTGAACACACTGTAGCACATTTACTTAATTACAAAGAACAATTGCAACATAGACTGTATGGCTTATGAAACCTAACATGTTTATTTACTTGACCCTTTACAGAGTTTGCTGAACTTTGTTTTAAAATGTCAGTCATACATCCAGGCAATTGTTACAATCTGGTAAATACTTGTTGGCATTTAGGCCTGGAAGATGGACAGGATCCTGAGGAATTGACAACACCACGTGTGCCATATTGAATGTCTTGAAAGTGTAAGTGGGATGGTGGTGGATGTCAGCTGGAATTAGTAGTAGTGTGTAAAGTTTTAAGAATCTGATATCAGTTCTGACTATCTCCTGCTTTCTCTTCTTTAGAAATTTAAAATCTTCCCCGTTGTTTCTGTAAATTAGTAGTCTTTGAATAAGACAACCATGGTAGATGTATTTGTCTTTAAAAAGAATCTCTCTTCATAAGAGACAATGAGGACATACAGCCTCTTAGCCACAGTTAATTGAGAATAGTCTTTCCAAGTTTGTTGTGCCTGTGTTCTGTGGGCTAATTTGCCTCCAAGGATAGCGTATGACAGCGCCAAGTTGAAGTGTCAGAAGTTGGACTCATTGTACGGGGGATGGGTTGAACTTCGTTAGATGTCATGAAGACTCTGATGCTTAAATTTTTTTTTTAGGTTCTGGACTTAGAGAAGCTATACAAACTTAGTTTGGTTTTCAGTAGAAGTGTATATACTGAGAAGTTTACTGCTTACACCTGGGAACACAGCATGATAATCACCATCAGTATTAAATGTGACACTAATGTTTGTGTTTAGCTTTTACTGTTTCTTACTAGTTTGGCCATTTTATGACATTAAAATAAGAAGAAAATGTTTTCCTTGACAATAGCTAACAGCTAAAGTGAGTATTATGTGTAAGCCCAGCTCATCCAAAGCAGCAAACATCTGAGGACCAATTGTGAGACTGGCGCCATCCTAATTTCTCTAAAGGGAGAGGAGGCACAGGACATTCGAAGCTGAATGGTTTTTATGGTAATAGACCTGCCAGGTATCCTTACTGACGAAATGCGGTATCTTATTTTAAAGATACTTAAGACTGCGTTAAGTTTTAAAAAAAAACAGCTACTGCTGTTTAATGTCTGATATTGCAAAATAAGATGTAGACATAGTTTCGAGGACTTCTCAGTTCAGCGTGAGTCTTTGGTTCGTTAGTCTTTGGTTCTTTACCGTGACTTCCATGGACCTGCCTCCTCCGAGCACTTGTAAATGTTTAGTATATGGTTTAAGTGTAAATGGAGCAGTTGGGCTGCAGAGAGCTTTCTTACGTTTCACTCCAGCACATGTTCACAAATGATAATGTGTCACCTGCCATCTGCGCACCTTGGGAGCAGTGCAAAGTACTTCCAAAATTTTTATGTCAGAATTGAAATTCAAGGTAGAGCATTATTTTTGTAGTTTTTACATTTAAGGTTTAGAAATTTGAATTTTCTCAAAACTCATGAATATTTTCTTGAAAACATCTTTAAAACATAGACTGCATGTATATGAGCAAGTGTCAGACTTAGAATTTCCTGTCACTTGTGTAGGAAATGCAGCTGCTGAGGTGATCATTCTGGCTAATTTTCAGTTTTGATATGATCAGAGGTTGGTTTTCAACTTGATTATGGTAGAGGAGAAAGCTTTGTCAGCCTCTTCTTAAAAGCCCCATTTGGTGTCTGGGACTGACTTGCCTAGAACTGTGAGAAAGAAAAACAGAGTAGGTTGGTGCCCAGAACCAGGGTTAAAGGGCTCCGACCTCACCTCCATGTGACCTCCATGCCTTTGGGCAAGTCGCTTACTTGCCTGGGTCATCCTTTCTTTTGGAGGTATACAGGTGGGAGTGCTCAAGTACGGTGGGGAAGGAAATGGTAAGCTTTGTGAGGATTAGACCATGTCTGAGTTTCTCTAAGGCAGTCTTCTGCTCTTCACCTGGAACCACATGGGGGAAAAAAAGGAAAGCATTATACCATTAAACTCTGCTAACTTATAATAAATACTTCTTGCTATTTTTAAGGTTTTAAACTTTAAAAGGATATGTGAACTTGAATGGATAAAGTTATATTCTTATTCACATACTCTATTATGAATGTGGCAGTATCAAAGAAACTTATTTCCAGAAGACTTATCAGGGGTCTTCATATATGTTGAGGTTTTCTCAGTATAGTCTTTATGATGGGCTCTACTTAGAACTCTGGCGAGTCAGTCCAGCACTCCTGTTACTAAAGGGCTAGAAGAGAAGCACATATGTTACTTTGACATAGATTTGTGGATCTTAAATTTTGATAATTACATTCAAGAATGGTAGGTTTCTTATAATTTTTTGTATTTTATGCAATATTTTATGAGCTTATACACTTCTTGGATGTGATTCAGAGGACAGAGAGTCCCAAACAGGAAAAAAAAAAGATTCAGTTGTTTTTTTTGTCAGTGCTATAACTGTGTTTATTTGCCTGCCAATCACCTTATTAGTGCATTTTAGATTTGTCTTTGTAATATTGCTTCTTGTTTCTTAGTAAATTGGACAAGAGTTTTTATTTTTTTGGAATTTTATGCAGAGACAACTTGTGCTTTCCCATAGTTTGAATCCCATAAGACTGAAAACAATTGTAATTAGGCCTTGAGAAAAGAATAACTTGCGAAGTAAAATTAGTTTGATGTTAATTATTTTTATTTTATTTTTTAAATTTATTTATTTATTAAAGATTTCTGTCTCTTCCCCGCCACCGCCTCCCATTTCCCTCCCCCTCCCCCGATTAAGTCCCCCTCCTCATCAGCCCAAAGAGCAATCAGGGTTCCCTGCCCTGTGGGAAGTCCAAGGACCACCCACCTCCATCCAGGTCTAGTAAGGTGAGCATCCAAACTGCCTAGGCTCCCACAAAGCCAGTACGTGCAGTAGGATCAAAAACCCATTGCCATTGTTCTTGAGTTCTCAGTAGTCCTCATTGTCCACTATGTTCAGCAAGTCCGGTTTTATCCCATGCTTTTTCAGACCTGGGCCAGCTGGCCTTGGTGAGTTCCCGATAGAACATCCCCATTGTCTCAGTGTGTGGGTGCACCCCTCGCGGTCCTGAGTTCCTTGCTTGTGCTCTCTCTCCTTCTGCTCCTGATTTGGACCTTGAGATTTCAGTCCGGTGCTCCAATGTGCTCTGCCTCCTTTCATCGCCTGATGAAGGTTAATATTCAGGAGGATGCCTATATGTTTTTCTTTGGGTTCACCTTATTTAGCTTCTCTAGGATCGAGAATTATAGGCTCAACGTCCTTTATTTATGGCTAAACTACTAATAGACTACACTTGACAACACCTGTTGCAGCACCTGACCTGTTTGTTGGTTTGTTGTGCCGCTGCTGGCGCAGAGCTCCACTGTGGCACAGGCAGGACAGAGGATGCTGTGTATCAGTGCTTTGTCTTTATTGTGTAGCATTGTGTTTGCTCTTGTGGTAGTTTGCTGGAGATGGAAGACAGCTGCTGCCAGCATCTCTTAAGACTGAAGACAAGCTGTTGACTAGGTAGTTAGTTGCTCCCGTTGTGTTTTTCAGAGGATGTTGGTGGGGAAAAGACATAGGCCTCTTTAAGTAACAGAGAAGTGGGAGAAACTGGATTGGGGAAAAATAATTACATTAATAAACCTGCAAGTGAAAATTTAAAATCAAGAAAGGAGAGAAGTAAGAGTCATTATTTTCTGAATAGTAACACGAGAGAAGAGGGAAGTTGACCAGTGTTTGGTACACAAAGTATGTTTGGCAGCTGCATAGATATTTAGGCAAGAAAAGGTGCTGAAAACAAAGTTGGCTTCAAGCTAGAAATGGAATCTCAGATACATGTGTATGTTACTTGGCTTTTTATGTGATCTTTTATTTTCTGTTGCTATTAGCGGGATACTAGTTTTATTTAAAATAAGACCCAAAAAGGAACTAGATAGGCACCATTCATAAGTAGCATCTTGATAGGAACACCATTCCTTGATCATTAAATGGACCGAAACTTCGATTTATTCCATTTATCCAAAAGTTTGTCCTAGAAATTTTTAGATAGAATTCCTACACCTACCACATTGTGTAAAGCAATAAACTGATATAGAAATAGAAATGTGCTTTTGAAAGTTTTGCCTCTAATTTTTAAAATTAGAAACTTAAAAGTAAAACCTCCATTAATACTAAATGATGGAATAGATTTTGTAGCAGATTTGTGTTTTGGCATAGTTGGAATGAGTGTTTGGTTAACATGTTTTACCTCTGCTTAACTTTTGCTGAAGGTTGACTCAGTTTGTCCAAATGTGTAGAAACAGACTTCCCACAACACCCTGGAGCGTCCGTCATGCTGACACATAGGTTCACACTGCTGGTGGTTTTAGTCGTCGACTAGTGAAGAGCGTGGCAGAGAATACCTTAGAAAAGAGCTCTTTTTAGTTATTGCTTTCAGCTTTATTCTAGAAGCAGAATTTCTTTCTAGAAAGTTGTGCATCTTATATATATATATATATATATATCACAATTTCTAGAAATACAGGACCAGTTTATGATGCTGCTATGATACTTGTCTGCTTTTTACCATGTAGGTTCCTCAGCATTGACATGTAGAAGTCTTAGCTGGCTACTGTGTATTGACCTCAGAGTAGTATCTGAGAGTTAGTTTGCTTTGTGGCTTTAGTTTGTGAAGTCTTTCGCTTACTTGATTACTAGAATGTATTTTGCATAGCAACTTTATTATAGCTATTGCATATTTTCTTATGAACTTTGATTTTTTTTTTTACTTTACCTATTTAGGGATGTAAAATAAAGTGCATTCATTTTTTTAAATCATAGTGCTTATATACTTCTCCAAAATTGAATTAATCTGGTTTTTTTTTTAACCTTTCCTTTTGAAAACAAAATCTGTATTTTCATTTTAGAAGCTTACAGATTCATCCTGATTTGTAGAGACTTTCATATTTTGGACATTTTGACCCATTTGTCATTTATAATATAAAGAAATGTGATGATTTGTGCTTGATTGACCATGCACATATCCTTTGGTTTCCATGGAGCTCTCTCTCTTTTTTTTTTTAAATTTCTATTTATTTATTTAATTTGTTTGGTTTTTCGAGACAGGGTTTTTCTGTAGCTTTTGGAGTCTGTCCTGGAACTAGCTCTGTAGACCAGGCTGGCCTCAAACTCACAAGAGATTCACCTGCCTCTGCCTCCCGGGTGCTGGGATTAAAGGCGTGTACCACCACCACCCAGCTCAGAGATCTCTTATTAGGGCTAAACTTTATGCAGATTATTTTACTTGAAACACTTTTGGTGGAATATAACTTGAAATAAGTCTAATTGAAAACTTGGCCAAATTATTTAACTTTCTGTTAGCTACCTAGCTGGTCCTGTGTTTAAGAAATATCTTTTCTGAAATGTGAGTGCTGTAACTTAAGTTTGTAGAATCTGTTGGATAATTAAGATTTTTTGCTTGCTTTTTTTTTTTAATCTCCTTGCTGGTGAGATTACACTGAAGGGACACACCAGGCATATAGTTCAGAAAATAGTATGGTAGGTGATGAAGAAACTCATTTGAATCTCTCTACCCAGCTCCAGAGAGTACTGTGATGTGGTATGTTATAGTACAAAAGACTAATTCAAGAAAGCACTGAAAATTGGTCGCCACAAAGAAATATTCTAAGTATTCTTGTGGGAGTAAACCTGAAGAACACCTCCACGGTGATATGGTGGGGTGCACCTGAAGAACACCTCCACGGTGATAATGGTGGGGTGCACCTGAAGAACACCTCCACGGTGATAATGGTGGGGTGCACCTGAAGGACACCTCCACGGTGATATGGTGGGGTGCACCTGAAGGACACCTCCACGGTGATATGGTGGGGTGTACCTCAAGGATTCCTCCACCGTGATATGCAATGCAGTGCAGGGCTGGCAAGATTCATTAGGGATGTGAGCTCTCTAAATTAACTGAAACACAAGCCTCTATGAGCTGAAAATAAAATTTTAAAGAGAGATAAATACAAGAATAAAAAGATTTTAAGTTATACCATCAAAGTCTTAAAACGCTTTTTTTCAGTCAAAAAAGGCTTTCCAGGGATGTAATGGATGGCATAGTGGTTAGAGCATTTTCTTCTCTTCCAGAGAACCCAAGCTAAGTTCCTAGCACTCAAATTGGACCACTTATGGCCCTCTAACTCCTGCTCCGGGACATTTGACACCCTCTGCTCCGGGACATTTGACACCCTCTTTTCACCTAGCAGGCACCTGCATACACACATAAAATTAAAAATTAAAAAAATAAAAATTAAAAAATCCTTAAAGTTATTTGTTGTCTGAACTTTCTGTCCCACTGGGTCCTTGTCCTGCCTGGTTCGTGCTGTCGTTAAGTCCCAAAGAAATCACACAGAGTTCTATATTAGTTATAAACTGATTGGCCTATTAGCTCAGGCTTCTTGTTAGCTAATTCTTATAACTTATATTAGCCCATTATTCCTGTCTGAATTAGCCACGTGGCTTGGTACCCTTTTTAGCACGACACATCTTCTGTAGCTGGGTAACAACTGCAGAAATGAGCTTTCTTCCCAGAATTCTCCTGTTCTCGTCTCCCCGCCTATACGTCTTGCCTGGCAACTGGCCAATCAGCGTTTTATTAAAATAAAACAAGCTACAAACCATTGTCCCACAGCAGTTATCTCTAGAAATAAAAATAAACATTGAAATTTTAAGCCATGGGCGGGTAAAAGTAGATTAACAATAACTAAGAATAGGGCTGGAGAGGTTAGTGGTTAAGAGCATTTCTTGCTCTCTCAAGAGGACTGGAGGTTGGTTCCCAGAACATGCATCACATAGCTAACAGCTTCCCATAACTCCAATGCCATGGCTCTGATACCCTCTTCTGGTCTCTCTGGGCACCTGCACTCATGTAGCATATATCCACACATACACATAAATAAGTGTTTTTTTTTTTTTAATATATACAGTGTTCTGCCTACAGGTATGCCTGCAGGCCAGCAGAAGGCACCAGATCTAATTATAGATGGTTGTGATTCACCATGTGGTTGCTGGGAATTGAACTCAAGACTTCTGGAAGAACAGCTAGTGCTCTTAACCTTTGATTCATCTCTCCAGCCTTGACATAAATAATCTTTAGAAAACAAAACTAGAGAAGCTGGGCCTCTTGGTTCACACGTATAATTTTAGCACTCTGGAGACTGAGATGGGAGGACTGCCTCAAGTTTGAGTTGTAGGCGAGCCAGAGCTACTTACTGTGTGTGTGAGACCTTGCCTCAGAATGCACACACATAAAGACATCTAACTGTAAAGACACACTGGCTAGAAGAATATCACTCAGTTAAAGGGATGGGAAATTTGAAAATGTAATCAAAGATTAGTTCGGAAAATTTCAGTGTCCAAAAAGAAGTACTTGGTGAAATGTGGATGAAAGAAGAGGTAGTGACTAATAGATTCCTAGAATCCAAGGAAAGCTGAATCTTTAGAACAAGGAAGCTTACCAGAGCAGTGGCAGGGAACCTGACACTGAAGAGAAGTAAGAGTTGGTGCAGTAGAAAGGACAGTCAGATCGATACAAAGGAATGGGTTAGAGTGACAGCTGACTAACAAATGCCAGAATTAAGAGAAGTCGTAACTTCCCAATGCTGAGCAGGCACGGTCCACACATGACTCTGTATGTTACTATATAGGGAGAGACCCCTTCACTG
This sequence comes from Alexandromys fortis, assembly GCF_014885135.2. Taxonomy (NCBI): domain Eukaryota; kingdom Metazoa; phylum Chordata; class Mammalia; order Rodentia; family Cricetidae; genus Alexandromys; species Alexandromys fortis. The sequence continues at coordinate 7,946,669 of NW_026067973.1, forward strand.
GACGTTTAACCGTTCCAGAACTGCTTATCTGATACCAACCTAAAAATTCATGGAAGTAAAAAACTGACATTTTATCAAAGTCAGTTGGGAAAGCTTAATGTATTTGTTGAATTGGTTAAGTAGACTAAAATGAATAGAATGAAAGATATAAAAATTAAAAACTTGGCTTAACTTGATCTAACACATTACCCAACACATATCATATAGTATTTTTGTTTATATCTGGAACAAGTCACTGCCTGACCCTGCACTAAAGTGTTTAAATATTGAAACAAATACAGAAACAACATTTTGCCTATAAACATAAAACTCTTGCATTTGAAAATTAAAAATGGAAAAACTAACAAATCATTTTTAAATAGTGATTAGAAATCATGGTTTGAAACTGAACGTTTAGGTCTTAATAATGGATGAGGAAGTACATACAAAAATCAAAGCCATCCAGGCATGTTGGGGGCAGGAGGGTGATTGAGAATTTTGAGAACAGCCTGGGCAGTATAGTAAGTTCCAGGCCATTGTGGACAAAGAGTTAGAACGTTTCTGAAAAATCTAAAAACCAAAACCACCCACAGCAAATGAAAATCCCTATGACCTTACAGCCTATAAAAATGTTATAGCTTCAAGTATATGAGAAATGTTTTTCCCCCCTCTCAGGCTAATCTTCAGAAAAGGGGAAAGAAACATTGTGTCCTTGGACCTTCCATTGCCAGATGCTGCCTTCATTTTGAACATGAAAGTTGTATTTGACTTGAAACTCCTTTAATTCAGATGTGCTTAGAATGCTCATAGGGTTTTTCTATAAGTAACTTAATAGGTAAAGAAACCCAGAGCAGAAAAGTTGGGCCTGGTGTTGCACGATTTTATAATCCCAGCATTTGGGAGGCAGAGGCAGGTGAATCTCTGAGTTCAAGGCCAGCCTGGTATACAAAGCGAGTTTCAGGACAGCAAGCAATACAAAGAGAAACTCTGTCTTCAAAAACCAGGAAAAAAGAAATCCAGAACAGATTTGATTAAAAAAAAAAAAAAAAACCAAAATAACCTTAAAATTTAAAACCTCCAGTAATTGCAGTGTAGATTTATTATTACCGTAGTACAAATGGGGTGTGTGTATCATGATGCATAGTTGTGGCAGAATTTGAGTGATAGAACAGTACATTTTCTTTACATTGCTAATGCTGAGCTGAGGTATGGCTGTGGGTAAAGTTACTTGCTACACAACTGTGAGGGCCAGAATTTGACGCCCTCGGTCTATGGAAACTCTGCGCAGGTGTGTTGATTCACTTGTAACCCCACAGCATGGGCGCTGGGACCTCAGGATAAGCTGTGCCAACTATACTAGCTGAATGGGTGAGTTCTGAGTCCAAGTGACAGACCCTGCTTCAGTATGTAAAACGGAGGCACCTGACATAAGCCATTGGTTACAACAAGTACTCACATACATGTGAGCATATATACTCATGCATGTACATCACAATACACATGAAAAAGTGGTGTTATTATAATCTTAAAAACTATTTTGATCCAAAAGAAAAGTTTTGATAGATTTTCTTGCATACATATAAGAGTAGTGAATTGTTCTGTGAACTGTGAAAGAAGCGAACTTTATAGATTGTGTTGTAAACATTTATGAATGCCTCTAAATGTTATAGATGAAGTTTAATATCCAAGTGATAAAAGAAATTTTTATATCCAGAGTGGTCTGTTAGTGAAATTACTTTAGAGTTGCCCTTAAACTTGGATATATTTAGTTTATGACCTTAAGGCATGAATTAGTGGAATAAAGTCTGGAAATTACTTTGTGTTCTAGAGTGCACAAAATGGTCCAGAGTAAGAGAAAGTACAAGAAAACATTGGGAACTAATAGAAATTAACAAAAGTGAAAGATGAACAATTAAAACTGAGAAGTGATTTGTTTTTTCTTTTAAGTTCAGTAACCGTAGTGAACTGCCAGAATTAATCTGGGGGGGGGGGTAGGTAAAACCTCATAGTATTTAAGAATTTAAAGAGTCATAGTTTTACATCTAACAAAAATAATCATGAGCAAGCACAATGACTATGTTTCTGGAAATGCATAATTGACCCAAGCTTGATGGAAAGCAAATTTGGCACTGGTGTAGGGGTTTAAGTTTTGGGCCATTTTATAGTTGAGAACCCTATGGCTGTTGATTGTGGAAGCAGAGATTTTAGGATTCTGAGCAGTAAAAGCAAGCCAGTTTTGAAACTTATTTTATTTTTGTGCATAATGTAACCCAGGCTGGCCTCAAACTTAACTATGTATTCCACTTTGGCCCAGAACACTGCCCTGCTTGGGATTCCAGTGCTGGGTAACAGGTGCACACCACCACGAAAGGAAGCTGTTAGAATCAAGGCCTGTTTATAATACCTGAACCAGAGGAAGTAAGGATGGAAGTGTTGGAGAAATTTTGGTCTGCAGACTATGAATGTGTGTGTGTGGGGCGGGGGGATAGGGAATAAGGTACAAAAAGTTGAGGAATGGGTGTTTTATGTTTCTTCCTGAATGTCACTGCCCAGTGACTCATATTTAAAAAAAAGCACAACCCACAAAGCTCTAAAGGAGGTTTCTGTATATAGACATTTATTGGCATGTGCTTGAATAAAATTCAGGGAAATGACCTTATTTGAATGTGTTAATTCAGCTGTGCGTACATATATCTTGGCAGTGGTAGGCTCTACATAAGTTTATCTGCAGTGTCTCTGATACAGCATTAGTCAGAGGAAGATTTGGAGCTAGAATCTCTTTTCCTAGAGAGCTGATAATGACAGATTTCTCAGAAAGGCAAACTCATCGATGTTGGTGTTTCTTAGTAAGAATGTTTCCCCTGTGATGGCCTTTTCTTACGTAGAGAACTTACACATCAACATTTGCTATGGAGGCCACAGACTAGCTGGGGACTGGCATGGGTGTTGCTTTGCAGAACTGTGGCTGCTGTCCACACCTTAGGGGAATAAGCTATTTATTGTGTACTTTTCTGAGGTTTTAGAATTTCGAAAAGAAAACTACTTTTTAAGGAAGATAATTTGATCAGCATTTTTTTATATCTGACAGTACAGAAGAAAGGTTGAAAAATATTCCTATTTTTCCTTAGCACTCGAGTCTGCCTATCTTCATTTTTACTGTTCCTTTCCATACAAGGCTGGGTTTGTGGATGAAATTGTATGGGAGCCAGTCTTTGGTCTTTAGAAATCACATTTTCTTGCTGTTTTAATAGATAACATACTTTATACTATGCTATTTGAGACATGCGCTGCCTCCTGTACCATATACCAGTTTTTTTTTAGGGAATGTGAAATGCTAGCTGAAGATGCTGAACATGAGCGTCAGGGACCTAACCTGATTTTAAAGTAGTCTACTTTTCCTTTTTGTATAAGGTGCAGCTGAACCCTAATGTGGAAGATCATAAAGTGTGCTTTTTTCTTAACAGGCGATAATAGTTTATAGAACTGAAGAGTTCCTGAAGAAGGTAACAGACAAGAGAAGGAAAATGCCGAAACCAGTAAGTTTATTTTGTTTCTCTTGATAATGCTTAGCATTCTGTGGGTTGTGAAGATAATCATGGGTGATAGACAGTACTATTAAGGTTAACATTAATGAAATTTGGGACCAAGCTGTCAAAAAAAGTTCTATCCTTGCTTTCATAGTTAGTCTGTATGACTTTTGTTTAATCCATTTTGCTCTTGATTTCCTTTTTTATAAAATAGGACTATAATTTCATTTGCTCAAGGAAGGAGACAATGATTATAAGAATCTAGTATGCATTTAGTGCTCAATAAATTTAGCCCATTGTCAGGAGAAAATAGTGGCAGTGTGAAGGAGCCATTCTTTTTAACTTTCTCCTAGGTTTGTATACCTAGGTTAATTTCTTTCTATTGGAAGTTTCTTGACTAAGATCCACTCCTTTGATTTAGGGAAATAAAACAGGGTATTTTCTTTAATGTTATTTTTAGCTATCAGTGTGCCTGTGTATAACTCTAGGTAGCCTTGAGTTCATAATTTTCATCCGTCAGTGTCCTGAGTCTTGGGATTGAGATAATACAGGTGGAGTGGAGAGATGGCTCAGAGTGGTTAAGAGAACATTTGTTATTACAGAGGATCAGTGTTTTATTACAACACCTATGTCAGGGGCTCATAACCTCCTCTAACTCTGGTTGCAAGAGGATTTGATATCTCTGGCTTGTATAGGAACCAAGCAGCATTCATGTGCATAAATCCATGTATAAACATATACATAATTAAGAGAAAACAAATGTGGTACCATTACTGGCCAATTAAGTTTTTAAAGAAAATTGTTGGTTATTAGAATTTCTACTATGAATATCACCGTGGAATGACTTTGATGCAAAAGAAGGTTAAGAATAAGGTGTACAAATCAGAAAGAAGCAAAACTGTGTGCATGCACACATACCTTGAGGCCAGTCTTTGACTGAAGCTGGACCTAACTGGTGGCCAGCAGGTCCCTGAGATCTTAAAGAGGATATCTTCCCCCATAGCTCTGGGGTTGCAAGTGTAGGCTAGCCATACTCATCTTTCTCACATATGGTGTCTGGGGATTTAAGCTCAGATCTTCCTTCCTGCACAGCAGGTACTTGTAAGTGCTGAACAATCTCCCCACCCCAGAGTTACAGTTTTAAAACATGAAAAATTTCATAGATTGGAATCAGAGTTTAAAATGAATGTTAATAGCATCAGAAACAAAATACTTAGGGATAAATATAGAGGTGGCACTGGCACTGAAAACTTAGCATAATCCAACTGTGGAGAAATACACAATGTATGGAGACTTAATTATAAAGCATTCTTAAGATGTCAGTGTCCTCTGAATGTATCAGTAGATTTAATTCAGTTCTAATCATTTGAATCCCAACATTCTTCTTGGGTAGGGAAAAATTACTAAAGAAATTAAAAAGAAGCATGGAAAACTTAGCTGGATTAAAAAAAGAAAGGAACATCTGTTACTCTGCAGTCTAATTTTAGCAGGAACACGAAACTTTATTACTACTTTGGAAAGTGTAGTTTGTCTTATAATTGATATTAATCTGTTACTTATCAATGTCCTACCCCAGGTTTTTTAANATCCCTATAATCCCATCAATGAGGAGGCCGATGGGGCAGGCATGAACACTGCAAGTAGGCCAAGTTTGAGTTATATAGCAAGACTTAATCTCAAAACCCAAGGGCTAGAGATGTTGCTTAGTGTTAGAGATTTGCATAGATGCACAAAGCCTTGGATTTGATTCCCAGCCACACAAATACTAGAACTCCAAGAATTTTCTCATACGTACTACATTGTGAATATATTTGCTTTACTAATCACTATCTTTCTTGGTTTTATTACAGATCAATGTACGGGTAACTACAATGGATGCTGAGCTAGAATTTGCTATTCAGCCCAATACAACTGGCAAACAGCTTTTTGACCAGGTATCATTAATCCCACAAAGCATGCAATTCTGTGTGCTTGTCTGTGTGTGGTTTATATATGTATGTCCTTGGTGGTGTGTACATGCTGAGGCCAGATAAAATCAAATTATCCTCTGCTTTATTTTATTGAGACATCTGTCACTGAATCCGGACTCAGGCTAGTGGGTCAACAAGCCACAGCAGTCCTGGTTCGACCCATCACAGTACTGGTGTTACGGGTGTGAATGGCCAAGTCCATCTTGTTAACATGGAGACTAGAACCTGAACTCATCAGGTCCTGATACTTCAACAGCAAGCACTGTTAACCATTGAGCTATCTCTCTGATCCCAAAAGATGCAACTTAGATAATTATTGTGTACTTGCTATTGCACGCATCTTATATTTCCAATATCCTTGATAATTCAACAATGTAGTGCTTGGAAGTTTTAACCGTATATATTCAGGTTGTTTGAATAACTGTAGGGATATTTATGTATTTTCATTTCTACTTTCATGGGATAAGTCTTTAGTGTATTTTCAAAAACACACAAAAGCATAAAAGGGGCAGGCAAGATGCTCAGATATGCTGCCAAGCCCAATAGCCTAATTGAACCCCCGTAACTCATGTAGTAGGAGAGAACTAGTCCCTGAGCATTGTTTTTTGTTGTCAGCATGCATGCTATATTTGGGCTCAAGAGAAGGTTTTACCATAAAGGCATGATAAATGAACAGATACCATTAATATAATTTAAACTTCATGCAGTGTACACCTATAGTGAGACATTGTTGCCTCAGCTCTCCCTGGCTTTGATACTCAGCTTCTACTTCTCTTTATAAGATTCCACAAATGACTCAAATCATGGGTGTTGGTGATTGCATCTATGCATTCACGTTCTGAATGTTGGTCTAGGTTATTGAAATTGCTACCTGCTGTTCTTTCAGCAATCCTTAAGTTCTGTTTCTTAACAACGTCCTTGAGCCTGAATACCACAAACCTTGACTGTAGTGAGTATCTAGAATGGCCAGTGGAAAGGTTCAGGTAAGGCTAGGAGCAGATATGGCCTTCTCATAACTTCATATGTGTGCATGTAACAGAGCCTCACTCTTTTAAAACCAGAATTTGCTGATTTAAATAAGAATCTTAAAATAAATCCCATTATAGGCAGTTCAGAATTAGTGTCACATTTGTAGAACGTTGAGTCTTTACACCAAGTATATAGTACCTGCATAATCCTTTTATGGTTTTTCAGTGTCTACAGTATGTGGATCGGTTAGGGTCTTAGCTGATATTAACATGTATCCCCACAGTGCAAAAGTGTGTCATTACTATTTTCCTTGTCACTTCCCTTCCCTACAGTCTTTACGCTGGGGTCGGTCCTTAAAAAGTGGCGGTGTCTTACTTTTTATTTTAATGTTAGATTGAGGCCAACTACTATGTCAGGCATAGCAGTCCTTTTGTTTGACTCTTTGTTGAATAACCGTTTCTCCTAGCTTCTCCATGTTGGACCAAAGAATAGAATTCATATACTTAATGAGTATGCAAAAAGATTTCTTAGGGTCCAAGAAATAGTGAAATATTTGTGTTTTTGTTTTTCTGTTTACTAGCATATTTGTGAACAGACTTGTACTGCAGTAATGCGTCTGTCAGTTCTTATTTGCAGGGGAAGATGAGAGCCACTAAGGAGTTTGGGCCTATTTTAGAATTTCCCAGCTGAGCTCTCTGGATGATTGTGTTTGTTGTGACAATTACCTACCTGTGTCCTCTGTGGCACCTTCTGAGTGGTCCTCATGCCCTTTCTGTTAAGTCAGCATTGAATGTTTTCTGTACTTTGAGTCAGTTGCTTGTGTTGTTGCTGTGAGAAAATAACTTTACAAATGCAGCTTAAGGAAGGAAGGCTTAGTGTTGCTCAGTGTTTAGATGCATCCAGTCCATCCCAGCGAGGAAAGCAAGGCAGCTGGAACTGGAGGCAGCAGGTCACATCACACCCACAGTTAGGAAGCAGTGAGTGATGAATGCCTGGTTTCAGATCTTTTCGTTGTTGTTGAGTTCATATCTCTCATTGTGGCATGGTATTGCCCTTGAGCTCACATTCAGGGTGAGTCTTCGCACTAAAGTTAACTAATCTAGATAATCTCTTGTAGGCACAGGCAAAGTTTGTCTCCAAGGTGATCGTAGACTCTCATATTGACAGTATTACCATCACTTTCTCTCTGTCAGAGTTCAGTTAGCATTTTTCATTGTTTGGTACTGGTTTGTTTTTGCATCATTAGTATGAGTCTTTATATTTGTATTCCATCCACCCTGCCCCCAGAAATTTCTGCTTTTTAAATATTTCTAAGTGATTTTTTTCTTATTTTTTATTTGTATTATTTAAGTTAAAATTTTCAAGTAAGGGAAAGTAAGCTGAGTTGGTTTGCTGTCTTGAAAACAAGTCTCCTTTAAAAAATTAGCCAAACTGCAAAGATGGCTTAAGATGAGTGGTTAAGAGAGCTTGTTGCTCTGACAGAGAACCCAAGTTTGACTCCCAGCACCCACATGGTTGTTTACAACTATCTGTATTCCAGTTCCGGGGGGGGGTGGTTGGAGGGTTTCTTCTGACCTCTTTGGCATCAACACACTTGTGTTGTAAAGACAGATGCAGGCAAAACACCCACATGTAAAATGAAATTAATAAATCAAAAAATTGTTTAATTAGCCAAAAGTGCTTACCACTTAAATGAAATTAATTCTTTTTTAAAAATACTTATTTATTTATTATGTATACAATATTCTGTTTGTGTGTATGTCTGCAGGCCAGAAGAGGGCACCAGACCCCACTAGAGATGGTTGTCAGCCATCATGTGGTTGCCGGGAATTGAACTCTGGACCTTTGGGAGAGGAGGCAATGCTCTTAACCTCTGAGCCATCTCTCCAGCCCCAAATTAATTCTTTTATAAGAGTTTTAAATTTCATGTCACCTCCTAACTCTCCTCATTTTACTTTAAATACAGGTGGCTTTTTTTTTTAAGAATACTGTAATGTATCCTGATGTGCATTCTAGCTCTGCCTCTTTATTCGAGTCCTTAGAATGCTATCACAGCTCAGTGTTCATATGCAGCACAGCTCTCACCTCAAAGGGTGCAAGTTTATTTTGAGCCCTTTAGAAACATGTACTCAGGTTGCTTTGGCTGGACCCCTGTGTAAGTGGTTCCATGGATTGTGATAGTCACGGAACCAGGAAGAAGCATAGGGCATTCACCACACTAGTGGGGACAGCAGAGAGATGGGGGAAAACGCTGGTGTATGTTTCAGATGTTATGTGATGACATTCTTAGTTTAGGGTTAGTAGAAACTGGTGATCTGCTACACTGGAGTCTAAAGGTGTTTGTTTGTTTTTGTTTTTTAAACTAGATAGTTGAAAGGATGTTAAGTCAGATAAAGTGCACGATGAATGACAGTCACAAAGACTAAAGATAACAGGATAATGTATGCACCTGTAACATTCAGCTCTCTGCTAGTCTTGTAGAATTTCCGTGCTTTGTCTTGTGGAATCTTCAGGATAATGTGACTTTTTTCTGGGAACTTTAGTCATTCTATCAGAAGACATAGGTTTCAAGATGAATAAAATAGTGATATCACTCTGTCCTTGAGTGCTAAGACAAAGCGTTAAGACACATAAGGAGACACACTATACCCCAGTTGATTAGGGAACAGGTGATTAATTTCATTTCTATGATGGAAGAGATTTATTCACAGAAAGAATGTTAGTTGATCTGGGACTTAAAGAATAATCAGTGGATGATAAAGATGCAGAAGTCTAGGCAGAAGGGAAAGCATGAGCAGTGATGTAGAATGGTCCAAGAATTGTTTCAGTGAAGGAAGAATATTGAAGACACCAGACTCTGTCACCAGAGTGATGTGCTTTGCCCTAGTTACTGGTGGGTGGGACACTTGGAGGGAATCAGATAGGATTTTGGGCTGACCACATCTGTGCTTCTCTCCTTTAGACTGTTCTTTTGGTTATTGAGGCTGTGATGTGAGCTAAGGAAGTGAAGATAGAAAACACTTAGTCAAGGATGAAGATAGAAGTGACATAACAGGATTGAGAATAAAGAATTGAATTGATGTTTTCAGAAATGTTCTTTGAACATGTCAAAAAGTAAACAGTGTGTTAGAGAAAAGTCCTTTTCTGTGGCACTTCTGCTTACGTAGTTTTATCCTTGTGATCTGTAGTGTTGAGGGTCATCTGATCACAGTGTGAATGTTGAACTGAATTTATCTGTTTTACAGGTTGTAAAAACAGTTGGTTTACGTGAGGTCTGGTTTTTTGGGCTGCAGTATGTAGACAGCAAAGGATACTCTACATGGCTTAAACTGAATAAAAAGGTAAGCCGTGTATACTGATTAATATATTGCATTTATTAATCTGTGCTGAAAAGGCATTAGCAGGGTCTCACTAAGTCCAGGATTCCTTTTGCAGTTGTCTCTTAATTGATTATTACTTACGCCTTTTAGTTCATTGGAGCACCATCAATATTACTAAACATACTCTGTGAGAACTGAGCTTGTGAGAAATAGAACCTTGAGATAGGTGTTAAAATGCGTTAAAATCAAACATGCAGCTGTAAACGTCTTCAGGATAAGGTCCGGCACACAAAAGTTTTAGTTCTGATTGTTGACTGGGCTTCCAGAGCTGCTAGCAGCCTCAGGACTGCACACAAAAGCCTCTTTAGCACATGTGTTTGTTTACAGACTTATATATAACATTACTATCTACTTTGTCAAAAAAGAATTTGATGTAAATATATTCATTCACAGTGACTTAAAAGTTTTGTTGATTATACTTGAAATTACTATTTTAGGTGACACAGCAAGATGTTAAAAAAGAAAATCCTTTACAGTTCAAGTTTAGAGCTAAATTCTTTCCTGAAGATGTTTCTGAGGAATTGATTCAAGAAATAACACAGAGACTTTTCTTCTTGCAAGTTAAAGAAGCCATCTTAAATGATGAGATATATTGCCCACCAGAAACTGCAGTTCTTTTGGCTTCCTATGCTGTCCAAGCCAAATATGGAGATTATAATAAAGAGATTCACAAACCAGGATACCTGGCTAATGACAGACTCCTACCACAGCGGTAAGTAAATCAAAAAAATATTTTCTAAAGTTATTTTCCAGAAGCATTGGTGAAATTTCTTAAAAAAATCAGCCTCTGCCTCCCGAGTGTTGGGATTAAAGGAGTGCGCCACCACCGCTCAGCTTCTTAAAAAGACTTATAAGTTGCCAGAAGATGGTAGACTAGGTTTTAAAGATTTTGACTTAGTCACCACACAGATTTATTATCTGTTCTACTGTCTACTGTTCTCCTGTAGGATGTGCAGCTAAAGGAGGTTACTATTTGGTCTTGATGTCAGGATATGAATTTTTGTTTGTTTCTACATTGAAACACACATAGGTAGATGCATAATAAACACTGTGAGAATAGTAAGTGGCAAGAACCGTTTCTTCCACAGAATGAAGTTTTGGTTTGGTGTGCAGTGTAGTCCAACACTCAGAGCAACACTGCGTGGGAAACAAATGACTGCAGAATGATGGTTGGGAACCGAATCTAATCTGGTGTTTGCTCGTTATACTACTTTAGATTTGTAATCTCTTAGGATCCATCATAAAAGTTGTTAATTTTTCTGTGGTCTAAAGAGAATTCTAGTCAGAGTCTATGGTGTTTCTAGTATAAGTATATTGTTTTTTGTTGCTTTGGCATTAAGAGTAGAAAATATGAATACTTTTGGTTTTCAGTGGAGTAAGAACATTGACAGACTACATATGAAACACTTCTCCACTAGAGGAGAAGTGGATGGCAGGGTCATGTGATGTGAAGTATGCCTTCTTTCTTGTGCTGGCATAAGGTTTAGTGTGGAGTACAAATGGTCTTGAGCACATTGTGTAGCCCACATTGACTTCAAATTCAGAGTTGGCCTGCCTCAGTTCCTTAAGTACTGGGATTGTAAGTGTTTACCACCATGCTCAGCTTAATGTATGTTTTCTTTTTTTAATAAAAAAGTATTATCTACATGAAATGACAGTATTAAATTTAGTCACAAAAATAGTAGATATGGAGAATTAAGGAATAATCAGGACCCAAGAATTGTTTTGCTGTCTGTCCTTAATTTTCTGTGAGTAATGAGGTAGTCATTTTTTGCAGTCCAGGATATGATTCGTTTAACATTTGAGTTGTCGTAAACTATAGAATACCCATTCTAATGCATGGCTTATTTAAAGTAATTGAAGCTGTCTGAAACTTGGTCTTAGCTTTCTTTAGTAACCTCTTCTGTGGCTCCAGTATTGAGCCAGGATGCTGACTGTGACGCCGTCCATCCTTGTCTGGTCCGTGTTTATATCCTCAGTTGTTTAGTTCTCTGCAGTTTTCACCTGTGCATTGGCTCATGTGACAGTGTCGTCACAGTGTAGTTACGAAAGGACTGTAGACATTGAGAAGACCTTGATTTTTGAATCACGAAGTCATTTACTACATTGTTTTCCTTTTTAGTGTTTTGGAACAACACAAACTGACAAAAGAACAGTGGGAGGAGAGAATACAAAACTGGCATGAGGAACACAGAGGAATGCTAAGGTATCTGGGCAACGGTTTTCTATACGTTTCTTTCCAAGTTAAAGCATTTTTATCTCATTCAAAATCTTCTTGGTCTGGCAAGATGCCTAAAGCCTCTGCCACACTTGATGACCTGAATTGAATCTCGAGAACCCACATGGTGGGAAAGAACCATCTTTTGAGGGTTTCNCCTCTCTCTCTCTCTCTCTCTCTCTCTCTCTCTCTCTCTCTCTCTCTCTCTCTCTCTCTCTCTCTCTCAATGAAAAGTATTATCTACATAAAATGACAGTGTTAAATTTAGTCACAAAAATAGTAATTAAGGAGTATAAAGGGATAATCGGAACTCAAGAATTCTATTTTCTTGTCTATTCCTTAATTTTCTGTTAATAATGAGATAGCTGTTATTTTCAGTCCAAAGTATGATTCTTTAGAAACACTTGGGCTCTTGTAAACTATATAATACTCATTTTAAAGCATGAATTATTTAAAGTAATTTAAGCTATCTAAAACTGTTTTAGCTTCCCTGGTAACATCTACAACTTCAGTATTCAACAGAATACTAACTCTAACAGTCTGCACACATGCTGTGGTTCATGGGCCCCTACACACACACACACATACACACACACACACACACACACACACACACCACCTGCCGCCTCCACCCCAGGTTATGCTTCCCATCTTTTGATGTACATAAATAAATAAAAAGCACTGAATATTAGCTTCATTAGTTTTAGTTTGATGTTTCAATGTGTCTACTTCAGTGTATTAAATTCAGCTGTATTTTAATAGGGAAGATTCGATGATGGAATACTTGAAGATTGCGCAAGATCTAGAGATGTATGGTGTCAACTACTTTGAAATCAAGAATAAGAAGGGCACTGAGTTGTGGCTCGGTGTTGATGCTTTGGGTCTGAATATTTATGAGCATGATGACAAGTAAGTTAAATGGGTGTCTAGTGAGCTGGTTGTTCTGTGATCCAATGGCTTTCAAACATCTCTGCTGGGAAAAGCTGTCTTGATTGTCCTTATTGCTTTCTACATGGAGGTTTAGGTATCATCTCTCTACTTCTTAGTACCTTGTAGTTTCTGAGTTTTACTTCTGAGTCAGTTTATTAAATTAGAGGGGTCACCTGTATTTAAATGTGCCGCTTTTGTCTCTTGAGTGAAATGTAGTAACAAAATCTATTGCCTCAGTAAGAGAGTCCCTGAATGTTGCTGTAGTTGATAGTAGCTTGAAATAGATAACATACACAAGTCAAGAGCAAATAAATTGATAGATGTGTTTAAACATTTTCTTATAGGAATTGTTTTGCATATTTTAAATAGTAATTTAATATATTATCCTTATGTTATTCATAGTAACTAATATAATATTGAATTTGATCAAATTAATTTTTATATGTACACAGTTCATATTATATATGATACATCATGACCTTATAGTATTAATATATGAATATATAATGTATATTAATACTAAATATATATACTATAAATGTATGATATAAATATGTAATACAGTTTGAATATATCACTCTCATAATCCTTTCTCAAGTATAAAAACTTAGGGCTGGAGAGATGACTCAGCAATTGAGAGCATATCCCAAAAGAGGACATGAGCTTGATTTCCTAATACCCGTGTCTCAAGGCTCACAACTTTAACTCCAGGTCTAGGGAGAATGGATTCATTTGGTCTCTAAGGGGTATTTGTAGTCATGTGCACAGGTACATACATAACCAATAATAATAAAATTTTTTAAAAGAATAAGTCTGTGTTAGTAATCCTTCCCACCCCAGACATGATTTTATAGCCCCCTATTAAAGTAGGTCATGCTGATTTATCTCATTGGACATTAGTGAGCAGAATAACATGCGTATTGATTGTTTAAATAAGTAGCTATGCTTAGTGCTTATTAGACTTTAAAAGTAGCATAAATAGTAGAAAATCTTGTTCTCTTATCAGGAACCTGACTAAAATGACCTGTGTATGTGTCGGTTACTTTTGTTGTCATAACAAGAATGATTGCAGTCTGATTCCCAGTATATTTATAGATAGGGTGGCAGAATGGGGTGACATTGGTAGGCATAGTGGCTCACATTTTGAAATTCTGGTCCTTGGGTGCTGAGGCAGGAGGAATGTACATCCTGGACCTGCCGGGTTTATACAGTGACAAAAACACAGACAGAGGTGGGGCACAGCGGAAGAAATAGAAAGAAAAGGGGAATGGTTTTCCTTGTTTTTACAAATATTTTTGTTCACATATCATAAAGTCTTCAAGCTTTACTGAAATTCAGTACTTTATGTCTGTATTCCACATGACATTTTTTAATTACTTTCCCTACCAAGCTGATACTTGTAACTTAAGACTCTACATAATAAAAGGTAGAAATTCAAGCCTGAAGAGGCTCAGTCCAATACTCTTGTTGCCTAAATTTTTCTGCGTAATTTTAAGAAAATGACACATGTATGAATGACACATGGTTGTTGTTTTATGTGAGTTAATTAAATTTCTCTTTAAAGTTAGCATCAGCTGTGTAGTGTGAGGAAGATTATATGTTCTGAGCATCAGAAGCTCTAAAGACTGGCTATTCACTTAACCTGTCCCAGAGGCCTCTGTATTTTCCATTGTTAAGTTTCCTGACTTAAATTTAAAGCAATATTCTTTTTTTTTTAAAGGTTAACACCTAAAATTGGTTTTCCCTGGAGTGAAATCCGAAATATTTCATTTAATGACAAAAAATTTGTTATAAAGCCAATTGACAAAAAGGCACCTGTAAGTATTCTTTGTTCATTAACATTCTCTGCTACTTTCTGTGAAGTAACTGAGAGACGGACACTGATCACCCTGTGTTATTTCTGAGGGTATTTTCTTCCCATAGATAAATTTTACTCAGTGAAAAGTGATGAAATGCTATTAAAAATACAAAGTTTATGCCTGGGCTGTGGTGGCACACACCTTTAATCCCAGCACTCAGTAGGCAGAGGCAGGCCAATCTCTTGTCAGTTCGAAACCAGCATGGTCGACAGAGTTCGAGGGCAGCCTGGTCTACAGAGCTAGTTCCAGGACAGGCAGGGCTACACAGAGAAACTTTGTCTCAAAAAAAAAAAAACCAAAAAAAGAAAAAAAAAGTTTCCATTTTTTTTTTTAATAAACTATAAGAATTTTAACTGTGATTTAATGACGTAATTGATAATGATATTAGAAGGGTATTAACAGTCACACCTAAGAAGTAGTTTAATCCTCATTTATTGCTTTCAAGAATGTAATAGAGATAAGCCTTTGAAAATTAATTCTGTATTCTTGTATTCTGAACTTTGTTTTTAATATTTGAGACTTTTATTGAAATGGATTCTTAATAATTAGTGTGACATATACTTGAGTGTTCTTTTTGTTATCTAAAAGATAAATATCTGAAGAACTTTTCTAGGCTAAAACACAGCCATGGAGGAAGACCAGTTTTGACAATAATGGCAAAACACACCCTCCTCTGGAGTGTAAGGATAACTGCTCGTAGTTTCTTCAGAGTTAAAAGATGTGAGGAATGAAGGTGTATGAAATTTCAGAGTTCCTAAACTTGTGTTCATGTGCAGTGACACCATAGTTCTACTCTGGTTGAAATTGAGTAGTTGTGAAAGACACTGCCATTCAGAAAGATTTTAAAATTAAGATTATTTTCTATTCAGGATTTTGTTTTCTATGCTCCTCGTCTGAGAATCAATAAGCGGATTTTGGCCTTATGTATGGGAAACCATGAGCTGTATATGCGAAGGAGAAAGCCTGACACTATTGAAGTACAGCAGATGAAGGCTCAGGCCCGGGAGGAAAAGCATCAGAAGCAGTTGGAAAGGTATGTATGTGTACCTGTCAATTTTGTTTTGTTTTTTTGTTATTTGAAGACAGGGTTTCACTGTGTAGCTTTGGAGTACCTGTTCATTTTTAATTGCTTGTTGTGACAGGCTATCTAAACGTTACAGGCTGCTCAGTTTTATTGGTGTACTTTAATGTTAGACTTTCTGTACAGTTTAGGTGATGGGCCTGAAAGGTATTTCTAAAATAATTTAATTTTACATGCCAGTATAGAGACTTTATAGTTTAGTATATTTATGTCCTCAAAATAGAACTAGGTCAAAATGAGTATTTAGAAACTCATACTCTTGCTTGTATATGCCTTTCTTCCCAGCACTTGAGAGACAGAATCAGGCAGATCTCTATGAGTTCAAGTCTAGCCTGGTCAACAAGAGCTAGTTTCAGGACAGGCACCAAAGCTACACAGAGAAATCCTGTCTCAATAAACCAAAAATCAACCCCCTCGACCAAAAAAAACTCAAAAGAAGAAACCCAAACTCTAAATGAAAAATACATAATATGAAATATGAGTAATCCCAAGAAGCTTCCTGGGGGAAATGTGATTGATTTGGTTAGGGTGTGGGAGACATATTCAGAAGAGGAAGCTAGCATAAGCAAATGCGTAGCGAGAGATAAGAGTATGCAGGGTTTGCCTAGGGACCAACTGGTAAGTGGACCAGGTTAATTCTTTGGAGCACTGTGCAAAGAAGATCTCCCAGTGTTATGTGGGAGATAAGAAAGACCTCGCAACCCCAGGTGCCAGGTGTGGTGTGCAGCGCTGGGTGCGGCCTGTGGAGATGTGAGCCATGGATCTCAGCAGTGCTGCAGCATCAGCTGCAGAGGGTTTTCACATAACCGGGTTAACTGTCTCCTATAGATACATTCCACGTTTCAGCAGTAAATAGTGTTTGTTCCCAGCTTGCTTATAGCCATATTCCTTTGAATCTTTCTTTTCCTGTGTACCTATCTCCTTTACCTCCATCCCTGTAGAAGAGCGAGTGAGACACCGATAGGGAAAAGCTACATGAAGCCAATACCCTTTCCTAGAAGGGACATTGGTACCAGAGTGCAACCCAAAAAGTTTTGAGCATTTGGATAGGGTATTAAAGCCTGCAGTCTTGAGACTTGTTTTGTACTGAGTCCTCAAGAATTAAGGATCTTGTGGCCTGGCAGGAGAAGGACCTGTCTTGTGGGCCTGTGGTAGTGCTGTACATGACTGTACAGAGGCTATGAGCGATGGAGTAGCCTAAAAACACCCTGGGTTGAGACAACATGCTGTAGAAAAGTAGTTATTTGAAAACTGGTACTTCTGTTTCAATGAACAGCCTGAGGGGGGCAGCAGGCTTTTTAAGTTAAGGCACGTCTTAGGCCCTTCTTTTGTCCAAAAAGCCCGGGATATGCCTATTTGCCCATAAGCCTCTTCATCTAGGTTTTCTAGAGGTGTTGAAATTCCCAACTTCTGAAGTCTCTGCCTGAATATACTTTATAAATTGAAATGAGGAGGCAAATGCTTCAGAGACCAAGGGCAGATAGGTGTTGGCTCTTTGTTCTGAGTGTTGAGGAAGTACATCATAGAGAACCTAGAGCCAGAGTGGAGCAGCCCTCCCCTTTTCATTTATTTATGTGTTTGTTTATATTTTTCCTTGTTCTTTAAAAATAACTTCTCTATGATTTGATTTTTTTTATATGTATTGACTGTTTTGTCTGCATGTATGTGTGCACGACATTTGTGGCTTGTGACTGCAGAGGTCATAAGAGGGTGTCATGTGCCCTGGAATAGGATTTACAGATGGTTGCGGCCTACCCTATGGTTGCTGGGAATTGAACTTGAGTCCTCTGCAAGAACAAGTGCTTTTAACCACTGGGCCAACTCTCTAGCCCCAAGTCTCTGATTCTTAAATGGGATGAAGTTGATTAATCAGCAGGAGGCTTAGTCACCGTTCAACCCCGTGTCAGTGTTGGTGTCTCAGAAAGTCACCGCCAGGAATTCATGCTGACTTGTGACATTTCTCCTTCAGGGTTCCACACTTTCTTTCTTGGGAGCAGACTGATGCCCACGATCTGCAGGAATTTCCAAATTCAGGCCTTTGTAGTAAGAAAAATTGCTCTGGTAGACTAGTTTGTGATGTGTCTGAGTGATGTATCTAAGTTCCAGAATTGACACTAGGTGGCAGTCAGTACTGTTTTCTGAATATTAAGGAAATTTTAGAGGAGTCACTTTAGTGAAAAAAATACTATGATGGAAGTTAGTGATTTGAATATTAAACATATGAAGTAACACAGTTTAATGTCTTCATCCTTTTGGTTTTGGTCACCAACATGAAGTTTGTTCAAGATAGGCTCTTGCTGAGCTGTCTGATGACAGGTTTTGACTATATTATTTCCCTAACTCCTTTACCCCCAGTGATTTTTATCAGGACTGATAGACACAGCTAAATCTTCATGGCATTGTTTCCCCTTTTGCTTGCATTAAATATCTTCTGCTATCCTAATGATATTGTGAGAGGTGGTAACTTGTCATCTTATATTCAGGCGTAAATGCTAGTACCAGAAGTTAAGTGTGTATTGTTTTTTTTTTTTTTTTTTTTTTTTTTTTTTTTTTTTTTTTATTTTTTTAGGGGGGCTTCTCTGTGTAGTTTTGGAGCCTGTCCTGGAACTTGGGCTGTTGATAAGGCTGGTCTCGAAATCAGAGATCCACTTGTCTCTGCCTCCTGAGTGCTGGGAGTAACGGCATACATCATCACCACCTGGTATATTGAGTTCTTTTTAATAATTGAAAATCGTTGATCTTCCAAGATATTTTTCTGTTAAAGGTACTTGTGTGTTCTCTTTAAACCTTTAGGTTTTTTCCCGGTTGGAGGGCTTCTGCTAACTCACAAAAATGAATTTCCTTGGGTTATGGCAATGGTGCAGTAAGCTATATTGAGATGTTACATATAATTTGTTCTGTATGCAGATGTTAGACCTACTGAGTTTTTTCCTGCCTAAATTGGCTTTGAACACTTTAAAGTTTTAAAATAGTGTGTGTTAATGTGTGTAATATGTGTATGTAAACACACATGCATAAATAAGCATGGAGGTCAGAAGTTGATCCACTGGGGAAGATACTTGATAGACAAGGTTCCAGGGTCCCGCCTGCTTCTACCATCCCCAGCTCTGGGTTGTAACACATGCTGCCATGTATGCCATGTACAGCTACTGTGTAGTACATACTGAACTGTATGTGGTGAATATATTGAAAAAATTTTAAATAGTTATGTTCTTTTTTATTTAATTTGGGATTAATACAAATAACTTGTTAATTTGTTTCTATCTGTTTATGTGTAACGTGTAACTTGTAATTTCTTTAAGGGCACAATTAGAGAATGAAAAGAAGAAAAGAGAAATAGCAGAAAAGGAAAAGGAAAGAATAGAGCGTGAGAAGGAAGAACTAATGGAGCGCCTAAGGCAAATTGAAGAGCAGACAATGAAAGCCCAAAAAGGTAAAAGTTTTTTTGAACAGTGAATTCAAGATTATTACTGTGATGTTAGATAGCAGTATTCTATGCCAATATGGACTGTTAGTTTGTGTCGTATAGGATAGGTGTGTTTAATTCACAGATGTGTTTGGTGGAATCACATTGAAGTCTGTTTAAGACACAGTTCTGTTGTACTCTTGTTCCCTTTCATTTTCAACTATACAAATGTGTGTGTTCTCTATAATTCATATATAAATTTATGGCTTTTCCTTTTCAGGATTCTGTAACTAAAAACATACATTTACTGTCTTCTGGCATCTAAACTAATACATTAGTGGAGTGCTTTGGGACATTTTAGTATTAAAAGCATTTTTCCTGTAAAAACTAAGCCCCCAAGAAATATTTGATTTCAGTGTGTTAGAGAGCACTGAAGGTGGGGTGTGCTCAGTACAACTCTTGATTAGTTAGTAGTGTGTTAGAGAACACTGAAGGTGGGGTGTGCTCAGTACAACATTTGACAAATAGATATAAGGCTGGATTTTTAGCTCCAAAAACATGCACAGACATGTCATTCTGCTCGTCTGCTTTTGACATGTTTAGATGAACTTTCTGTTCAGCTTGTAGTCAAAGTATTGATGTATATAGAAAGAACAGTGTTTACATTGAATACCTGGGATACACTACTTTAACAAAGCATTAGTGGAAAGAACAGAAGAAAAAAGTTAATTAAGTAAATCAAATTGTTCTTCCCAAGCCAAAAAAATTCAGCAGGCATTGTGAACTTACTCTTTTTATACCACCTTTCCCTAACAGTTAGTAGAGCTAGCCATTTATTTTTATTAGTAATAACAGTGTTATTTAAAGCTTAATTTGATTCTGTATATGATGTTCCCATGTGGCAATGTTTTTTAGAAACAGAATCATTTTCCAGTAGGTGTGTCCAGAGGAGGTAGTCACATAAATGACTATTCATAATTCCTGGAGTATTGGGAATAATTTTTAGTGCAGACTGTTGTGACTTTTGAGTGGGGAGGGGCATGTTTTTACTCAAATTTATAATGCAGGCTGGCCTCAAACTTTTGATCCTTCTGGCTCCCTCCTCACAAGTTCTGGGACAACTGGCACGTGCCATCCTACCAGCTGTGTGCTTTAAGCTGGAGAATCGGCTCATTTAGTGAAACACTAGCCATGCAAGCATGAGGATCTGGGTTTGATCTCCTGAACTGATAGAAAAGGTTGGGCATTCTGGCACCAGCTTGTAATCCAGCATTGGGGAAGCTGAGATAAGACTGGCTAGGCACCTTACCAAATCAGTGACATCCAGGTCTTGAGAGACTGTCTCAAAAAGAGAGGAACAGCTAGCTTCTGGTTGATTTCTGGCCTTCGTGTGTAGCCATTATCACAAACTGAACAAACACAAATTTTAAAATGAGTTTTATTCTGACTTAATAGCTAAACCTCACCTCTCATACCTAGAATTAATTTACTTAATTTAAGGTTGTAAAGCATCTGTTTATAGACCACAAAGTGGAGTCGTAATGTTATTCTTGAATTCCAAATTTGATGCTGTGCATTCTGCTTTTGGTACATTTTTATCTTCTAGGAGTACAGACATACAACTTATGTGGCAGTAAAACTGTGCAGGCGAAAGAAATATAAGTATAAAACCTTGACAGAGTGACGTGGTACATGTGTGCTAAGGACCACGTGACTAGTATAAGTTGAACCTTTCACGAATACTGGAAAGAAACTTGGATTAAGGGGCATAGGGCACATTGATGGGATACTTGATTACATGTGTGAGGCTGTCAGTTTTCTTAGTACCACACACATGACCTCCTGGATTATACCGAAGGAGTGATTATACTAAAGAATGAAAATTTAATAGCAAAGGAATAATGATTCATAGCATTTTTAAATTTATCTAACTCTTTGAGAGAATAATTACTAAATCTTTTAATCTCATTCATTTAGGATGTATAATAAAAGTATTAATGATTTACACAACTACTCAAAGAAGCACTGAAGAGTATAAGGGAGATAGACCAGAAAGAGTATAGAGCACCTTTGTCAAGACAGTTGCCATCAGTCATCTTAAGACAGAGGACATCCACTGTATTTGTTTTTTAAATAAAGCTTTCCCAGGCGATCCTAAAACCTACATGATTGTCTTGTAATTTGTGCTGAATTCTCAATTTAAATCACTAGATGACCATATGTCATGATGCTTATAGATTATTATATTTCATTGTCATTTTGTTTTAATTTTTATTTATGCTATAATTCCAAATAACTCATTAAATAGAACAAAAAGAGTAGAGCAGTTGTCCTAGAACATTTTGAAGATGTATTGGGATACCTAAAAGATAATGTCACCAGACCTGCCATTTATTTGCCGTGCTAACAAATAAAGTGAGTTTGATTTTCGTAAGACAAGCTGTAGAAAAGAGTTGTGGCCTAGTGATTTCATTAATTCTGGGCACTTAATAACCACTGGGGGCACGAAACTATATAGATGTGGTCCCTGCTTTGATGCAGTATACACTTTATTGATGAAAGATGGAGCAATAACCTAGAGAAAATCACTTTATGTAGTTTGAAGTGCTGTGGAAGGGCCATCAGCATGATGGTGTGATGAGTAGTAGTGCCGCTTGTAACTTTAACTTTGTCATCAAGTTAGAATATGACCATGAGTGAGTCATGTTAACACCTTCATTTTCTTAGGATTTCTGAGATTGTTTTTAGTTTAGTTTTATTTTCTGAAAACCACCATCTTAGTGAAGAACTGATCGAGAGGTCTGTATATACCTGTTAGGAGTAACCTCAGTCATTTGTTAAGTTCATGTGAACTGTACACTCTTGTTCTGGCAAGCTATAAGAATAAGACAATGAACATTATGGCATGCTTTTGTTACTTCTTAATCATTTGTCTTCCCTATGTAAATTGTGTCACTGATCTTTTTTTTGAGATCTTAGATTTAGTCTTATCTTTTTTACCTTGATAGCTTTGTTGCGATACAATTAATATGCCATAAAATTACCCATTTAAACACAGTTTAATGTTTAATATGTTCAGAGTGGTATACACCTATTACTCAATCAGTTTTGAAAATCTGTTGTCTCCAAGAAGTAATCCCATACCCATTAAGCATTCAACTAATTTTTTCCAGTAATCCTCCCCCCAGCCGTGGGCAACTATTAATCCATTCACCTCTACAGATTTACGTTTTCTCTACACATAACCGGTTTCTTACTTAGCCTGGCATTTTCAAAGTGCATCTGTGTTGAAACATAGTAGCATTTCATTCTTTTTAAATTGCTGAATGATATTTAATTTTTATTCATCGTTCTTGGGCACTTGCATTGTTTCTACTATTTCACTGTGTTGTGTATAACTTACAGATGTACATGTACAGATTTATTTTAGTATTTTCATGTTTGTATGTTTTGGTATTGCTGGCCATATTGATTATAGTTTTTGAGGAACTGCCTATTGATTTGAAAATGGCTTTATGTTTCTGTAGCCATGTGTGATTTCTTTGTATCCTCTCCAGGATATGTTAATGCTTATCTTATGGGTTATCATCTTCCTAAGTACTATTAGGATTTTGACTTAGATACCTCAGTGCCTAATGAAGCTGAGTGTCTTTCCATGTGCCATTTCTTTATTTTGGGGGGAAAGTGTTCAAATTTTCTCCCCACTGACCAGTGGGATTTCTTGATGTTCTGAGGGTTCTTATATGTCTGGGATACAGATCTTTATCAAATACATGATTTGCAAATATTTTCTCTCAAGGAGATGGTAGACTTGTCTATGTTAGCCTCAAATGCTGTCATTTGATTTGACAGAGTGATTTCTCTCCCTGCTTCTGTAGTCTCCTACGTGCTTCCTGTGTGTTTTCTAGTATCTCATTTATGTGTATATTTGGGGAATTGGCAAATATATTGAAGCAAAATAGCATGCATATCTGATGAGACTTTTCTCCTTGGTTGCCCCTTTCCAGACACTTGTCCTCCTAGTACTTTTTCAGTCTCAAGCTCTGCGTCTTCATCTTGGTCTTCCTGGCCCAGTAGGATGCTAGTCCCGGGCTGCTGTGTGGCTTTGCTGCTGTCCACTTTGGGGAACCAGATACCTTTTTGTTTACAGAGTGAATACACAGCACATGTGAAAATGTGTTCTCATTTGTCACACAAAAGGCATGAGTGACACATATTCTGGAGTGTTTTAAGAGGAGATCTTGTTTATTCACCAGGCTGACATTGAACTCCTAGAGTAAACTGATCATTCTGCCTCAGCCTCCCAAAATACTCAGGACTGTAACTACACACCATTGTATCTGGGGGGAAAAGTTTGTGCCTTATTGTTTTTAATTATTGTCTCATAATAATTATGTTATTCATCGAAATTTTCACTTTTTTTGCAATGACATATTAATAATTCTATCATTGCTTAGGTATACTATGTTGTTTTTTTAGCCAGTAATGCACAATCCCAGTGTTCTGTGATTTCTAAAAAATTGTAATTATTGATCTTGCACTTATTTTTTTTCTTCTAAGATTATGTGTTTTCCCCAGGAAATCAGTAGTGTTATTGATAAACCATTATCTTAGAAAAGAGAAAGAGAAAAACTTAAAGTTTTGGGCTGTATTGTTTTTTTGTTATTGTTACTACAATGTTAGTAGTAGCTTCTAAACTTGATTCTTGGGGTGAGAAATTATTTGACTTTCAAAATCGTTTAATGCTGGTGTTCAAATATGAGTAAGAAAAAGAAGCTTCCTGGAATTTTATTGGTTTGAATTTACATTAACTCTGCCTGTTACCTCCACATAAACATTATGACTGAGCACTCCACTCGGACATGAGTAGGGACATAAGCTGTTTGACTTTGTGTTTTTCCAACCTTTGCCTTGAAAGAGTTGCTATTTTAAATACCCCAAGATGGAAACTTCAAGATTTTTTTATGAACCAGCTAAGGGGACAGTTTGTATTCTTTGTCATTCTTATCAAATCCTTCACCAGATTTGACTCACATATGGTAATTGAGTAAATATTTTAGGCATTTACACAGTCTCAATTGCTGGTGTGGCTGTCGTGTGAAAGTAGTCATATGTAACTTCTGAGTGAGGGTGTGGTGATGATCCAACAAACGTTAGTAAAATAACATTGGTTTTGGTCAGCGGGCCATTGTTTGTTAACCCTTGTTTCAGAGCACTGGTGAAAGCTGAGCATTTCTTCATAAGGTCATATGACTACCCAAATATTTCTTTGTAGGTGAGATTAGAATAATGTTCATTTTAAAAGATTTTTGTATAATTTTTTAAAAAATTCTTTAAAAAATTTTATTACAAATAGCTATTGACTGTACCTGTTTTGTTTTTTAATTGATTCTACAGAAAACTGATAGAAAATAACATTTTCTATTTATGTCAAATTTAATTTGTAATCCAAACATCTACGAATTTTGTTATGAGTTAATTTTTTTACTTTGACAGACATAAAAATTTAGCATACTACAAAACTACCAATTTTGAAGTATATGGTTTAAGGATATGAAGAATCACCTATAAGATGCTTGAGCCTAGGGCATCTTGTATGCTAGACAAGACTTGTACCACTGAGCCCTAGCCCCATAGGTCTTAAATGTATTAATTTATAGATCTCTAAATATGGTGCCTACTAAGATTTAAAAAAAAAAAAAGAGAGAGAAAGAAAACTCGGTCTTTACTTTTGGACAGTACTAGGAATTGCACCTATGGCCTTGTACATCTAAGCAGACATTCTCCTACTGAGTTATTCTACCCAGGCCCCAGCTTTTCTAATTCCCCCAGAGTAAAACTTAAAATTAGAGATTTTTAAAAAAATTAAGTATGTACTTCTATACAACTTGAACTATAAGGGACTTTCAATGTCTTTACAGTTTTGAATTACAATGTCTTTACAGTTTTGAATTACATATTTGTAAAACTATTACTCTTTACAAGGTTAAATTTGAAGTGTTTGTGTATTTAAACACTGATTTTTAGAAACTGCAAGTTTTTGGCATCATGCTGTAATGAGGATGATTGAAATTAACCCATGTCTGTGCGCTGGGTGAAACCTTTGACAGAACTAGAAGAACAGACGCGGAAAGCTCTGGAACTGGAGCAGGAGCGCCAAAGAGCGAAAGAAGAGGCAGAGCGGCTAGACAAGGAGCGCCGGGCTGCGGAGGAGGCCAAATCTGCCATAGCCAAGCAGGCTGCGGACCAGATGAAGAACCAGGAGCAGCTGGTAAGGCCCTGCTTGTTCTTGGGAAAAGCTAAACTTCACCAAATACTTGGCATGATGGCAAACCCAAGTATTGACTTTCTAGAAAGCGTGCCGAAGGGATAGCAACAAGTGACAGAACTGAACATTATTTCTGCCTGAAAAAATTAAAAAACTAAATCGGAACCCAAACAGCATGAAGGGGTCTATCTGTTTGAGTCATATATTTCCTTTTTAAAGATTGAAAATATATTTTCTTTCAGAAAGTATATTCTGTTTACAGTTTCCTTTTAAGTGGAACTAGTGGCCAACAAAAGGATTTTCATTCACTTAGGCCACTGGTTCTCAACCTTTTTAATGCTGTGACCTTCAATACAGTTCCTCATGCTGTGGTGACCTACAGCCAAAAAATTATTTTTGTTTCTATAAGTGTAATTTTGCTAATGTCAGAAATCATAATGTAAATACTGTTTTCTGATGGTCTTAGGCAACCCTTGTGACTTTCCCAAAACGGGTTGTGACTTACAGGTTGACAACCACTGACTTTGACTTTGAACTGGCTCTGCAGTAAGATATGTGGTGGTGCCTTGCACTTTGATAAATCAAGATAGCATGTTTGGTTTCTGGATGTCATAAGCCATGACTGGTTGAAGTTTTGTTTATTTGATGTACTTCCAAATAATGAGAATATGCACGACACAGAAGATTCCAAATCTTATTAATTCAGGGGTTTATTTACTGAATGTCTTTGAATCTTGTTTGTAGACAGAGTCTTGCTAGTAACTTAGGCAACCTTTGAACTCTTGATCTTGATTATCTGTTCCCACTTCCTAAGTACCAAGAGAGCATGGATTCCAGGTGTTTGATGTCACACCTGTCCTTTGTTTTTTGAACTTCTCATTTTCTCTCTTTGAAGATAGAACTGGTGAGGAATCAGATGAGACTGTTGACAAAGTGCCTTTGCAATAACAGAATATTATATGATTTTTATTTGTTTAATAAACTTTAAAACATGCTCTTACATTTCAAGCTCTTACTAATGAAACGTAAGTAACTGCTCATCTGTAGAAAAAAGTATTTTAACTTTTGCCTTGTATTATCTATCTCATTATATTAAGTACCTATTCAAAGAAGTTAGTTAAAATCTTCAGGAAATCTGCCGTTTTTTAAAGATGGAAGACTAAGAGAAACTTAAAACAGCCAAAGCATGTACCTGAAAAATTTTTGACTGAATTATAACAGAATATTAAAAAATATTGTCTCCAGTATTTATAATATATAAATATTTTATTTTTAGGCAGCAGAACTTGCTGAATTCACTGCCAAGATTGCACTTTTAGAGGAAGCTAAGAAGAAAAAGGAAGAGGAAGCTACTGAGTGGCAACACAAAGTAATCACTGTTTTGTTGTGTGGTAGCGTCTACTGAATAGCTGCTCTGTTAGTGAGCCAGGAATGTGCTTGCTTGCTCTGTACAGGTGATGTGAGGTTGGTACATGCTCAGTCCCTGGGGGATGCATAAGAGGTGATCATCTAGGGGAACCAGACAGATACCTGGGAAAGTCATAAGCATTTAAGTTGGGTCTTGAGAAATAAATTAGTTTAAGATTGGAAATGATTAAGGGATGAAGCAGGTTGTTGACTCTTCCATATAGGAAAGAATTGAGTTAGTAGAGTAAGTAAGAATAGCCAACAATCAGGTGTGACTTCACAAAAGTTAGAAGATTTAGGTGACAGTTGGATAATAGAAACTTAGCTATAGGGCATCAAACAAACATTTGCTGATGCACAATGGTGGGATATGCGATACCAGGCTTAAGATTTCAGAGCACAGTTAACAGAGTGAGCAAGATTTTATAAAGACAAACACACAGAACAAAAAAGAACCCCAGACCTAATCAATGTGAAGTATGGATTGGGATATTGGATGCTCATAAGTGCCCGAAGGGTGCCGTAGTGAGATGTAAAGGGTTGAAGAGTTAGACACTCTGTGGTAGACAGAAGCATAGCAGCCCGTCAGGCGAGCTTGAGTTAGGCTGTAGTTTACTAGTAAGACTTCTTGTTTTCTTTTTGGGTTTTTTTTTTCTTCAAGCATGCTTTAAGTCATGGGCACTATGACTTTCCCCTGTGTGCACATACTATAGTCTGCCATATTCACCCAGTTACTCCCTCTAGCTCCACTGCTGCTCCCGCTGAGTGCTTGTCCTTCCCACACAGCATCTCCCTTCTACTTTCCTGGGTTGCTTTCTTTTTAATGGACCAGTGAGTCTGTTAGGGTTACAGAGCTTGCCAGTGGCTGCACCAGTGAGGAAAATGTCTCTCTGAGCAACCACTACCTCCCTGCTCCTCAGGGAGAGGTCGTCTCCCAAGCTCCTTCCCCAGCAGCCTTTTAACTGCTTGTAACTGTTAAGGGTGCAGTGGATGCTGCTAAGGTTTCTGATGAGAATTCACAAGTGCAGAAGTCAAGCTTGGAATTGGAGGGACGGCACAGAGACAACGAGTCTCACTCCATAACATCAACTTAGAGTGCACTTAGGATGCTTATATCCAAGGAAGGCACATGAAATACGCAGCAGTTTTTCTACAGTAAAATACTCTTACTCTATGACATTTTTTTCCTGTTCTTAAATTTCTTTGAGACAGTTCAATAATTGGAACATTTTTGACATATTATATGTATATATGCAAAAATATAAACTACATGTAGAAAGGAGGTAAAATGGTTAGTCTTCCTATTATACTGCTTTTGTCATGAGAATTTTATAGACCCTATTTAGAGATGGATTTATGAACTTTAGAGTCA
Source organism: Alexandromys fortis (assembly GCF_014885135.2). NCBI lineage: Eukaryota > Metazoa > Chordata > Mammalia > Rodentia > Cricetidae > Alexandromys > Alexandromys fortis. The sequence continues at coordinate 7,975,035 of NW_026067973.1, forward strand.
TACAAACTTTTAAAATATATTACAGCTACAAGTTCTATGAGCAATTAAAAAATGCATAGAAATCAACAAAAATTAATTAAAATTAAAACTACAGTCCTACAAGCTAGGACATTATTTTAGAACAGTGTATATTCTCTCCTATTTCTTATATTTTTGTATACAGTTATTTATGTTTGAAATGAAATCTTTGTTTATATAATTCCATTTTGTTGAATTTTTATCTCATGTAATGTTAGATTATATTTAGATTCTAAAATTCAACCATTAAGCTCTTCAAGCTTAAGGAATTGTTATGGGAGATTCCATAGTTTAGGAACCCTTTGAGAGTGAAATAGAGTACTCCTAATAGGACATAGGATGAGACTGGAAAGTGAGACTTTTCTAAGCAACCCAAGAAGTACTGTTCCCAAATCATCAGTAATTTGGATATTTTATGTTGTATTATATGAGATGACTTATCTGGTTAACCCGTTGTTAGCTGAGTGATTTTAATTGACCACTGTATTAGAGTAATGACAGTCTGGTTATTCCACTGACTCTTTATTTTTCTGCTTGTGCCTCATATATAATTATTAAATGTGACATTTCTCAGCATTGTACAGATTTAAGTTTAAAAAATGTTTATGCCTCCTATCTGCTAGAATCCTATAAAATGGAGGTTTTATGAAAAGGATTTATCATGATTACCTTGAAATATATTTTTTTGTTACAAAGACAGAATAAAGTATTTTTATTCCCAGTTTAACAAACTTATTTTCAATGTTCAGGCTTTTGCAGCTCAAGAAGACTTGGAAAAGACCAAAGAAGAGTTAAAAACCGTGATGTCTGCGCCCCCTCCCCCTCCCCCTCCGCCAGTTGTCCCTCCCACGGAGAACGAGCATGACGAGCAGGACGAGACCAGCGCCGAGGCCAGTGCCGAGCTGTCCAGCGAGGGGGTGATGGACCACAGAAGCGAGGAGGAGCGGGTGACGGAAACACAGAAGAATGAACGTGTGAAGAAGCAGCTCCAGGTACTGACGCGGCTGTGCGTGCACTCAGAACCCTTGCAGTCCGGGCCAGCCTTGTGATTGGCTCTTCTTATTTGTCCTGAAGTGACAAGCCTCTCGTTGCTTCCATTACACAACCATTAGCAAGGGCTTTGCTAACTATGAGTTTTCAATTATAGATGGGTTTATTTTCAGAGGGAGAAAGTATCTAGTACTATGTAAAATTACGTTAGTCTTTAAAACAGCGATCAAGCAACACTTGATCTAAAATATTTTATCAGAATTATTCATATTTTAAAACTAAAAGATCAGTTTATTAAATGTATATTATTAGGTCAGAGTAGGAAATTTCAGCGTAATTCAACGGTTCAAAAAGTAAAGAAAAGAAAGGCCATGGGTATTCCTCCCTATCACAGTTACTAACAAAAGAAGCTTGTGGGACTGGATGTGATTCTGCAGTTAAGAGAACAGTCTGGCTGGGCCTTCAGAGGACCCGGGTTTAATTCCCAGCACCCTTATGACAATTCATAATTGTAAGTTCCCACAGACAGACATGCAGGCAAACCACCAAAAAAAAAAAAAAAAAAACACTCCACAGTGGAAAGATTAAGAATATATTAAAGAGTCAGATTTGGTATGCATGTATTTTTGAATCTTTAAACTTTTTTCATAATTTGTTAAACTCTATGTAATAATAATGCTTTTTTTAATTCAGGCATTAAGTTCAGAATTAGCCCAAGCCAGAGATGAAACCAAGAAAACACAGAATGATGTTCTTCATGCCGAGAATGTCAAAGCAGGCCGCGATAAGTACAAGACTCTGCGACAGATTCGACAAGGCAATACGAAGCAGCGTATCGATGAGTTTGAAGCAATGTGAGAGCTGTTCTTGTGATACATGTCCTTCCTAAGCTGAACCACCACCAGAGAAAAGCAGGCCATGCAGATGGATGGAATGCATCCCACCTTGCCAAAGCACTCACAGCAGTTGACTGTGCTCACTAGCAGAAGTCTGAAGGGCGCTCTTCAGCATTAAGGCAGTGTGATGTCATGTTTGGTCATTTTTCTTTTGGCCAGGGAATTGATAATGCTATCCTGTCATCTCTTTGTACATTTTTCATTTTTTCTGTTTGATTTTTTTCAGTTGAATATTAACACTAATGACCATGTCTGATAAATGTGTCTGTGTGCTTTGAGCACGGTGTACATCTTAGGATGACGGTGAACATTTCAGTGCATGCTTAGTTAATGAACTCAATTTTCTTTGCCCTTTCCATGTTTGACCTACATACATTTCCATGTTCACTCATGTGTTTTCAATGTGGCTTCTCATGCCCTGTCATGGCAGAGCCATAATGTTGGTGTCATACACATCACTTACTGGAGGTGTTGAAGATGAGGTATCGGGGTAAACAGACACAGGGTCGATGAGACAGCAGCCATTGTGTAGGAGACTGCATCGCAAGACGATTAGAACATTGAACAGTACAGTGTGCAGAGGTGGTTAATTATTACAGAAATCCCTTAATTACATTATTGGGTGGTTACTTTGCATTTCCTTAAGCACAGTCATCATTGCCAGCTCAAGTGATTGGTGTAACATGTCCTATAATCCTTTGATGGCTTTTCTTGCCTGCTGCCTCAGAGATGGAGCCAGCAGGCATCAGTCCTAGGAGAATTTATTGATTAAAACTCTGCCTGCGAATAAGTGGTCTATGAAAAAAATTCAAGGTTTGTTCTTAGGTTGCTGTAGAAACAGATGTCTAATAGAAGATGGTAACTGATTTTAATTGTCAAAAGGAACAAACCTGGACCCTCCTGCAAGGGCAGCAGATGAAAGCATCAGTTCCAAGGAAGTAATACTACCTCACTGTACACTGTGGTGACTGTCCCCACACAGTGTGTGTGCGCTGCATGTCTGCTATCCATAGACCGTCTCAGTCGTGCCCTTCATTGAATGTACTTTGGAGATTCCAGTGCTAATGCTTTAACTGCCTTTTTGTTGAACTGTGAGGCTCTGATGTGTGTTCAGATATTGTTTGTTGTCACTGGTGTGCTGTTTGCTGAGGGGTCGTCTGTGTCTGAGGAAGTAAGACATTGCCTTTGTAGCGAAGGATTCTCGTCCTTTATTCGTGGTGGGGAATACATCATCTTAGCATATTTGGTTTCTAAATCACTGCTTGTTTTATTTGCAGTCTCTAAAATCAAATCTCATTTCAATTATGTCTTATTGAAAAGTCTTTCTGCATAGAAAGATGCTCTTATATTCTTTGACCATGAAGCACCTGAGTTTGAAGATACAGAAAGCCTTGTTTTCTCTGTGTGGTTCAGCTACGTTCCATTCGGTATTATGCACTCAAACTTACCTTTATTACAATTGCCATTTATTAAGCAGTTTTCATGCACCGTAGGTTCCATTTATGTCTGAAAATATCTCGTGCTTTTTTTTTTTATTTTGCTGACTTTAAAAGGAATAATTTTGGGCAGACATTATGAAAAGAAAAGGTCTTGCTTAATATATTTTTTGGATTCTGTAGGACAAGAGACAACTGGTTAACCTTGAAGTGACGGTTGTACAGTGGTTGTGCACATGCTTCAAAATCATTTGTGAGGGAATGTTTCTGCTTTCCATACATGAGAGGGGGAGATGGTAGGACTTACTGGCCTACCTGGAAACATGAGCATTCTCTTTCCCAAAACTCTAGAGCAATAGTCCTTATTGCTAGAAGAGTTGACTTCCCATGGATTTTCACTGATTTTCCCCTATTTGCATTGTGTATAAGATCATTGCTGCACCAGTTGTTACAGTGTTGAGAGGTTACAGTTACATTTGCTGTTAATAGTCTATTTGTAGATTAGGATTAAAATGGGTTTAATACATTTTTAAAGTTGTATGGATTTTTCTAAACAGGAACAGCCATTTGCAATATGGGTTTTCATAGAGATTAAACCAATTAAAACGTTTATCATTAGCATTTAAGAGCACATGTTCATATAGCAATGTAAAAACACACTAATGAGTATTTGGTAATTTCCCATTAGCATAATTTCATGTTGTACAAGTAAATTACATATACATCTCTAATTTTGGATAATATTCATTGGTTAACAATAAAGAGACAAAAGCTCATGCCTTTGAGTTCCACTGTTGTTATTTAACATGGTTTTCTCATATATTTCTTGAAATTATAGTTTGAGCCATGAACTAACTATATGACATCTTAGGAGAAAAGTTTGAATCCTTATATAGACTTCCTTTTTCATCACCCTTTTATCCTGTAGAGGTCACAGTGACTCTTAGATTTTTGACATCTGAAGATAATTTGGGAGTTCAGGCATTGCTTTTTCTTTTTCCCAAGGAAGACAGGGCTTCCTCTTGACGATTCTTCTCTCTATTACAATCTGGTGTTCTTTATATTCTATGCTAAGTACCTTTAGTCTTCCCAAAGCTGTCAGAGCAGTCAACTGTGAGTGTAGAATTGCTTCAGTCTTGTTGAAATTGGAGCGGTAGGGCTGCGTCCCCGGCACCCGGCCGCCCGCATGGCTAGTTTATACCCAGAAATAATTACATGGAAACTGTATTCTTTCAAACACTGCCTGGCCCGGCTAGGTCCAGTTTCTTATTGGCTAGCTCTTACATATTGTTCTAACCCATTTCTAATATTCTGTGTAGCCCACGAGCTGGCTTACCAGGGAGGATCTTAACCTGCGTCTGTCTGGAGCAGGAGAATCATGGGGACTTCTCAACTCAGCTTCTTTCTCCCAGAATCCTCTTCTGTCTACTCCGCCTACCTAACTTTCTGTCCTATGAGGGCCGAGGCAGTTTCTTTATTATTAAGAAATCACTCCCACATCAATTCCCCTTTTTCTGTTTAAACAAAAAAGAAAGGCTTTAACTTTAACATAGCAAAATTACATATAACAAAACAGTTATCAAGTAAGAATTACAGTTACAATATTTATATCTATTTTATATCTTATCATAACTAAGGAAAATTATAACTATTCATTCTTCAACTCCATCAAAGACTCCAGAAGGATATAATAATACTTGAGTAAGAAAACTCTAGAAATGACAGAGACATCTCGCTGCCTGGACAGTCACCCAAAGTTCCTCTGTACTGTTGGGGCATCCATCTTCGGCCTACAGGCCCATGGTATCCAGAGACATTTCCATGAAGCAGGAAATTTTAAAGACAGTTTAGTCACTTTCTGCTGTGTCCTGCAGAATGTCTCGCAGACTCTTCTATGAAGCAGGAACCCCGAAAGACCATCTCACCTTTAGGCAAGTTCAGCAGTCCTCTCTCTGCGGGTTCTCTGTGTCCAGTTTATGCAACAGTCCAGGCAAGAGCAGTTTCTTGCCCAAATGGCTATCAAACTCCATAAGGATCCTCTTCGATGCCCATCTTCCTCTTGAAGTAGCTGGTGCTGCCAGGAGCAGA